>NW_027412551.1:1950000-2424932 GCF_025532065.1 Leptinotarsa decemlineata
TTACCCAAGGAAGCGGCTGGACTAAGAATGTTAGGACCCATTGGCATCTACGGCCTGATGACTTCCACAATTGCGGAACTAGCCAAACGTCAGACCCATGTCCAATCCATAAAGAGGTAGGAAGAATCCGAAGGATGCAATCTTGCCAGGATCACCCTGGGCTGGCGCCGAAAAAATATCTGGAGATGACCAGGAAAAATCTACGCTCAACAGTAGGATTTCCGACTGGCCACTATCAACTAAGGAAACACCTCTACAATATAGGGCTAGTGGACATACCTCTATGCAGGATGTGTGAACAGGAAAATGAAAATGTCAGGCATGTCGTGAATGTCCGGAGTTATCGTCAATAAGAGAGTATGTGTTCAGCGAATCTTGGCCTACACCTGCCGATACAAAGAATATGTCTCCCAGAGGCCTGTCCACCTTTCTCGAAAGGATAGGATGGACGATGACCTATGAGGAGAACTCCTTGATAGGATGTACAATGGGTCACGTGTGGCCTAAGTACTGTGGGCCTACACCCCCACTCAACAGATACAGATCGCTCATGTTTATTCAAATCGATAAAGAGTGATAGTCTACAAATCTTCACCAATTCAGTTGAATATTTATTATTATAACAGCGCCAAAAATACATATTCACAGCTTGTCAAATGTAAGAGAGTCTTTTGAATTCCGTTATGGTCTCGGCCACAAGATATGCGTTCGTTAAAAGACTATGGGAGCGGGAGAGAGGGAAAGAAATATCAAGTCTATTCCTAGATTTGACAAGCTATACTTATTAATGACTTCTGAGATGAACGAAGTACTTGTCCTTGTTCACAACATCGACACTGGAGAGAGTATCGCTATTTTTGAATTTCCTATCATTAACAATTTCGGAATACGATTTCTTTCGAATTGTTTGATTAATTTTAGTAAATTATGTCATACTGCTTCCGGCAGTTCGTAGGTTATAAAGTTCTCGGGTATTCTGTTGAACCAGTTCGACATTCTAACTTGCCGATTACAAATCAGGTAACTGAACAACCTCCAACTCTGAATGAAATTATGTCTCTGCAATTTCATCAACGAAATTAAATTGTTGGGTAGTAACTAACGATCCACCACCACCCAATTTAATTACCATTTTCACTTCAAACTTTGTCGAATAATCAAACATTTCCATTAAATGACAATCCAATCCATTCGTCAGGAAAAATTTCAAATATACGGTGAACCTAGCGTTCTCATAATTATTGATTTGAATTGTTGCAAAGGGCAACGAATATACAGTATGAATCAACCGAATAGAAGTACAGATTTTTTTGAATATTTCATTGTCATAAAAACGAATAACTGACAGTTCTCAAAAAATCAAAGCATATAAAGTGTGTCCAAGATGAGGATGGCCATCTGTATGGGAAAATCGAAAATCGTAATAGATACAGAATTAGTTGAATCAGATCGAATCTTCTTTCGAATCGAATCTTCTTTCTTTCAGAGCTTGTTTATATAATGTTTCAAAATTTTGAAAATTTCGATTACGAGAGATATATCAGTGAAGTTGTTACTCATACCGTATGATTCTTTTTTCAGTCCAAATAAAAAAGTAAGATTGGTGATAATTTCACCGCGATGAAACATCTGATTGAAAATTTGTGGAATCCATATGTAGTACAGTTCGGAAAGTGACCTTGAGCAAGTGTTTTTTGTTTTTATTATGTACTTAAATTATATCAGAAAAAAATTGAAACGTAGTTGGTGAATTTCGTGTTTTTTCATTATCCTCTACATTATACTCTCTTTCCCAATAGTAGATGCATAATGCTAACTAAGTCCTCAAACAAAATTTTGTGACTTCGTTGTGATTCTGTTTGTTGAACACGGTTAGGGTATCCAAAACGTGTATTATAGGCGACACAACTGTTCTGAGTTCTCTTCAAAAAGTGGAACAGATTATGATAACGATAATGGTAATAATAATACCAATAATAATAGTACCATGCGTGTGGTCCGTGACTATGAGAGAGCAGGAATTGGAGCATTTTTCTTTAGGGCAGCTGCCCGAGCAGCTGATGAACTCGGTATAGTTTTCGACACTGAACGAGGTTACCACAACTCTGTCAACGAGTTGGATCCCGTTCAGCAAAAAGCTCAGATGAAAGCCGCAGAGATCACCTTACTTCTGCGGAAACACAAAGATGAGCCAATGCATGGGGTCTTCTTCAATAACATTGGAGACCTTGGCTTATCAAAGCGCCTGACGTTCGCTTTTCTCAGGTCGAGTGGGCTGAAGTCGGAAACTTAGTCTACCGCAGTCGCGTGATGGGTATATATGTTCCTGTCACATGGTGCAGGGCCTGCCGCGAGGCGCCCGGGACCCTAATGCACTTGCTATCAGCATGTCCAGCATATGCGGTCTCGGCCTATATACATCGACATAACGCGGCCCTGAGAGTGATATATTACCATCTATGGCACTCTTACGGTATTGACGAGACACCAGTGTTGCCTTATGCTCCGGAGGATATTGAATCCGTTGTGAAGTGCCGAATTTATTGGAACTATTCGTTCCCCACCCTCAGGCTCATACATGCTAATGAGCCTGATGTAGTCCTTCTCGACCAACAGAGCAAGACGATATTTGTTTTGGGGCTTTTAGTTCCTGGCGAAATGAATTTGGCCCAAATAGAGGAGAAAAAACGAATTAAATATCAAGATTTTCTCTTCGAACTCTGCAGATTCTATACAGGTCCCTCTTTCGAGATGGTTGTTCTGATCATTGGAGTCCTTGGTGGAATGATGCTCTCTCTGCTGTCAAATCTCAAAATCCCGCCGGCTTGCCGTACTAAGGCAAAACTCTTGGTCGGACAAATAAAGAAGGCTGTCACTCTTGGCTCACGGCCTGCGCTAAATGTATTTGGGCTTTGGGGGATAGGGCCTGATCAGCGCAGAATCGGTTCAAAAAATAATAGCGATCATAATAATATCGTCTTTATTATAACATACAGCTCAACATAAGTTTCATACTCAAACTATCAAGTAAAATGAAGGCAAAGTTCATCGTACGTAATGCAACCCCGAAGAGGACTGAGTATCACAGCATAATTGATACTTGTGATGAATTTGAGCTCCCAGTGAACATTTATTGATCATTTTGAAGGTACAAATTGTAAAGGACTGATGTCACCACTCTTACTGCAGCAGTTTATTATGAATATACTGCTCTTCCTGAAGAGTTTGCGTAGATTGCTTGGTGGTGAAGCACATTTTGATATACACATCACACTGCATATCAAGAATAATTTTTAAAAATTTCAACGATAATTATAATGAAGTATATTTGCATGTTTCAATAGGGTGTGATGCGTTCGTAACCGTGACAAGAAGTCATATGGTTTCATATTTGGAATTACGTGACAGAATTGTAATTTCCCCCCACTTCAATACTAGAAAACATACTTAAATTTTACGCAGTAGGTTGTCGGGGTGAACTAAAAAGTTTGCCTTTCCTACACCTTTAAAAAGTTCTCCATTATAATTTTCATATCTTTCAGATTATGGAAGGTGAAAATATCCAAAAAAGTCGATGAAAAACTAGCAAACTATAAAAGATAGTAGTCTTTTCTTTCTTTGCATATTCAGGTGAGTAGTGGCAGGACCAGCCAGAATTTTGACCAACTCGCAACTCGAGGGTCCCATTAAGGGACCCGAGACGGAACTCGGTATACTTACTGACCACCGGAAGGAATTCATGCAGGCTTAATCTATAAGGCTTAATCTATAAGATTATAATTAGAGTAGTTATTAATGTATTTCATGTTGATAAGATTATGTACAATGCATTCTTATAATGAATAACTAAATTTAAGACGCAGTTCTCAAATTGTATCGCTTTGTGAAATATAAATGGAACAACTCAAGCAGCGTTACATTCGGAATAACATTTCCTTTATGTGTTGATACTTACGCTTTTGGAGATAAGAACGAAAAATTATTTGCATGATAGCAATGAAGGTGTCAAAATACGCCGATCTTCATGTGGGGGCTCATTCAGAGGTTTCATCCTGCAAATATTCTTTGAAAACAAAAGAAAGACGCCTAAGATATCATCATCTGTTTCATATTCAGTTTCATTCCACGAACTTCGTGCTTTATTCTTCCATAGGAAAAAGTTGAGGTTCATAAACAAAAAAGAAAGCAACCTATACGGGCGCTCTTCATACGATTTGGAAATATCGTTCAAATATCCACACCGTGATAGATACTTGCATTAAATTTTACTGTTTGACAGGATTAGGAATTAGAAACCCTGCATTACCGTAAAAATCAACTCAAATACTGAAACAGTCCATTAACAAATCCAAAAACACAGTTTATATATTCTAGCATTCTAGCAACTACTGAAGCATAAGTGCTATAACAATACCGTCAGTTTTCGATATCAGGCTACGACTTTAATTTTGTATTTGGTATAACAAGAATATATGAATTTTTGGGAAAGAAAGGTTTTGGCTATATACTTCTCCAGCTTCATATAAAAAAAGGGAAGAAAAGAAGAAATCACCCAATTTTAAAATGGAAGAATAAATACTTTCTTAACAACTATTTTCATATGAACAGTGAATTATACAAGAAAACACTTTTTCCTATAAAGATGGAGAAGTAGAAAAAATAAGCCTTCCTCTTTCCGAAATCATTCTCTACTAAAAATATTTCCCTTTCAATTTATAGATACATGTTTTCCACTGGTAATTCGCACGATATATGGGGTATTATATTCGAAAAAAACAAAGTAAAGGCTGTTCTTTATTAAAAAGAGGGGAGTTTTGTTTTCGAATTTCGATCAACTTAGTATCAAAAATTTATCTTGATAATTGTTATCTGACTACGAAAAAGACATATTGTTTTTAAAATATCGTCATAGAAAAAATATTTTATTCAGTTATTTATTTATTTATTTATTTTATTTTCACTGAAAACGAGGAGGACTAAAGCGATCAGTTTTATGATACAACCTCCGGCCCAACTTCTGGACTACTTGGTATAATACCAACCAATCCCAAAATTTTCGGAAAATATTCTGGCGAAATCAGGTTGTGAAAAAGTTAAGTAACATTTTCCATTCGCAAAACTCAATCAACTATTTTTCGGCTCGATTCTACTCGGTATCATGTTAACTGTTAAAAAAGTTTGATAAAGTATCATGCACTCATATCTGGCACTTGGGACGAAAAATTTTTTTCATAACCTCATTCACCTGAACCTTCACACTGTAGACTTCAGTGCCCTGAATACACCCCTGAATCTCTCAATTCAAAATTAATAGCAACGGTTGAAGCTAATATCTAAACCTTTGTTCCACTGGAAATCCTCGCATATTATCTAATGACATGTCATTCAAAAAATAAAAAAAAACACGAAACTTGAATATCCAACATTTTTCAAAGGGAAAGCCCGTTTAGCAGAACGAATCTATGCGGGTAATTTGCGAAATTACTGCTTTTTATGTCACATGTGCGCAAGATTGTAGTCTGCACTAATCATTTGGGATTAATTTTTAATGCATTCGGTTTACTTATAATTGATTACCAGTAGCATGTAGGGATCACAATTAGTATGGATTGAAGCAGTTAACGAGTTGTTGATGCTCTCATTATTGTGAGTATTGAGGGTGTCTTTGTGCTTATTCACTTTTTTTGTTAGTTTTACGCTAACAATTTTCTGTTCGACGCATTGAACTACAAATTATTCAGTCTGAAATTGATGTAACTGTTATTCAGGATTTTTTTGAAATTGGAGAGTGTTCTTTCCCAGTATACATTTTTGTAACATAGATCTGTATAATTAGGTTTGTAAAGGGTCTTTCATTAGAGACTTCCTACCTTTGAATTCAAACAAAATAAAGTCTGTGTGAGATATAATTGATTTTTTTATTCGTTTAAAAGATCCATTGATGCCATTATATGTGGAATATAACATCTTTTGAATGTCCGCCATGTCTTCTCTGCATGAAGCGTATCAGAAAAGACTCCTTTTTTTATGACTCTGGCGCATAAATCAGTCTGAATTTGACCGATAGTATGACTCAAAAAAATTCCACAAGAAAAAGTCAAACGGGGTCAAATTGTACGATCTCGGTGGCCAGTTTACATCACCTCCACGTAAGATGGCCATAACCTCAAATCGTTCATGAAGAAGTTGGTGATCGTCGACCTTCAGTGCTTCCGTTGGCAGTGATGTCCTGGACAACGTCGTTCTTAAAAAAAATATGGATCGATGACGCCGTTCAAACTGCATAGCAAACAGTGAATTTTTTGGGATGCATTGGTAATGTTTTCATCAGATTTTGCGTTTCGTCCACGTAAGGGTGTTGGTCGATATTTAAGTGAACTAGTAGACTCAAATTTATACACCATATTGCAAATAATCTTCTCGGTAGGACGATCACGGCCATCCTACAATGGGCGAAGCGCGCGCTACGTTGCCCGAGCAGAACACCAAATTTGATTCAACCATTTTGTCATTTGCACGTGTTGTTAATTTCTATATCGGGCCATAATAATTTGGCAAGACAGACTGAATAAATGACATCTAATTTCACAGAAGTAGCTTCAACAAGATAGCCGTTTCAATTGTCAAAATTCGGAATAGTCAATATTCGCATGGATTACAAACACATATATCTAGATTTTCTTGATCTCATAGTATCTTATCAGCTGGTCCATAAAGAAGGTTTCCGTTTTTACATGAAAACGGTACTTTGAAGAAATAAGGGCTGGAAGTTCCGCCCTCTAGGAAGTTCTGGAAAGGAATAGAACAGTACAGAACATTCGAGAGTATTCGAAAGCATTTCACAACATTTCAGAACATCCCGAGACATTCTCAAATATTAAGGATTATTTTGAAAACGTTCTAGAAGGTCTCGAAACATCATGCTGAAGACATCAATAAATAAAGTTCATGTTTTCTCCTGATGGGTGTGCTTTTGAAGATATGAAGGCTAGAAGTTTCGCTAGCTGGGAAGTTCCAGAAGATTCCAGAGCCTTTGAGAGTGTTCGAGAGTGTTCCCCAATATTTCCGATAGATTCAGAATAAAATTATCTGAAAGAACAATTCATTCTTTCAGATAATTTGATTAACAGCCAGTCTTCAAGTATGTTCACCCAATTTCTAAAGATATAGGATATTCTGGAATGTCATGGATTGTTTCAGAATATCCTGAAAGGCTCAGAAACATTTCGGAACATCCCAGATCATAGTGCAACGATAGAGATATTTATATATTGGGACAGATCTCTACTCCACATCTAGGAGAAAAGTTTTCGTCATCATTTGAAAGGCGCTTTTTGAAAAAAATCACTGAAATTTTCACCTTTTGTAAATTTCTAGAACAGCCCATAGTACTTGAGAGTATTCGAGTGTATTCCCCAACATTACATTTTGGAATGATATTGGATAATGGAAAATATTCTGGAACGTTCAAAAAATCCTGGAACATCCTAGATCATTGTAGAATGATCAGAGACTTATATGGTGTGAGAGCTTTCTATCCCAGAACATGAAGAAGGTACCTGTTTTTATATGTAAGGTGTGCTCTTGAAAATATATGGGATCGGAATTTTTCATCCTTTAAGTTCCAGAATAATCCAGAATATTCGGAAGTATCTGAGAGCATTCCACAACATTACAGTATATCTGAGAATATTTCGGAATATAGTGGAATCTTCGGCATTGATCTGGAACTTTCAACGTGTTTCAAAAAATGAGAGATCTGGAATTGTCGCCTTTTAGGGAGTTCTGGAGCAGTTCGGAATATTCTAGATCATTCAAGAATATTTCAACGATATTCCAGAATATTCCGGAATAATTTAAGAAAGTTCTAAATCATTTTGGAACATTTCGGAATAACTTGAAACATCCCAAATCATTATGGAATGATCAGGAGGGTCATATACAATGAGACGTTTCCATTTTCTCCTGAAAGACTTGTTTTTTGAATGACATGAGGGCTGAAACTCTTTACCTTCAGAATTTTCTAGGACAGTCCAGATCATTTTGGGGTATTCGAGATCATTCTAAAGTATTCGGAAGCATTTCACAATATTTCAGAACTTACTGAAATATTCTCAAATGTTGCGGAATATTCGAGAATAGTCTGGAATGTCGATGAATATTCCGAAACATCGTAGGTCGCTGTAAAGAGTTTCGATTGTTGTGGAATATTCTGGGATATTCTGGGTCATTCCTATATTTTTCCATGAAGGATGCTTCCCATTGGTAGGGGTGTATGAAAGAAAAGCCGCTTCACCTTTTCTACTTTAAAGATTATTCTTTTATTTCAATTACAATTACATCATTTTTTCACTCTTGAAGGAATTAGGTAGCGTTTTCGATGAAAACTCACATAGGTAACATCACCGTCCTGATTTCTCATCATATATTTTTAATAATTCACGCAAAATTTCAGTAAAATCTACATGTTGATCCACTTTTCGCATCACTCATTCCACTGATGGAAATCGTATGAAAATGCATTATGTAGTTTTCGAGTTTATTGTGTTCTAGAACGTTTTCAAAATAATCCTTAATATTTGAGAATGTCTCGGGATGTTCTGAAATGTTGTGAAATGCTTTCGAATACTCTCGAATGTTCTGTACTGTTCTATTCCTTTCCAGAACTTCCTAGAGGGCGGAACTTCCAGCCCTTATTTCTTCAAAGTACCGTTTTCATGTAAAAACGGAAACCTTCTTATAGGTAGGTCGTTGGCCTTGAGCACAGTGAAGTTCATTTACCTGAAAATTGATATCGATTATTTTGTGTACTTCAATGCAGATCTACGTACCTATATTTTCAGCTCAAGAAAGCATCACAAATGAGCTAGAATGTTTCTGTTAATAAATTTAGGCAGGTTTCTTATAAATTTTTTGTTTTTTCCAAGATTCCGTGTTATACCCGGTAAACTTTGTCATATTTTTTTCTGTTCAAATTGGGACATTTCTGTGAATTTATATTTGTCAAATATATAGGATATTTATTGAAGTTGTCAGAAGGGGCCATTAGTTTTCATCAAATTATTTCACGAAAATTTTGCATCACTATCCGTTAACTTGTAATGTTTGAGATTTTTTATGATAAATATTTTTTTTTAAATATATAACGAAAGAAAAAATAATTCCAGCTGAATTACTAGATATTTGCTAGAAATTACCGAACAAGGGTGGTATCCAAAAGAAATTACCATCTGTTGGTTTTTGCCCAAAGGAAATTGAATGGAATTTATAGAAGATGTGGAGTATTTCCTATACCTCATCCCGAAAAAGAACAGTCAACATAAAACCTGAACCTGGAAAGGAAGCTCATCATTGAATGGGAAACATATACTTCTCAACTTCAACTGTACTGGGAAAGCTAGATTTTATATAGCTGATTTTTCTAGTAAAAGTAGTAGACTGAAATGAAAAGTTCAGGGCTTGGTCAGAACCTTTGACTAACGTTTTTATCAATTCCGTGATGTGGGGCTTCGTTGCAAGATACTAGTAGTTTCAAAGGACTTTCATAAATAATTTCGAATTTCAACAATTACCATTTGAGAAGTTATGAATTTTTTCACTTTTTTCTACAATACAGTAGCAGGAAAAATAACAAAAATTGAATATACAAAACATGAAACAAATGTAAAACATGTTCTAACTACACATGTTTGTCAGGAGTTCATTGAAACGGAATTAAATGTGATACTATACTCTCTTCTTGACTTTCAGTATTAATAACTATTGTTTTAATTTATTGTTTGTTGAGATATCACTAGAAAATAATGAAAATGGTGCCATCAATACAATTCTGATCATCATTACATACCATTACGGAAAATGATATAATGGAGTATAAAAAGTTGCATAACATCACGAAAATAATAGTATCCTTACGACAAATTTGATCCCATGTCGCGATAAGATTGATAGGATACACCAAGCCGCACTTTTCTTGCACTGTTCGTTATTTCAAATATGAGAAAAATGAGCACACAATGATATATTCTGTGGTACAGTATTCTTCTTTTCTGTGAAAAAGTTTCAAAACTAATGGTATCTTTACGACAAATTTGATCTCATGTTAGTCGCGATAGGATTGATATGATACACCAATCCGCAATATTTCCTGCACTGCTCGTTATTTTATCCATAAGAAAAATCAGCGCACAATGATATATATATTGTATGGTACAATATTTCATTATTCTGTGATAGGATTCAAAAAGTTACATGGCATTCAAAAACTAACAGTATCCTCACGACAAATTTGAACTCATGCTATTCTAATGAAATGAGACTAACAGGGTACACCAATCCGCACTATTCCTGCACTGCCCGTTATTACAACCATAACAAAGTCAGCGCACAATGATATATTATGTGGTACAATGTTCTATTATTCTGTAATAGTGTTCAAAAAGTTACATTACACTGCAAATATGAAAGTATTTTTACGACAAATTTGATCTCTTGTTAGTCGCGATAAGACTGATAGGGTACACCAATCCGCACTATTCCTGCACTGCTTGTTATTTCAACCATAAGAAAATTAGCGCACAATAACGTATTCTGTGGTACAATGTTCTGTTATTCTATGATAGGGTTTAAAAAGTTACATTACACTACTGAAATAAGAGTATTTTTAAGACAAATTTTATATCGTATTAGTCGCGATAAGATTGACAGGGTACACCAATTCGCACTATTCCTGCACTGCTTGTGCAGGAATAGTGTGAAAATCAGCGCACAATAACGTATTCTGTGGTACAATGTTCTATTATTCTGTGATAGGGTTCAAAAAGTTACATTACACAACAAAACTGAAAGTATCCTTACGACAAATTTATTATCATGTTGGTTACGATGAGATTGATGGGATACACCAATCCGCACTATTTTTGCACTACTCGTTATTTCAACCTGAAGAAAATCAGCGCAAAATATATATTTTGTGGTACAATGTTTTAATATTCTGTGATGGTGTTCAAAAAGTTACATTACACTACAAAACTGAAAGTATTCCTACGACAAATTTGATCTCACGTTAGTGGGGATAATATTGATAGGATATACCAATCCGCACTATTCCTGCACTGCTCGTTATTTCAACCATAAGAAATTCAGCGCACAATGATATATTCTGTGGTATAGTATTCTATTATTCTGTGATAGACTTCAAAAAGTTACATTATACTACAAAACTAATAGTAGCCTCACGACAAATTTGATCTCATCTTAGTCACGATAGGATCGATAGGGTATACCAATCCGCACTATTTCTGCACTGCTAGTTATTTCAACCAGAAGAAAATCAGCGGACAATGATATATTTTGTGGTACAATGTTTTATTATTCTGTAATAGTGTTCAAAAAGTTTTATTACACAACAAAACTAAATTGATTCTCATATTAGTCACGATAATATTGATAGGATACACCAATCCGCACTATTTATGTACTGTTTGTTATTTCAACCAGAAGAAAATCAGCACACAATGATATATTTTGTGGTACAATGTTCTATTATTCTGTTCTATTACACTACAAAACTGAAAGTATCCCTACGACAAATTTGATATCACGTTAGTCGCGATAAAACTGATAGGATACACCAAACCGCACTATTCCTGCACTGCTCGTTATTTCAACCATGATAAATTCAGCGCACAATGATATATTCTGTGGTATAATATTCTATCATTTTGTGATAGAGTTCAAAAAGTTACAATACACTACAAAACTAATGGTAGCCTCATGACAAATTTGATCTCCTCTTAGTCACGATTTGATCGACAGGGTACACCAATCCGCACTATTTCTGAACTGCTCGTTATTTCAACCAAAAGAAAATCAGCGCACAATGATATATTCTGTGGTACAATGTTCTATTATTTCGTGATAGTGTTCAAAAAGTTACATTACACTACAACACTGAAAGTATCCTTGTGACAAATTTGATCTCACGTTAGTCGCGATAAGATTGATAGGGTACACCAATCCGCACTACTCCTGCACTGCTCGTTATTTCAACCATAAGAAAAATCAGCGCACAATGGTAGATTCTGCGGTACAGTCATCAAGATATCGAACACAAGCAGCACCTACGTACAATCTCCTATATTGGCTTTGAGTTGGTAAAGTATGTGAAGTATAATGCAGTTTAAAATGCCGTTCAGATTCTTATCCTAAAAAGTGGCGATTATCTACCACTGGTGATCGCAAAGGTATACGCAAAGAAAAACCAAAAGGAGAACAGTAAAGCCCAGGACTTTAATCTCGGATCTACCATCAATCACGAATGACAATATGAACGTTATTACTATTGACGTCTATTATAAATGATGGAGGTCATTGTGGCAAGATTTTTCGAGTGACTATCTGATTCTCTCGACTTATTTTGTGAATCGTTGATCTTGATGGTTTTGAATGCAAATGGATTAGTACTCGAAGTGGATTCCTGAGAACCGCGATGGGTGACTGTGTCTTCGATTGTGACTGATAGCTTTGAAATCAAGAAAAAAACTTTTGTGAATGTCAGTTCACACCATCGCTTTTTCGTGGATTCCTTTCTCAGAATGTAATATGCAAATATCTACTACTAACAGCGCAATCTTTGGTACTGTAACTTTTTTGAATGAAAATATATTGACTGATCATTCACTAGAGTGGATAGCTGAGAACACATTCACAAAGGTCACAAATTCAATCCCAAAAATTTTCGAAAAGTATAGAATTATCGATAATCCCCAAAAAATCCGTGACATGAGCTTTTCAAAGAAACATATTTCTACGCCTCACCTACACGCTTCCAGCTTCCCTTCAACTTTCATTACTGTCATGTGTGAAAAATAATTCCGAAGAAATCGTCAAAAAAGTTATGATAACATCTCAGATCATTTAAAGTGTACAATTCAAAGAGTTGAGTTGAGTTTCAACAGAGATTAATCTGGAATTTTATACCGTTGCTGAAAGAGTCAACATTGTATTTGAAAAACAATTACTTTACTATTAGAGCTGCCACGGTATTGACAGAAAATGTAAGTTGGTTTATTCACGGGTGGAACCAATATGAAATTTTCCAAATTACTTTTTTTTGGATTCGTAGCTATGAACAAATTGCAATAAGTAGGTAAGTACCAATGATCGTCCACATTTCAGGGGTCAACAAGAGTGGTGTACAATGAATTCAACCATTCATTGTATCATCCGAATGCATGAATGAATATAGTGCATTTCATTCAAAACGAGCCACCATGAATAACCTTTGCTCAATGATTTCGGGAAAAATAAAAAAAAACATTTCAAAAACAGTATACTGGGGGACACATTTTGACATATTCACATTTGATGTTACTTTCCCTATCACACCCCTAGAGCATATCACCAATTGATTTGCAGGAGAAATAAAAAAACAGGTCAACAATTATACAGGAGCCAACATTTTCAAATATTCGTTCTAGAGATGAATATGGAAGCAATAAATCAGAAAAAGAGATTTTTTATCAACTATTGAATCAAAATCTGATGAATGGACAATGAGAAGAAAAGAAAATCTATAGTAAATATTCAAAAACGCTTCCACTGACTTCCGAACAATGATACAAATGAGCTTCCTTTGCCGCCCTCACATGGTTGAGAATTTCGGGAGTTATTTCTCTGCAATTCCTCATGATATTCCCTCACTAATCTTTCAATGTCATCGATTCTATTTCATACAGTTCAGACTTCAGATGACCCCATAGGAAGAAATCTACAGGCATTCAGTAGAACCTCTCCTGACAATCCAGCGACCAGGGAAATGATCATCCAAAAATTATCGCACTGAAGCTGCATAAGCAGGAGGTGCACCATTCTGCTGAAAAACTATTTCGCTTTCAAATAAATTTATATCCTCCTCAATTGCCCTAATGATGCACGGTATTATTCGATTCTCCAACATATCCAAATATTCATCACTAGTCAAATTATCATCGATAAAAAAAAGTCCTATGATGTGGTCACCTGAAATTCCTGCCCAAACATTCAGTTTTTGAGGTCGTTGGGTATGAAATTAACGGTAGGTATAAATGAGGATTCGTATCACTTCAATATGGACAAGTTTGCAGATTCACCTCTCCATTCAAACTAAACGTACATTCATCCGAAAAACAAATTTTAAACAACAAATTTTTATGCAAGTTGATCCGATCAGTGAGACTTTCCAAAACTTGATACGTCTATCGAAATAATCTTCGTTCAACTCATGAACTAGTCCAATCTTATATGGATTCATATTGAATTTGTACTTGAGAAGAATTCTGAGAACATTTATAAGACTCATTCCTGGTTCTCGAGATAACTCAATATGACATTGCGAATTCAGTCCAACGTGCCCTATATCTGCAGTACAAATAATAGCTTCATCGTTGACAACTCCTAAACGGTTATGCTTTTTATTGTTAACAGATCCAGTTTCCATAAATTATTTCAATATTTCTTCCTGAATGATCATCATCGAAAATACGGGCAGCAGCTCTAGCACTCCATTCTGGTAGAACTAACTCACTATTTCAATCCGTTCCAGAAGCGTATAAACCATTGCTTCTGAAGCATTCACAAAACAGAAATACCAAATGTAACTTCACCTGGTATATACTCGTTATTGTAGGATGAGACATATACAAAATGAAGAGAATATCGAATTCAAACTCAACTAGGCAAAATAAGACTTTTTTGAAGTATACTTCACAAAAATATCTATGAAATCTAGGTAACAGATTGTACAGAAGTACATTCAGGTTGTATTTCATCAGTTCGGACTTCCATTGGGAAAAATTCAAGGCATTCCGTTGAACTACTAGGAGAAACTCTGGCCATAATATAGAACCATGGGAATGCAGAACCAGACACTTTCCTGAAGCACAACAACGTAAGTCTTTCCATTAGTTTCACAATGGAGAAGGAAGTCCACAACGAATTGCCTTTTTTAGACGTCTTAGTGAAGAGGACCGACACTAAATGGGAAACATCTGTATATCGAAAACCCACTCACATAGGACAGTATCTGAACCAGAAATCTAACCACCATCAATCGACTAAGAGAGGAATCATCAAGACTCTACTAGACCATGCTTTCTGGCTTTGTTATACAAAGGAAGGTCTCGAAAAGGAACTAGGCATCATCAAAAATGACCTTCAACGGAATGGTTACTCCAGAGTGATGATAGAATAGTCTTCAGCTAGAAAACAGCAAGAGATCCACAAGGAAAAGAAGCCACCACAACCAGTACTTCTACTTCCATCAGAGAATTATCGGAAAGGATAAGAAGGATTGAGTCCAAGTATAACATCAGGACCTGTTTCAGATCTGGGAACACTATCCGTAGCAACCTCATGAAAACCAGGCTACCAAATGCGGACTGCGATTCCAAGAATTGTATTTACCGTATACCCTACGAGTGCGGAGGATTATACATCGGTGAAACTAAGAGGTCATTGAAAGTTCGCATTGCTGAGCACAAGAAACGCACACAGCGAAAAGAAAACAGCAAATCCGGAATTTTCTCCCAAACCAATGTTCCTCTCTGTGTAAGATCTCAGCTTGGGACCACTCGATGTTATGTTGATCGGTCCAAACATGGTCTGCTATTTCTGATTTGCTGGTTTTCTCTCGATGTGTGTGTTTTTTGTGTTCGGCGATGCGAACATTCAATGGCCTCTTAGTTTCACCAATATAGGACTTCATGCATTCACAGGGTATCCGGTAGATGCAATTCATGGAATCGCATTCCGCTTTTGGTGGCCTGGTTTTCGTGAGGCTGCTACGGATGGTGTTACCGGATCTGAAGCAGGTTCTGATGTTGTACTTGGAACTAATTCTGCTTATCCTCTCCGATGATCCTCTGATGTAGGGAAGTACAAGCACTGGTTGTGACGGCTTCTCTTCCTTGCTAGGCTCCTGCTGTCTTTTAGCCAAAATCATTTCTACCATCGCTTTGAAGTAGCCATTCCGTTGAAGATCATTTTTAATGATGTCTAGTTCCTTCTCGAGACCTTTCTTCGTGTTACAGAGCCCGAAAGCACGGTCTAATAGAGTCTTGATGATTCCTCTTTCAGTTGATTGATGGTGGTTGGATTCGTGGTTCAGATACCGTCCCGTGTGAGTGGGTTTTCGGTATATAGATGTTTCCCACTTAGTGTCGGTCCTCTTCACCAAAACGTCTAAGAATGGCAATTCGTTGTGGATTTCCCTCTCCTTTTTTTGCTCAATATAATTGTTATTTACAGCTATTCATCTTTGATTCTTCTTTTTTAATTGTTTCAGGTATTTCAAATCATTCTATTCATTAGAAAATTCAAGTCCGAACTAGTGAAATTGATATTCACTTCCTGAAAATATTTATTTGAATCTATGAGTTTGACAATTCTGCACGAACATCTACAACAGTTAATAGTAGAAATTTGTCATGCGATTGTTATCTATATTGGGACAACATCTACCATTATTTTAAATAACAATGTTCGGCATTCCGTTATTTTGATCCTCACATTAATTCCACAAATTCTCCTCCGACACACCACATCGTTCAAGATTCACAAAATACGTTCAGAGCCACTTGTTCAAAGAAATGAATCATGCTTTATTCTTCAGCCTCTCTTTATCTCATAATCCGGATAAATTCGGCTTATTGGAAGCCTTGGACACTCCCAACAGTTTAATACCAATTCCGAGTCTTCGATATTTGTCTTCTGTCGGATAGAATTTACTAAACAAGTCGACGTTCTGAGAGACTTAACAGGAAAAATTTGTTGTAAAAATACATCCTAATCGGATACACTAATGAGCTTACATCGCAGTATTGTCTAAACAGATTCGTGTGGTGGGCGATGTGACAGGGACTTGGTTTTTGATAAATCGTTGAGCTGATTTTATTGTTTACCACTGGACGTTAATCATTTTTCGATGATTAGGCCCGTCGAATAGAATATGAGAATGGATATATCAAAGATCTGTCTGTTTGTAATCGTTTTTCATCACTACACGGTATTCCATTCACAATACTTTTTCTATGCTCATGTCACTTCAACGGACTATGGTTCGAAAGCCGACACACTGTCACAGACTCAAACATAAAGTTCGGTATACACAAATAAAAATGAATCTAGCCATTACAAATATTCACTCCAAAGAGTTTACTCAATAATTATTTCAGATTTAGTAGTAAGTGCATTGATTATTTTGATAATATATTACTTATACTGATGTGCTGTATTGATGTACTATATTCTTAGAAAATTGATTGATTTACTTCGTAAATGTTGCTTACCCCAGAAATTGGGAAATACGCAAGGGTGTGCCTCAAGGTTCAATACTAGGGCCAACATTGTTCCTCATCTACGTCAACAATTTGACAAGTATGAATATCACAGGAAATTTTGCACTGCAGACGATAGTAACATTTTTTGACAATCGAACAATGCAAATGATTTAACTAAAATCATATCCAACGATATGATGACACTAAAGAGTTGGTGTGAATCAAATCGTCTGTCTCTAAATATTTTCGAAAACTAATATAGATACTTTCATATGTGAACCTGACAATATACCCATAGGAAATGACATAATTGGGAACAAAAGTAGCTTAAAATTTTGCCTTATGTAACGAAGTGTCCTCTGGTTGGTATGCAGTCAGAGTAGTCGTGAATCAACTTGGTTCAACAGCAACTAAGACTGTTTATTTTTCACTGGTGGATTCCCGTCTGAGATACGTGGATCCATTTTGGGGCGTATGTAGTGGTTAACTACTATAATATATTTAAATTTTGCAAAAACAAGAGATATATGTGCAAATCAAAACGTATAGACTCTTGTAGATTACTCTTCACCACTCATGGTGATTTCTGTCTTCATGATGGAAACAGTGTGTTTATTTAAGAAATATTCCAACAAATTTTGATCCACACCAACCCATCATGTGACAAGGCAATCCAACAACATTAAGTTGCCAATACCAGTGACAACAGTCGAAAAGAATTCCATTGTCTATATTGGTTGTGAAATATTCAACCATTTGTCAAATAATGAAACAGAAATAAAATTTTTACTATACTTCAGGAAAGCTGTGAAAGGTTTTTCAAGTGATAGACAATATACAAGAATTTTTTGTGATAATCTTGAAAAAAATATTATATTTATTCAATATTCACCTATCCTGTATGACTCATAAGTTTTTACATATACAAACTGATTTTATGTTTTACATGAAAATTGGTTCATTTAAATGCATTTTGTTTTTACATATGAACTGCATTATAGATTGAGTGAAACATTTTTCACAAAATTACTCTAATGACAATGAAGTTTACTTTCTCTCTCTTTCTAAATTCAGACTCTCATTCTATAAAAAAGGTCAAACAATTTTTTCTTATATAACATACATGACATGAAATATTGAAAATAGTACGATATAGATATCCATATGACTTAGCGGAAAAGAAAAAAATACCACAAAGCGCAGATGCAGACAAAAATAAATATAAAACATCTTCAACTAATAGTGATCGCCCTACGATTCAAGTCCTATCACTAACCTGATTCATAGAAGTAGGCTTCCTGAATCAGCCAAAGACAGCAGCCGTCTTTATAGATCTGACGGCTGCGTACGATATTTTATGGAGAGCAGGCATCATATTCAAGCCCATGCGTGTAATACCCTGCAAGAAGACAGTAGACTTGATAGATGCTATGCTCGCCAATAGAAACATGAGTGCCCAGAAGAGGCTTAACAACGGCTTACCACAGGGATCAGTACTTGCCCCCCTACTGTTCAGCTTATATATTGCTGACATACCTGAAACAAGTTCGAGCCCTACCAAACGACCTGATGGCTATCGAGCAATAATTTCGCAAGTGAAAACTGAAACCAAGTGTTGCTAAGACAGAGGTCTCTAGTTTCCACCTGAACAACAAATTAGCCAATAGAGAACTGCAAATCTAATTTTAAGGCATGCTACTTCAACATAATAAACAACCTAAATACCTAGGGGTTACACTAGATAGAACGTTGAGTTTTGAAGAACATCTGTTGAAAACAGCAGCTGAAATCAAAACGCGTAATAACATCCTCCAGGAAATATGCGGCACCACTTGGGGTGCATCACCCTCCTCACTGAGATTTTCAGACCTGGGCTTGGTTTATTCAGCAGCTAAATACTGCACCCCGGTGTCGACTTACCCCGGAAAACATGGTCAACAATAAATAGAATTAGAACCAAATGTGGGAGATGCGTTGACTCACCTTTCCCCCAGGTGATATGGGGGAATCCACTGGGAAGATGATATGCAAATAATCAGCCACATCGTTGAAGACTGCGCACTGAGGGCCTACACCGGTGACCCCTCTGTCTTCCGGATAGCGACTTAGAAAGCAATTGAATATGTACGTGACTTAGATGTTTGTCACGCTTTTATTTGCTTCACCTGTATGTATGTATGTTTGTTTGTTTGCAACTCTCAAGCTCGGGATCTATATTTGACAGAATTATCGACATTATTGCTTGTTCTAATCGCGGACGGATGGCACTGTACGTAACCTCCTTGATATAATTCGAACTCACTTTACATGTATTTCTCCACTTGAAAAAAGTATTTTTTAACACGCTTTCATTAGCTTCACCTGTGTGTATATATGTTTGTTTTTTTGTTTGTTACTCTCAAGCACGTGATCTGTATTTGACAGAATTATCAACATTATTGCTTTGTCTATTCGCGGGTACATGACGCTGTACGTAACTCCTTGATATATCGACATTATTGCTTGATCTATTCTCGGGCAGATGGCGCTGTACGTAACCTCCTTGATATAATTCGAACTCACTTTACATGTATTTCTTCATTAGAAAAAAGTATTTTTTTTATTAACACGCGCTGCTGCTGCCTTATTTGTAACATTCCTTCGCGCGCCCGCTGCCTTGGGCTTGATAGCTGATTTTCAGGCTCCCTCTCCGGAATCGAAAAATATCAATGGTCGTTTTTCTAAATGATATACGGCTGATTGATCCCGAAGTTTGAATGAAATAAATATAGACTAAAAAAAACACGCTTTTATAGCATACGAAACTGAAAAATAAATATAGTTTGAAAAACTAAAATATACGCTTTTGAAGAACATCGAACTAAAAAGTTGAAAATATTTTTTTTGAGTAAGCTTAAAACAATCGTGGGCGATTTGTGCCACATTTTTGTATATCAAGCGCCCGTCGCTTTTTTTCACAATAATACTAGTCTTTTTCGTTCGTTTTTGTTTTAAGCTTGTTTCGAAAAAATTTTTAGCTTTTAAGCTCGATGTTCTTTAAAAGCGTATTTTTCAATTTATTGAACTATATTTACTATGCTCTTATACAATTGTGTATGTTAACATTTGTGATGTGAATATGCGATACGCTAAATAAATAAATAAATTAATAGTGAAAACAATTTCAAATGACCATTGACGATTTTATTCGCAAGCACTGAAACGAAGGAAATGAATTAATTCCATCAATTCACACAACCAATATGATATGAAAACTTGCAGTAGTAGTTACCTATTTGAAAAAAAAATTGAATCGATCATGTCATTCTTGAAAAAAAGTCTCCTTCTTACAGTAGCCCCGTGTAATGAAATTATTTTTGTCTGATAATTTTCTATGAATGTGATGCGTTTGGCAACATATTTATCAATTTTGATTTTTTTGTGTTCAATTATCAACTTTTCTTTGAAGCTCTGAACAAAACTAATGTCTCAATTACCCGATATTTTTGTTACCGATTTTCAACGATCCAAACCCGTAGAAATGTATATTAAATTATTCCACTTTTCACGTTCACTCAACCCGTCAGAAAAATTTTGTCATCTTTCAGTGATAAATCAGATAGTTTATATAATCCTTTTGATTGCAAAATATTTTAAATTGCCATCTTATCTGGGATTATGGAAAAGTAAATCCGAATTTATGGTTCGAGACACCCATTGAATGGATCATTATCAAATGCGACAGCAAATTCTGTCTCAATTTTTAAGTGCCAAACGATAAGTCCATGCCAAGGTTGGGCACAGGTTATGGTAATGAGTTTCATTTTTAATACCTTTCATTACGGTAAGAAGATTTCAAACCTACTGGTTTGAAACGAATAAGAAATACTAATTGAAAGTGTGGTTCAAAAACGTTAGTAAGAAAAGAAGTATTCTAATTTTTGTCAATCGAAGAATTCACGACTGCGGTAGAAATTATCAAAAGCGATGACTGAACTAACGTACTTCTCTATTCAGCCTCTCAGCATATACTACAGTTAGGTTTACCAGTGTCATTCCATCGATGGTGAGCGTGACTGGTTGAATTGAATAACCCAATATGTGAACATATAAGTAACGGTAGTCCGATTTCATTGATGTTAGTTCTCCCTTTTTATTGGAGTTGCTTGCTTTTCTGAATTTCTATCGCTTTCATGTATTGTCTTGAGTAGTAAGGTGTGTATGAGGTAAATTAGACATATCACATTCTCTTGAAAACAGGTACGTATAAGAAATTAACAAAAAAAAAATAATAATTGCACAAAAAAACTTTCCCTCGGTTATCCTGAAGGTGCGATTTTGTTCCATCCTTTACATAAAAGAGGACGTATGCTTCTCCACTCACAAGCGACTTTGGTGAAATTGGTGACACGTGTGAATCGTTGTATTTGTGCCACGCGCCAGTATACGGGTGTCTGCAGTATGCTGTATAATGTTCTCTGTTAGTAGTCCCACTGTGATTTAAAAGTGCATATAGATTATAACAACTAGCCACATTTTCTGCTGCAAAATTGTCCATATCCAATCCTTCTAGAGGATATTCGATGACATCATTCAATTTTCCTCTACTTTCCGTTGGAGAGAATCTTTTTAAATGTATTACTAAAATATAGGAAAACTTGTGGATTGATAGGAACTTTGTGAATTTTCTCCTTTCCTTGCATTTCGAACACGTCGGTTTTTCATTTCCATCCAAAGTTTCTTCTCTTGTAAAAGAATCCAAGCATTGCCACAAACTCAATTGGTCGGTTCTTTGTGGTATGGAGAGAGACAAATCCCAGAAAGGACAAATGTTACTGAAGAGTATCCACAGTGTGTGCATTTCATCGTGGATTTCAATTGGCCAACGAAATCATCTACAATCAATTCGAATTATATCAAAAATAATTATGTTTTCTGAATTATCATCAGGCAGTGAAAATTCCTTAAATATTCTTCTTGTGAAAGACTCATTGCTTTACTTGTTTGAATGTTTCAACAATATGAAAAAAAACAAAGGTAAAGTGTTCATTGGTTTTGAGAAAAAAAAAGAATAGTTGTCCAAAACATTAACTATCTAAATGAAGCTATGTTTAGAAATTTCCGGTTTGTTCATTGATTATTCAAGTTTTAGGTAAAATTCAAGTTACTAACTCATTAGACTCTTCAGTGTTTTGTAATACGAGATACTTTGCTACTCCCGACCTTCGAAAACAAGGAATACACATTGTGATGCTTGGTTGGCCGTTAGTAGCAATATATTCAATCCTTTCTGAACATACCCTTGCTCAGTGGAGACGGGTGGGGTTCTTTATTGAACAAAAAAAAAATAAAACCCGAATCGTCATACCAACTATCTTATTAAGTTAAACATCCTATGAAGTTTGATAATCCTTAATAAAATCAAATAAATCTTAATCGATTCTCGTTGACATTTGACAGGGTGGCAGTGTTGTGAAACCAGAACTGGATTGATATCTCAAAACAAGAGTCCGTCGATGAAAGTGGTTTGACAGTTGGGGAAATCGCAATTATAAATGATGGCTAGCCTGATTTGAGTAAAGAAAAGAGTGAGAGGAGTGGCAGGAAGAGAAAAAAAAGCGGCTGTGGTAGACAGGGGTCAAAGGTCAAACTTCATGCAAATATTGCAATAGATGCAGAAGTTAAATCGTGCAAATATTATGTTCTTGAGACAATCATTCGTCATAAACGTGCTAGTTTCATGCGCTAAATTCCTTAACCCTGCGTCCGACATGTGTACTTTTGTAACATTAGCAGACACGTGGGGTGTGTTAGACCCCAATATGATTTCTCTGTTAAAATTGACTTCTTTTTGAATATTAGCATAGTTGTGATGAGAATTCTATACTGTAATATCTATTTTTGCAAAAAAAAATATTTTCCATTCACCAAAACGAGCAATAAATAGTTATATTCCGTCTTTATCAAAACAATAGGTTCTTTTAATGGAAAAAAATATAGGTTTACTCGACGAAGTCTTTTGCACATAAAACGACTAAATAAATATAAAATTGCTGGTTCAAACACATAATAAAATCATAACGACGACTGATTTGAGATGTGAATATAAGAGTGGAGCCTATATGCGGACGCTACTGAATATATCCGACGCTGGGGCGCCAATTTCGAAAAGTTATATGGAATTTTCTACGGCTGGGGTATGTCACATCCCACGAGGTGAGTTGTTTAATTTTGACCAATTTTTAGGTTTGTTGAAAGTTGTTATTTATATGCTTTTTCGTTTCAGGAAATAAGGCTGTGACTGAAATAATTGTCTAGCACAACTAGATAACTGTACAACAACAAAATAAGAAAACAAAACAATATGTGTAGTAATTCTTGCAGTGAAAGCGACCATGCTGAGCAATACAATCATAGAAATGAAGTACAGTTGAAAAAAGGGTTATCTGTAAAGTCGGTGTTTCCTTGAAGTCCTGATCCACTTCATAGAGACTCCTAAGAGTTGGGGTGTTTGAATATAACTCATGCATTAGGTCAATTGAAGCAGAAGCAAATCCTTCAACCAGTGAAGCCTTATGAAAGCTCTCAAATCTCTATTATTAAGCAGGAAGAAAGTTGAAGCCAGGTTCAGCACTAGACTCCACTACTCTACTTCTTGATATTATAGAGCAGAACAAAACAAGGACAATAAAAGACAGAAGCGGGCCTGAAAACAATAAATACATTCAGTACTGATGACATTCTATTGTAGTGAATGTTCAAGTGAGGAAGATAACATACCCTAGAGATATTGTGTGGCCTCGAAAGTATAACTTACGTCAAAGAAGGTTGGAATGTTCAGTACTCCAGAAAATATATCGACGAATCTGATGCTTTCCAACAAAATTTCCAGAATAAACCCGCAAAATGCGTAAATTGAATGTCACCATCAAAATGGCAAAATGGGGGACTATAATTTTTTTCACTATGTTCTTCTTCCCTCATTTCCGCGCAAGTCTTAGTTCCCTTTTTTCCAAATCAATGGTACCAAATGTAGACGAAATTTTCAATCATCACAGGGAAGAATTTTATTACAGACATAAATCAAACCCGAATGGATGACAAGTATAGGTTATGTTTTGAAAATTTATTTATTTTGTAATAAATGCTATATTTCTAATAATCCATGTGACTGAAGAGACAAAGTCTTCTGCCAGAGATAGTGAGAATAGGAAAGTTTGAGAAGAATTGAAATTAAAAAAGTATTTAATAATATTGATTATCTTAAAGGGCATGACCACATATAATATATATTTGTTGACAATCCGATTCCTCTATTTTCTCTTTGTTTCCTTCCTTTTTGAATCTGAAATTCCTAATAACTAAAAAGGGTAAAATAAAATTGTAAGAACTTTTCGTATTGAGCTCATTTCACTTCAGCAGATTCTTTGTCGATTTATTTTTCAGATTGTAGAAATTACTTTACTTCTTTGGATTCAGGTCATTTAAATTTTGAAATGGAATTTGCTGAACCTGCTAACAATTTAGACAATTTTAATACGTTTTTTTTTCGCACTATTGATATTTTTGATGTGTTGCAGGTATCATATTATTTTTAAGACAACCACACTTATTATACCTTTTGAAAATAATAATATCATACCTACCTGATTTGTACCTGTTGACATGTGCCAGGATGGTGATAGCACAACCGAAGTTTCTCCGGCTGGTCATGCATTCTATGATTTTTGCGTTTTCATCAACAGCTGAGTCCATTCTACCTAAGGCCTCAAGATGGTGAAAATGGAAACGGCCTGACTATAACTTCTTTCTATGTGATCCCTTCTCTTCATGTACTTATCACAAAGCACTCCTAATAATCATGCAGAGAAAATTATATATTTTAGTGAATTGAAGGATGTAGTCGTTAGTTACCACTTGGTAGGAGATCATTATGAAAAATGAGAAATAAAACTCTCCATATTTTTTTAACACTTTCATTCGTAACTAATGTTGTTACTGCAATTTCGTCCTATTATTTAGATATTTTCAAACAATTACAATAAACTGAAAATATATAGTAATGAGAGTCCTCATATATCTACTTTAGGTAGTAATAGAGGTCCTTAACTCATTTGAGTACCTGTAATTTGTTTACCTGAGACAATGTGGATACGCTAATTTGAAAACTGGTAGCAGAGTTTTCTTCGTAACTGCTCTACCAAACTGACTGTAACCTCACAAAATAAAATACCTATATCTATCTTCTGGTTTAAGGTTGTCCGATAATTATTTCAATCCCTACGCGCCGGTTTCATCATTCAAATTTGAAATATTAATTGGATGTATGTCTGAAAACACTTCCTCAATAAAGAGTTATTTTTCGCCCATAAACAATGAATACATGATTTATGACCGTATATTTTTAAGATAGCTCAAAAAGAGGAATGAAAGGTTTACAGAAAGAATTAATATGCACAACCGCAACCAAATCCGTTTTTCGACAAATACTGTTTCTGCATTGATAAAAAACAGTTATTAGATAGTGAACATACGTAAATTGAAAGATTCACTACCATCAAACCTAGTCACGTAAGAGAGTAACTACGAAAACTAATGAATGATAACAAAGGACATCTATCACTGCCTTGGATTTCAATAATCATACAGCTAGCTCACGTTTTATATTGAAATTGTTCGTTAGATTATAATTCCATCTAGATTGACAACGGTAAAAGCCGTAAATGCTGATAATAGTGAACGGTATAAAGATATTATGAAAGACACACTTCATGAAATCAATTTCAATCGGCATTAAAAGCTTTTGTTTCGATAATTCGTTTAAAATTTGCGGATCTTTGGGATAGCAGATAATCGATATTGCTCGGAATAGTTGACGGGTTCAATTCACAATTGTTAATTCGTCTAATGAATTGTCAGGAATGAAAGGAAATTTATTGAATATTTTTGTCTCATATATTTCAATCTCAATACCTGTATATAGTATGATATTGAGAGAATGGACCTTCATGTCCAAGTCTTACTCCTAAATATTAGTGAATCTACATCAACTGTGAAACGAAACTAGTGTCATTTCCGGTGGCTGTTTTGACTATTTGAATAGTTGTTCCTCAAAAAGACGCAAAACAAAGAATTCCATTCCAAGTATACATTAGCTTCTGTTCTCGAAGTTCCTAATAATCCCATTTATATTATATTACTATTATATTATTATACTACTATATTATACTATTATACTATTATATTACATTCATATTATTATATTTATTATATTACTGGAGTTTTTTCCCAACACAAATCCGTTATTTTAATACCTCGATACGTGTTTCGATCATCAAGTGATCATCTTCAAGAGGAATACCAAACAGATTGATCTTCGAGATCATCTTCAAAAGGAAGACCGAACAGTTTGATCTTCCTCTTGAAAATGATCACTTGGTGATCGAAACACGTGTCGAGGTGTTGAAATAACGGTTTTGTGTTGGGAAAAAACTCCAGTGACATTCATTACTACACCAAAAGTTCCAAACAATTCATCACAATCTCATTTATAATCAAGTTTTCCATACTTGATTTGAAAGTCACTTAACACACATTCATCTCTGTTTCTCCATACTGGTAATTCCTAGGGAGCTGAAACTTGGAATACAGGTGCTTCGTAGGCGTGGGACGTCTCCCGTAGGAGTAAAAGAGGCGCGTTCATATATGAAAATTACTTTTTCATCACTGTTCACCTGCACCGCTATATTTTCGGAGGATAGAATTTCGTATGTAGATTCGTTTCTTGTTATAGATGTGCAATAATGAGAGATTCTTGAATATTCCATCTGGGGAGCCAGCTGCGGAGTAAAAGGCGTGTTCATTAAATAAAGTTACTTTCCATCACTGTTTCTTTGTACCGGTATATTTTCGGAGGCTGAAATTTTATATGTAGTGAAGCAGCAGTGAAGGAAAATCGTATGATGTTTCTGACAGAAATGAAAATATTCATATAAACAATATAAATATCTTCCAACTCAAGTGGAAACCAGTCACGTGTAATGATGAACTAGTTCAATATGATCTGCACTGATGGGAAACCCACATTCATCAGTTTGAAATACTTGACTTTATAGAGCAAGAGAAATAATAATCAATGGCAAGCGATGTATTCAAATTCACATTGCGGTACTGTTGAATGAGAAGATGTTTTTTCATAGACATGCTACTGTGCAGAGTTGCTCCTGAACATGTTTCATATAATATTTAGTATTCTTTGAGCACAAAATATTTTTAATTCGAAAGAGTTTAATGTCCTTGGGACATTCTGCACAAGTCCAACCAAAAGCTTACTATGTGAATCAGGCATACCATCTTTAGCAACCCAAAAACAGATTTGAACACTCACCTATGCTACTTCCATTACAGCAAACTCTGATCGTCCATAGATATTCGTCAAGTTATGCTAAGAAGTGAAGAGCTGAACTTCCTTTATACGAGATACGAAATTAGTATTCACATAATTTGAACCTCCGTCAACAAAAAACCTTCTTCGACCCAAATATCCCCAACCCAACCTCATGGACTACCCCAAAAATTATCATTGATACGAACCAGTTCAGATAGAGAGACAATAACTGCGAAGTTATCAGTTGCAAGTTATATGAAATGATTCATACGAAATGAATTTGCCACAATCTACACGGACGCATCAAAATCAAGACGACACAGGAGCCGTTTCTACCAGTCTTCAGTCTAGTTTTTCATTCAAACTCCTACTAGGAAGCTCAGTGTTTACTGGTGAATACTACGCCAACTGGAAAGCACTTCATTACATACAGAAGAGCATCTCAATGACATTTTTGATTTTGTTAGATTCTTTAAGTACCCTGGAAGCAACCAATCAATTATACTCCAACTATCCCATAATTCGTCAGATTTGAAACCCTTTCTACAAAAAAATCCTCACCGAATTATGGCAAGATAGATGAAATGGGTTTTGTAGTAGACTTTCCGAAGTAAAAACAAGTGTACTCCGGAAAAGTAGGAAAAGCCAGGTCATGATATCTCGCCTGCAAATAGACCACACTCGCCTCACCCATAAATACATCATTGCCGGCGACACCAGCCCTATGTACGAAATGTGCGACTCTCCAGTAAATGTTGACTATATCTTAAAGAAGTGTTTGTTATATTTCAAGGAAAGACTAACTCATGATATCCGTCCTCCAATTAACAACGTATTAAATAATAATCCTGAAATAGAACAGATATTCCAATCAAAAATCACTCTAAAGTAAATCGAGCCACTGTGACTTTGGAGTCTCATTGGATCATACAATTAGTAATCTGTTCACTAGATAGTGCCCTGTAATTTACTTGAATACGACTATGACGGTGAAAAATCACGTAACAAGTACTCATGTTCAATGCTGAATGTAATATCGATATCATACCATATCGATACATATCAAAGCGAAATTCTGTCCGGAATACAGGTCTCAAAAATTATCAGTAACACCCACGAATTTGATTCAATTCATCTGAGAATATTGAGGTTCGACATATTTTCCGCCAGCGGTTTTGAAATTAAGCCTTCATTGAAGCAAATTGCCAATGAAAATTGGCAGTTTCCTTCAATTTACTAGCACAGTAGAAATTATTTCACACACGGGGATATTAAGGTTGACTACCAGGTTGACTACCAAGCAATTGATGCAAGCAAGTATGCGTTACCAATTATAAGGTATTCAATCAAAATTCGTTTTGAATACGCGGAAGAAAAATTCTTTGAACTAGTTCTCATTGATCGCAGTTGAAGTAATTAAGTGGACATATAAAAAAATCCCTAAATCTAGTTTAGTGTATGACGTGAATTATTGAATCAATTATCACAATGGAAACAATACTTTAGTTACCAATTATTGTGTAGGAAGTTGTTCTTGTAATAATGAAAAATTAGTTATTTGTACTTCCACTTCTGTTCATAGTTCGCATACCAAACTCTGCTATTTCCAGAATCTGGAAAGCTATATGATACTTGTCTTCAGATGATGTGGTGCTGCAGGTTTTTCCGGATTTTCCTGCAGCTGAAACAGCAAATGCGCACTGGAATCAATGAAGTCGCCCCGGAGCGCCAATTATTTTTTGTTGTTTCATAATTTTAATATATAGTTGTTTCTTGTCTTATTGCTTCTCATGTCTCATTCCATAACAACGATGTTGGTCATTGAGAATGACAGTGTTTTATGAATGATAACTGATTTAGTAACATAACAAATGTTTGGAGTACAAGCTAAATGGGAAAGGGTGATTCTTTGTATAATTTAATATTCATATGGAAGTAGTTGTTTAGAAAGTACTTTTATTCGTGTCATTAAATGTTGGTACAAAATGAATTATTTTGAATGATGAAGAAAATAGAAATGAAACTTTCTATGTGTTTTACCAATTTTATTGGTAACTAATGTTACTGCAGTTTTGTCCTATATGGAGAAAAGCCTATACGAAGTCCTATACGAAGAAAAGAGAAATTAAACTTTTTATGATTTTTACCACTTTTGTTTGTAACTAACGTTACTGCAATTTCGTCCTATACGGACATTTTCGAACTTATACAATGAACTAACGGTTGGTTTATGGTGAAAAACTCAGAAAGTTTCATTTCTCTTTTCCTCAAAACTCATTCAAGTTACTATTTTTCCCAATCTGGTGTCACAGTCATAATAGAACACAATGCACATTCATATTAATTTTTTTAAAGACAATATGTGAAGAGCACATTACAGATTCCACAGGTACATCAATACGTAAACATGAGAAAGAATCCAAACCCAAAGAAATTTTTAGAAAAACAAAATGTACTCGTCTCATTTCCACTATAGTCTTTCTTGAAATTTGTATATAACACGAACAAAAAAAAAACCGTAAATTCATGTCAGTTTGTAGAAAAAGCGATAAATAAAATCGATGATTACAACCTACGAATACAGATTACACAATCTTCGCAATAACTGAACAACACATATACCTGATGATTATTTAATGTCTCCCTTTGGTATCTGTTTGTTTCAAAAATCAGACATCTATTTCATATATGTTAGATCAACAATCAAAACTATAAAACTTCTCAATCAAAACTAAAAATTATTCCTGCGATGGGAGGTATATAGGTGAAACACCTGAAACACTAAGTGGCAGATGAAATGAACATCGTTGATACAAAAAAAAATAGATTCGATGATAGCGAAGAATATTTCAGGATCCACTGGTCAAATATGCATTGGAATAAAAAGTTTCACCAGAGATTCTATCGAGCAAGGAGGAAAATTCAAAACATTTTCATATATGTCTTGTCTAGTTTTTCGTTAACCAGCTGTCGCATCCCTACGAACGACAACCCTCAGAAGTCGAAACTTGTGCGAGCTAAGGATTAACGAGGTCTTACCTTTTAACGTGTCATTCCCAACACGGGTTGGACGATAGCAAGTGGAAATCGATCATTCAGACTAGGGCTTGAACCACTGACCAACACGGCAGTCAATTCGAGTGAGTAAACAAAGCACTCACGTTGAACCGCCTGGCTACCGACCGATCGTTCCTGCCTTTCATTGTGAGGCAAGAGCTTGAAGAAGAATTTGGACTTTGATCTGGAACAATATCCAGTTGGTATATATGATACTTCAGAGTATCAATTACGACATCTGGACACGTTTATTTTGACGTCTATCGAAAATTTACTTTTTACAATTGAGGCGTGCGGAGTTTGAAGAGGTTGCTTGCTGAAATGTTTACCAAGTTGTCTGCCAGCAAGTACATAAATGTTTTTTTCCGATAATTCATCTCATTTGAGTGATAAAATTTACAAATATGGCAAGTTATTGGTCAATTAGATTTTCAAGAGATTCATACCATTCAGTAATTTTTCGTGGTGAACTTTTCAGTTTGCCTTTTATTACATTCGAATAGATTGTAAGTACCTACAATACACTTCGAACCATCAATGAGTGTTGAAAAATGTATAATAAATTGTCTCTATAACAAAGCAAAAGCCATTCTCAGTACAGCTGAAAATTATAATGAAAAATAATTATTGATAAAATCTGATCTGATAAGGCTCATCTAGATTTGTTATAAGATTCAACAATGTATGGTAATAGAAGATTCAAAAACCACCGAAACCTCTCACAACTATCATTATACCTTAAATTCCTGGATCATTTGAAAAGATAAGACAAATTGAAACTTCGTAAAAACAACAAATGTACTGAGATCTATACTTACATAGAAAACCCAATAACATAAAAGGAAGGACAAACAATTGCATTTATAAGATACCTTGTTCTCGACATGAAAGTTATTGGTGAAACCTCAAGACCAATGACCAACATCGATATAACATCAAAACTTTGTGCACCGAGGCCAAAAGGAGAAAGAGAGCGAAGGAGGCAGGAGTGGGAACAACTATAAGTGCATCCTCCTCCATCCCCACTCCACCTCCAACAGCAAGGGCACTTCATACGGCAGGCGCCAAGAGCTCCGGCTTAAATAAAGGCAAGGAATCGGCTGCCCGTGCAGGAAAGCTCCCTCACATGTGCACCTCCACTGAGGGAACCCCAAGAAGGTTGAAAAAGCCGCAAAACGACAGTAATATCGCTGCACTTTCCAAAACCTTTGCGGAGGCTGTGAGACACCTCAAGGTTGCCAAAGAGAGTATGTGTTCGGCGAGTCATGGCCTACACCTACCAAAATGAAGGAGATGTCTCCTGGTGACCTGTCCACCTTCCTGGAAAGGACAGGATAGACGATAACCTAAGAAAAAAACTCCTCGGGAGGATATACAATGGGTCACATGTGGCCTAAGTGCTGTGGGTCTACAATCAGCCTCCCTACTCTGAAGATACAGATACAGAACATTAAAAATAGACAATTGAAATAATTAAATTAATTAAAAATGAAGTCAAATGGTGAACATGAGTGAGATTGAACAAGACGAGAATTATTGTCAAAAGACGCAAACACAAATAATCAGCGTATTCTATTATATTTGAAGATAAGTATTAGATGGCCTGAAAAGTTCGTAGGCCAACACACATATGTAGCTATATCATTTTTAGTTAACACTAACCTTCAAATTAAACGTGTACGATTTTCACAGCTATCGGACTATTAGTTTATGGGATAGAACATTTTTAGTGAAACCACTTTCGTTAGTTTGAAGAAAATGGAGAAGAAGGAATTTCGTGTGTCAATGGAGCATTGCTTTTGGCGAAAAAAGTATTGTTGTCATGATGAACATTATTTGGACCCTGCACCAGGAAAATCAACCGTTGAGAAGTGCTTTGCTAACTTTACACGATCTGAAATGAGCACAGAGGACGATGCACACAGTGGACGCCCCGAAAAGTTGTTACTCGAGATAGCTGAGGCTCTAAAGATGTCAAAGGAGTGTTGGACATATTGTGCACGAATATTTGGGTACACGCAAACTCTGTCCAAAGTGGGTGCCGCATGAGCACACAATCGACCAAGCACAACAACGAATTGATGATTCTGAGCAGTTTTCGAAGCTGTTTCACCATAAAAAACCCGAATTTATGCATCGATATGTGACAATAGATGAACAATGGTGAACCGACTCCAAAACGTGCAAAGACGCAACAGTCGGCTAACAATTATTTGTATTTTTGAGATGTGCATGATATAATATTCATCGATCAACTTGAAAAGGAAAAATCATCAACAACGACTATTAGCTACTACATAGCGTTATTGGAGCGCTTGAAGAACTAAATCGCAGAAAAAGTCCCATTTGAAGGAAAGGAAAGTGCCGTTCCTCCAAGACATTGCATTGTGTCCCAAATTAATGAAAACAATGGCAAAATTGCATGAATTGGGCTTCAAATAATTTTCGCATCCACCACATTTTCCAGATCTGCCCCTCAGCGACTTTTTTCTGTCCCCGGGTCTCAAGAGAATGCTCAATGCACAAAAATTTTGCGGCGATGGAGGAGTAATCGTCGATACTTATTTCGAGGCTAAAGACAAATTCTTCTATAGAAATGGTATCGAAAAATTGTTTTACTGCTATAATCGTTGTATTTCCCTCTGCTTCTATATTGAATAATAAAGTCAAACTCTATCGAAACATTTTTTTTTCTATGTTAGCCTACCAAGATATTTCTAATTCCGAAAACGAAGGCAGATTTTAGCCTCCAAAATGTCAAGAGTATCCGCATGATTTCTTAGATTTTTTGATAGATAAAATTATTCAATACAACACGTTACTGGTATTTTTCTTCGTCAAAAATTCCTTCAATTCACGCCGTAACGTATCGGCAAGTTTGTCGTTTTACACCTGTATAAAGTTAGATTTTCTCCACAGAAACTTACTTTCGGATATTAATATAATAATAATATTACAATTCAAAAGAAGTCAATTGAAACTGCACTCTGAAACTACGGTGGGCGCTCTCGGTGTTCAACCATTCCAACACTATAAATTGTACTTAGGCACACCTTATAAAATGCTAAATGAAATACTTGGAAGATTTCAATTCGTTATGGTGCGCTTGAGTTTTCGATATAAAGGTATAATTACGGTTCCACGTTTCAAATTATTTCACCTCGGAGACCCTCCACTATTGTGTTGCTCGGGTGGGTACAGTTATTTCATATGGACATAAAAAAGTTTCAATAAAGTATTTAGAAATTTATTCAGAAGAATGGTCGTCGATCCAGAAAAGTAAATCATGAGCTGTGATTTCGATGCTGAGATATGTCATTTTAATGTAATGAAAATTTTGAGTTATTGTTTTTTCCAGAAATTTAGAATCAAATATGTTGTTATTACATGGAAATATAAAGTGTCATAGCTTATTGATTATTTCACATCAAGTTCTTTATATTGACTCACATAATTTGAATGAAACAGATGTTTGAATAAGGCTCTATTCAAGTATACATATTCGCCATCGAAAATAGTCATGACACATTATTTTGCACAACAAATGGAATTCTCAGCCTACAGCTTTCACGAATTGTAGAATACAAAAGCCTGCTAGAAAATATCAGGCATTTTTTCCACTCAGAGGATACAACTAGCACATCTTTCGAATGTCTATACCACAGAAAAATACGAACCTGTTCTCTCACTATCAGTGTCACTGTCAAAGAACATCATTGACGAGTAGCCATCTATGGTTCTCTGAACTATATCCATCCAAAAAGCAAAGCAACCCAAATAATGATAGAGCCGTTATCAAAGCATGATCACTACGAACATTTACATCTATTGGGTGAAATAAACAAGCTGTCCAGGCGTCGAATGAACTCGGTTTAGTTTCCGATACTGAATGAAACTCGAACTTTATCGCCGAGTTGAGACACGTTTAGCAATAGGCCCAGGAAAGCCACAGAGATCCCGTCACTCCTGAGGCAACATAAGGATGAGCTATGCATGGGGTTTCCTCCAATGACCTTGACGACCTTGGTTTATCAAAGCATGTAACCTCTGTTTTCCTCAGATCGAGTGAGATGAAGTCAGACACTGAGGGGTTTATCACGGCCTGATAGCATGGTGTCTTCATCACCTCAGTGATAGCAAAAATCTTGGCCGGATGAATGCAGAAGGCTCTCTTTCTTGGCTCATAACGTCTGCTTAGGGCACATGATTCTCGGACCCAATGATTACTTACCACACGGTATATGGAGTGGTCATTGGCTCATGATGCTGAGGCGCCTTCCGAAATATAAAGGTGCTCTGGAAACAGGACCTAGCCAGCACAACATCAAGTTGGAAAAATACTCTTTGACTTTCTATATTTTTCCATCCTAGTGTTTCCATTTTGAGTTTGCCTGTGATGAGTCATCTGAACGAGTTTTGTGGGACCAGTAATCTCCTTTTTACATTTTGCAGAAGGTGAGATCAACAGACATCATCAGCATAGTTGGCGTGTGAAAGTTAGGTGCTTCACATATCTATATTCGAATTTTCAATATAGTACAGTTTACGGTTCACAAAACCGCGAGACATATTCTTTTGCTAGGGTAGATGAACCCCAAAATATCACACCATATCGTAGCCTACTCTCAACTTGTGCATAGTAGAGCTGTATCAATTAATCAATATTGAGTACATGCCGCAAATTTCCAAATTGAAAGGCAATATAATTCAACTTTGAGATTATGTAATGGGAGCGAGCCTTCTAATTGAGACTTTCATCTATTCGTAATGCTAAGAAAATTGTTTGATCCGAACTAGTTGAGATCGATGGACCCGATTCGTTTGATTGGAATGACAACTCGTTACATTCTTTTTGGATATGGTGAAACCGCAGTGCTTGCGTTTTCGAAGTATTTAAAAACAAGTAAGTTACTGAAAACCATTCATTCAAAGAAGTCAACACTTCATTGCATTTATAACGCAAGGAAGGGTCCATTTTTTCAGATATGATCAACGGCGTATCATCAACGTGCATTGTGAAGGATGCAGGTACAGAAAGTTTATCCCAATCATTAATATAGAACTGGAATAGAATTGGCCCCAATATGGACCCCTAAAGGACACCAATGTCTGTTTCAGTTTACTGTGAGAAATGAGTGTTGATTGCTACATATTGTCTATTTTTGAGTATAAATGATTTTATTCAATCTAGAGGACATACTCTAATACTATGCTTATACAGTATGTCGTGATTGATACTGCTGCTGAGGTCACAAAAGATTCCAACAGGACATTCTTCTGCCTCAATATATTTTATTATTTTCTGATAATAAGAAAACACCGTAGTCTTCGTAGATTTTTTGTTCAAATATCCAGGTTGGTTTCTCGGAATAATATCATATTCATGACAAAATGACATTAATCTATCTTAAAAACAATACTCGAATACTTTGGAAAAAGTTGAAGGTACTGTGAATGGTCATATACTCATATACTCCTCATATACTCATATACTCCTGATCTATACGACACTGAAGGTTTGACTTCTATAAATTTGATTCAATTATTATTCGTTCTGTGAACTTTGTCCAAGCCTTTCTTTTTTAAAACACATCCAGAGTTTGTCAATGTCGTATGGCGCTCGTTATCGTTTCTTGAAGTCGGGTAGTATTTAGAAAAGAATGGAGTCAATAATATCTACTTTGTAACTTTGTTGACAGCAATTTGTTTGATTGAACTCAGTTCTCAGAAAAGTATTTGATACATGAGAGAAGTATTTTTTTTAATTTTTTTCTACACCAGAGATTGGTTCCGTCAATTCAATTTGAGGCCGATGCTTCTTTGATACCTGTCTTTGACCTTTCAATCTTGACAGAGAAAATTTGGCTATCAATTATTCTTGAAAGACACGAATAACAATCAATTAAATACGACCGATCTGTGAGTATTAAAATTTTACCGACTCATTAATTAATTACCAGTATCACTTATCGACTCTTGTCTGCCTGTTTGATGAATATTTATTGGAAAGTCATCCAGTCATCTTGCTGAACTGTGATCTTCAAATAAGAGCTTAAAGCTAGGTGATTAATTATTGACGTTGCATGACTCTGTTATTTCGTGTAGATATTTTTTCTGCTTCGAAATACAATAACATGCGCTGAATTCTTGGAAATGTTTGTTGAACGAAAATCGATTGTGTGCAAGATTATGAGTGGTCTGATACGATGGAATTTTATTTGTCAGCGGTCATTGACTGACAGGTAGTGCACTTGTCTGGTTCTGCTTTTGCAACAGAAAAATGCACCACCGATTAAGCTCACAAGGCCTAGAACATGAACCACTATTAATACTCACAATGTTTTTGGTATAATAGTCACAGTATACAAATGACAATCTTGTTTCAACGTTACTTCGTGTGATGCACTGTTTGTAACCTTTGGTGTATTAATGAATATTACTGGAGTTTTATCTCAACACCAAACCGTCATTCCTCTTGAAGATGATCACTTGGTTATCGAAACACGTGTCAAAGTGGTGAAATAACGGTTTGGTGATGGAAAAAACTCCAGTAATATTCCGCGTTTCCTCACTCGCTTCTGGAACTTGAGCAAGAAAGCGGCATATTTGCCAAAATGAATGACAACCTCTTGATTTGCGGATGTAAGGTCTGGTTCTTGATTTATTATAGCAAATCAACGACAAGTGCTGAAAAGAGTTACCAAATTGAGAGCTCTTATTTGGACGCCATCTACAGGAGTGTCAAGAAATACTGTACCCATTTTCAATACTTATTACTATAGACCAAATTCGATACACTGAGATAGGAGACACTTCAAAAGAATACCAATTGGACAAGGTGGACATCTGATGTTCCTGCATTAGACACTTCCAGTGATAACCTCTGATTATCCATTATGATGTAGATCATGCAAAAAAGTATCTTTCATATACAAACTGGAAAAAAGCCATCACGAAACAGCTACAAGCTGCAGTTCATTTTTAAAGAACTCACTTTTTCATTTTACTTCATTTCTTACGCCACATAAAAGTTATACATCTGTAATTGAAACTAAATTATGTTGTATCTTCACCAATCCTATGAAAACAAATTCAAATTATGAAAAAACAGAAATAAAACAAGACTAAAATCAACGGTTCAGGAGCATTGACATATTTAATGTGATTTTGCGACTCACAAAATTGATTCAAGTAATGAAAATTCTGGATTCTGGGCCAGATTTGAAAGTGTTTTCTTAAACTGTGGCCTGTGCGGAACCACCTACATGAATGAATATTTTCTCAAAAAGTATCTTTAACGTTATTGTGAGAAGTGACATATTGCTTGTGACGTGTAGAAGTCACATGGTGGTAGTACTGCTGTTTCTTTTTTTAAGGATGAAACAAAAGCACAACAGGAAAATCTTTCGGGTGCTCATAGATCGGTGCCTGTGCGAAATTAGTGATTCACATTCAATTTGAATCGCTGGAGATTCAATTCATTTGGAAATCATTCTCAGGAAGTTCATTCGACAAACGCAGGATGTACTGAGTTGAACCTCAAAACGATGAGCAGCAACAGTTCGTCGCGTATTCCTGATATGTACAGTTCTTGGTTGAATCAAATGTGTCAAGTCACTTGCACATTTGGCACAAGCGGGTGGCTTTTTTCTGGATGGAATCCAGCATAGGCGAAGCTCCATACATGAGAACAATACTTCAAAGAAGGTCTGATTTGAGCTTTATAAAGCTTCAAAAGTAGTGTACAGTTTTCTGGTCCAGAACGGTGTTCCAAGCTTTCGAGACGAAGCCTTTGTAATTCCAGCGACATGATTGTGCCAAGACGTGTTGGTGCCTATTTTAACCCCCAACAGAATCATCGAAGCAGAAAGCGGAGTTGTCTGTCCGGACTTTATTATATTCGGTTCGGAGACATTTGTCTTCTCAGAGAAAACCTACGCCTAGGTTTTTGTGGCATCGAATTGAACCTAGTTACTTGCACCACAATTCAAAATTACTTCTAGATCCTTATCAAGATATGCAACCTCTTGTTGCCAGTGAAGATGTTTTGAAATCCGAAGGTAACAACGAGAAAAGTGTGCTGTCGTCAGCAATGTATTAGATTCTTGGTTTTCTCCGATAGGTCGTTGGAGACGATATGGATCCCTGCTGGGAAACACCAGCGTTGATGGTGCGAATTTTTGAAAGATATCCATCTATGGCCACTTGTAGGGAACTTTTTTTCAGGAAGCTGAAGAATCATACACAAAAATGATCCGACAAGCCATAGCATCGAAGTTTGGCCAGCAAACCCTCATGCCACACACGGTCAAATGCCTTAGAAATATCCAGTGCAACAGCTCTTGACTCTCTATTGGTTATTTCACGTATTTTACGTAGTCACGTAGATACGTCAACAGATAAAACCTGTTCTAATCCAATCCATTAAGCAAGTTCTCCTTCACTAGTTACCGTTCCAAAAAATATTCAATGAATAGGTATATGAAACCGTCAAAGTTTGTATATGCTTCGGTTCTTCAAGATTTTGGAATGGTGTATTCATGTTTCTACCCGAATTTTCGCATTCACTTGAATAATTCAGTTTCATTGAAATCATCCTTTGAACTCGTCCGTCCCGTCTCAAAATGACATTGTTCGACATGTTTCTCGGAAGTAAATTTGTTGATATTGCCTTTTTTGAAACACGAAATGAAAAGTGGCACAATGCTGAGCATAAAAAATTGTAATGCAAAATTTTAACCGTTATGATTAGCATATCTTCATTTTATGCCTTTCAGCCATGAATTACAGAGGTCCAAGTCAATATAAGTTGAGAGCGTAGATGCATATCGGGTAGAAGACAGCTGAACCCTGAACATAAATTTCGGACAGTTTTCATAACTCAAAAGTTTGAAAGGCAATTAAAAACAATGAAACCTTAGGGTCATGCAATTTTTGAATCTGTAAAATATAGCATAGACCCGTTAATAATCCACTCATTTCAATTGTCTACAACATAATAAGATAATCGAAAACATAGAAATAATTAGAATCCCTCAATAACCAACAGATTCAATTCTCTATTATGTTTGCCATATAAGATCTATTTCACATAATTATCAACTCCATTAAAATCATTAAATATGTGTTATGTTGTAGTAACTGATTTTTATTATTTAGGACTTGAAGTTATATCAGTAAAATTAATTGTTGAATATAATTGGCCGATACTTGATGAAAATCCATATTGAAAAACTAATTAAACAGATTAGTATATGATTTTCACTACAAAGGGTTTTATAGTAACCGTATAACATGTTTCGCTATACAATAGCTTTCTCAAGCAAAAACTGAAAGTTACTTCTTAATTACAACTATTTTATACTATAACCTATTACCTACACGTCTGCCTAATGAATAAATATACCTGAAAAGGTCAGGTCAATAACTATATCAATAAATTTTTCGAAATTATACCTGCAAATATCTATACCTAACTATTTTTACCTAGATATGGACAGATTCAATAATGCCGAATTACTCAATTCAGTTCGATCGTTCGTAAGATATTGAACGTTTTTGAGTTTGTTTATTCCCATACTCTCCAACAAGTTAAATTTCAAACCTTGGAATTCATTTTTCCATTCTGGAAAATATATTTGTGTTCCTTTATGCGGGCTTTGAACGCTCTTCCAGTGTGACCTATACAAAACATCGGACATGACCCACACGATAATTTATACACTCCTGATTTTTCAGAAACGTTTCTCTTTGTTATTCTTAATGTGCATGCCTGAGTTGTTGTTAGTTTTGAAAGCAATATTTACACCTTTGCTGTGCAGAAAATCTGAAGTATTTGTAGTGGGCTGGCCTGAGCAAGTCGAGGTTTTATAACTTTCATCCTTTTCTTTACGAATTGGGTAAATTTCTTTCAAAGCTCGACTGTATAACAATTTTGACAATGAAGAATGTATTAGACCGATATCGTAATCATTTTTGGCGGCTATTTGCTTTATTATATTCAGTTCTTTATTGAAATTCGCCCCTGACAAGGACATATTTATCAGTCTATGGATCATGCTGTTGAAAGCTGCTACCTTGTGCTGATATGGGTGGGTGGACGAATTATGAATGATAATATATGTATGCGCCGCGCCGGTTCACGATAAATTGAAAAATCATGTTTGTTGCTAACTTTTGCTATTGTGAAGTCCAAAAAAGTTATAGGGCCGTCCTGTTCTATCTCCATTGTGAATGTGACAGAAGGATGGAGAGAATTGATGAAATTCAAAAAGTTAGTCAACTGTCTGTTCGTTTCTGTGAAACAGACCAGGATATCATCCACATATCTATACCATCACACGAAACTTCTTACCAGTGGGTTAGTTACTGTGTATTCTTCTCTCCAAATCGTCCCATTATGAGACCTTTGCAGGATAAATAAAAAATTTGAATTGGAAGTAATTCTGTGACCAACACAGCAAGTCTAATATTTCATTTTTCACTACCGAAATGATAGACTTTAAGTCCCATAGATTCTCTACAAGAGTAATCGTTTCATTCAGAGGAATACTGGAAAACAGATTCTTTACATCGAATGAAATCAATTTGGCATTATCCGGAAGTGTAATATCTTGAATTTCATCGATCTAGTGGTATGAATTCCTCAACTGAATTTTGATTTGAAATTGGACTAATTTTTAGAGCTTCAGTAACAAAAACTGTTCATTGATTTGATAATCATCAAATTATTGAATTATATTCGGGAATATCGAAAGAACTTCATTATGGCGGTAATATATGAACTTTTTAAACACAAAAATGGTACAAAAAGTACAGATCCACATATAAAATTGAGCATGATCCATATCTGATGACACCCTACGGGTGGTACAGTGTGTGGATATACTTACATACAAATTCTGTGATTATATTGTGATAATGCCACGAAAGTTCCAATGGAAAGGTGTGAACAGATTTCATAGAATTAAAAAAGAAAAATATACTTCAAAATTTTCATTTTCTTTCTATAAACCTGTGTAACTAAGCATGAATTATTTTTCTATATCATTCAATATAACCTATAAACAAGAAACTTTGTTATTATTCAACCGATCCTCTATCTCTTATCGTTTTCAAGATCTCCATGCATAGAATTGAATGGCATAATTATATATCTATGATTGAATCTAGAAGTAACAAATGCATAGTTTTGACAAGGTATAACATCCACTATTTCATAAATCAAATGCATGAGTAATATTTCAGTATAGTGTCATTAAACAAGCTCTCAAGATTTCACACTTGTCGAGAAGAGACATGTTAATTCGCGTGAAATGATATATCGTGCCGCATAATTTGAAAAAATTAACAAGAGTTTCAGAACTGCAGTTTCCTAGACACTTCAACAACATATTTGATTAAATATTGTTCAAACTTCATTAACTGATCAATAATAATTTATTGTGTCGTTACATTGTCCCTTATGTCCCGCATTGGGTTCAGTTACAGAAATTAATGATCTTCAACAATACTCTGTATTCAAAAAAAGAATTAATAATCTCTGGCGTGTAATGAAACTATTTGAAAGACTTGTCCTTCACCAGACCAGAAATGCTATTTCTCGAAGCGCGTTTCGCTAACCAAGTAAACATCATCAAGAGATGACTGATACCTAATCTTTCCCTATTTTCTACCTGTAATTACGTACGAGTGCAAACAATAGATTATTATAAATAGGGCCTTCATCACCCTTCATAGATTTCATTCCACATTATTCGATTCCTAAAATTTCGAAAGCAACTATAAACTTGTCATGTACCGGTCTCAACAATTACAAGCGTGCCTTATTTATTCCATGTCATGTTGAGCACCACTGAACTTCTCTGATCTATGAAATTGTATATTCCAAACATGTTTCTTGCAGCTAGTTATTATTGTCCGCTTTGTCTGACCAACATATTTTTATCAAATATTTCACAGCTGATTTAGTAAATTCTTGTAATTAGAACATCCAAGAATGGTAACTCTTCGTTATTTCAATTTCATACGAAAAATTTTGTATAATCATATAAAAAGTAGTATTAGCAATCTCGTGATGATGCTAACTTGGTTAGCGAAAGGCGCGTCTGGAGACAGTTTTTGTTTTGTTGAAGAAAAATGTTTCATTGAATCTATTTTATGCCAGAGGTTCCTATTCCATATATCGAGTCTATTCAAATATGGTAGGGAGATAGCTCCACAGTAAGTAGGTATGAGTAAGGTTTCATTCTGGCTTAGATCTATATAAACTTGAACAGTAAGTCCGTTTTTCTTGACGAAACCGATTAGCTTGAACCTTTGAATCTTTGAATACAGACGTATTCAAAGGTTCAAGATTTTTCATTCTGAACTCATTAATATGTCATCAAAAAATACCTAACGAATGTTACTGTTGAATTTCACTAGTTCGGACTTCCTTTGTCTATTATATAAAATGATTTGAAATCCCTGAAACAAGTAAAAAAGTAAAAAAGAATAATTAAAAAAGAATAGTTGAAAATAACAATTATATTAAGCAACAATAACCCTGAAATGAAATGATAGTAAAATAACCTACAAGTAAAAATATAATAATTGAAGAATTCAAGACATTTTGTCGAACTACTAGGGTCAATTGAAGTCACACAGGAAGATCAACTAATTAGTTTCGACGTGGAAAGCCTTTACACCAACGTTCCGGTCGGAGAAGCACTCCAAATCATACAGAGAAAGCTATCCGAAGACGGGAACCTGAAAGAGAAAACGAATCTACCTATAGAAGTAATTATGGAATTACTAGGATGCTGTGTGCGAAACTGTTATTTCCAACTGAAGGACGAATTCTTTACACAAGATGAGGGACTGCCAATGGGATCGCCACTTTCACCAGTCATAGCCAACATATATATGGAGTGATTTGAAACTCTGGCCATTGAAGAAGCCCACAAGAAACCTCGAGTCTGGTTGAGATATGTTGACGACACCTTCATAATATGGAACCATGGGAATACTGAACTAGACGCCTTTCTGAAACACATCAACAGCGTGAGACCTTCCATCACTTTCACAATGGAGAAGGAAATCCACAATGAATTGCCATTCTTAGACGTTTTGGTGAAGAGGACCGACACTAAGTGGGAAACATCTGTATACCGAAAACCCACTCATACGGGACAGTATCTGAACCACGAATCCAACCACCATCAATCGACAAAAAGAGGAATCATCAAGACTCTATTAGACCGTGCTTTTGGGCTTTGTAATACAAAGGAAGGTCTCGAGAAGGAACTAGACATCATCAAAAGTGATCTTCAGCGGAATGGATACTCCAAAGCGATGGTAGAAAAGACTTTGGCCAAAAGACAGCAGGAGCCTCGCAAGGAAGAGAAGCCGTCACAACCAGTGCTTGCACTTCCCTACATCAGAGGATTATCGGAGAGGATAAGAAGAATTGGTTTCAAGTACAACATTAGAACCTGTTTCAGATCCGGTAACACTATCCGTAGCAGCCTCACGAAAACCAGGCCCCCAAACGCGGACTGCGATTCCAAGAATTGCATTTACCGGATACCCTGTGAGTGCGGAAAATCCTATATTGGTGAAACTAAGAGGCCATTGAATATTCGCATTGCCGAACACAAGAAGCACACACAGCGAGGAGAAACCAGCAAATCAGGAATAGCAGACCATGTTTGGACCCATCAACACAACATCGAGTGGTCCCAAGCTGAGATCTTGCACAGAGAGGAACATTGGTTCAGGAGAAAATTTAAGGAAGCCGCATACATGTTGTCTAACAACGTATTCAGCCAGGCCAGCGTAGATATACGAAACATATGGAAACCCATCATCAAACGAGAAATGACCAACTCCCGCCAAATCGGTCATCTCTCACGAAATCAGTGAAGCGGAAAATGGAAAGTAGAGAAAGTGAAAGTATTTCAACGACCTATAAAATAGTCATCTCTCGGAGGAATCAGTCCAGTCATCACCCGAAGACGATTGTAGATACCAACAATCGAAACGTCGTGAACTAACGTGACTTGGAATCTCTACACTTTTTTAATTTTTTTATTATTTTCTTTTTTGCATTCCTTTAATTTTTATTTATTCAATCATTATATTTTTACTTGTAGGTTATTTTACTATCATTTCATTTCAGGTTTATTGTTGCTTAATATAATTGTTATTTTCAACTATTCTTTTTTAATTATTCTTTTTTACTTTTTTACTTGTTTCAGGGATTTCAAATCATTTTATATAATAGACAATGGAAGTCCGAACTAGTGAAATTCATCACGAAACATTGTCAATCACCTTCAAACAAACGAATGTTACTGTGGAATGGTTTTCAAAAACTAAACCAATAATTGTTGAGAATGTTTTTTTGATTGGTGAAAAAAATTATTCAGAAGACAAAAACCGAATTTTTGATGTTGTGGGGAACTGAACAAAAATTGAATCAGTATTCAATCTGAATAACTGATTATTTTTCAAATGACTTTTCTATGATTTGCTCATTTTGAAAGTTATTCGAAATATCACCAATATGTGTTGATTTTGCCTTTCAAATTCATGATAGAGACAGGAGTGGCAGCAACTATAAGTGCACCCTCCTCCTCTTCCACTTTTATTGCTTCATGAAACAATTTCTCCCTATTCAATTGCAGAATGTCTGAAAACTCAAAAATGACAGCTTATTTTTGAGTTTTTTTTTCGAGACATTCGGAATGATAAAATATATAACAAAAAAACCATGTAAGAGCTCTCCATCATATTAAATAGAAATTTCCGATCGAAACAAAATTAAAACGAATCATTTTTCCAAAAAAATGAAATTTCTTCAAGATTGTTTTTGTATTCGTATCTGGTAAGTGGTTTTGACACAAAATATGTAACGACCAGTATTTTGAGTGTTTTGTCAATAATGTTTGCGAGGTAATGAAACCACATCGATGAATTATTATATTCTCAATTGAAACAATATGCAGTTCTTCGCTGAAAAAAAACCTTCATGTTATTTATGGAGTATGCCATCAACATCGTATTTCCTTGGGCAATGTTCAATTTTAGGTGATTCACCTGGTGAAAAATCATAAAAAATTGATCGCTTTCCGATATGGTGTTTGTATAATATTCTTTAATTTCGAATAGGATTGAAACAAGATGTCCAGTTAAATGGCTTTCTAGATCTTCAGATATGAACCCATAGGATTTCCATTCATCTAAATACCGCAAAAATGATAAATGTTCATAGTAGAGATAAAGTGAGAAAATCTGTCAAGAATTTCAAATCATGGTCGTGAAAAACATATCTCACTTCCTCTTTCGAATTTTGAAAAATTTGTCTCACCAATGATTGATGAGACTAATTAAAATTAGATTGCAAGAAAATTCAAAATATTGTTAGTGTGCTTTCGATAAATTCTTCGTTGATGAATTATTTGTTAAAAATATTTTGGTTTTCTTGACCATTTTTTTTTCTTCAATTTTTGAAATTAATTCGTCTGTCAAATCAATTGGCCTTGATTGGTAGGTATGTTGTGATGAATTCAAAATGGAAAATAGTCACGAAAAACATAGTGAATGTTTCACGTTCGTATTGTAACGTTTATTGTGGCCTAGGGTGGCCTAGTAGATACGAAACGTCTATTTCCATAGGTAATGAGGTCAAACTGAAGAGAATGTGTTGTCTGAAGTGAAGTTTTAGAAATTTCATTCGGTATTTCTGAAATTAACAGTAGAAGAAACAAAAAATCGCCGCAACAATTTTTGCTTTTTCCTCAAAGTCTCTAAAATCGAGATGGGTATTTTCTATTGTCAAGTCAAGTCGAAATTTATTCATCATTTTTGATACATGAATGAAAATATGACATGTCACATTATACAAAATATTTTTGATATAATATCACTAATATTATATATCATTTACAACATATGTTACACAAAATTATTGTTTTCATACTCTTTCAGGGAGTAAACACAACTTGTTCCCAGAAAGTCTTTGACTTTTTTCCTGGATTTGTTTCACTTCTGATGCTCTGTTGTAATAAATTAAAATATTTTGCCTCAGTATGAAATGGCGAATCTTTGTACACGTTACGGTTTATTTTTTCCTAGTGGAAGTTCATACTACAGCATTCCACTAAAAAATGACCACGGTATCTCATGAGGAATCTAAGAATCGAGAAAAAATTACTCACTTCCGAATTCCGGCTCTTTCTTGTCAAATCAACTTCTACATGGACGCATATTTCGGTAAAGTGAAAGACTGTCATATCTTTCGATGGGTCAAACCCACCTCTGAATCACCTGTCTAACAAAATACTCGTGTTCAAGCTAGCGGTGACGAGTTGTCAAAAAGTTTTGTAATGAGATAAAGCGGACCTTCCTCGAGTAACTGGCAGCTGTTAAAAAGAGATATTTGTGGTTTTGATTTAAACCGCTTAAAAGCATGAATATTTATCAAGCCCTCTCGAGTGAATGATGTGTTGTGAATCATTCTGATACGCAACTTGTTTCTATCAAATTACACGAGCGAAACTGATCTGATATAGATACGGATCGGCTGTATTCTGGATTAGTTTTTGTTTTTGTTTTCATGCTTGGATTCATTTCAATGGAAGGTGACATCAAACCAATTTCCCAGCAAATTTTTTAGAAATGTGTACTGAATATACAGGATGTCCATAGGAGGATTACTCGGGTATAAAAAAAGATGAAAATTTCCTGACAGCAAGAGTCAGTGAGGTTTTCGTTCATGAAATACAGGTTATTGAAGTTTTATTTAAATTTTTGTCTGTCTGAATAATGTATACATTTGCTAGTGGCCATATCTTTTTGAACAACAGTGACTACAGCACTAGTTGAAACATTAAATCGTTATCAAAAAATATGTGGAGATACCCACTGACAGTAATTTGCTTGGGTATTTTGAATAGATTGTTTGATTACTTAGTTCTTGTTCATTTTGAATAATTTCCTATATGGGGATCTAGAGACCCATGATTGAGGCTTTTCCCGACTTAGAGACTGTAGTTTCACGAAAATTTTCTTATCACTCTCGTCATGTGATGTAAACTCATGAACAAAATGCTGTGGATTAGGTCTGGACAATAAAATGGCCATTTTGTGAAAGCACGTAAGAATAATTTATTTGAATAGATCTCAATATTCTGTATCTGTAGAGTAAGGAGGGTGAGTGTAGATTCACAGCTCTTAGGCCACATGTGACCCATTGTACATCCTCCCGAGGAGTTATCCTCCTAGGTCATCGTCCATTCCGTCCTTTTCAGGAAGGTCACTAGGAGACATCAAAAATATATCGGCAGGTGAAGGCCAAGACTCGCCGAACACACACTCTCTTTGGCAACCTTGAGGTGTCTTACGGCGGCATTCCTGAAGGTTTTGGAATGTGCAGCGACATTACTGTCGTTCCGCGGCTTCTTCAACCTGATTGGGATTTCCTCCGTGCTCAAGTGAAGGCGATTTCCTGCAGGGGCAGCCGGTCCATGCGGCAGCGCTTGGCGCTTGCCGCATGGAATTGTCCTTGCTGTTGGAGGTGGAGTGGGAGAGGAGAATGGTGCACTCATAGTTGCTGCCACTCCTGCCTCTATCGCTCTCTTTCGCCCCAGCCACCGCCATAGATTGAGGTGAGCATTTCTGTTCAGGCTCGGGATTGGTTTTTGTTTTTTCAGAGTCTGTCATTTTGTTTGTTCCATTCATGTGTGGCCCCACGAGTAGCAGGGGAAGAGTTTGTCACTCTGGCAGAGCCCCGCATTACCAGAGTAAGGCTGATTACAATGAGTTTTCGCCCGTTTCCCCAAGAGGATCGTTCGTAACCACATATCACCCTGCGGCCATTTAGCTGTCGGCACGATTGCTAACACCTCAGCTTGGGTAGGCTGGTCCACGGTCGCATTTTTCGCAAAAGCTTTTGGAGAATTTTGGTTCCCTCACCCTCCGGCGACCCCGTCCGTAAGGCCACATTGGCTCCCCGGATAGGGCTCCCAGTCCCCTGGCCGTTCCCCTATCCGCCACCTGGGGACGCGCCCGATAGATAACCTAACCCACGGAACATCTCAATGTTACTGAAAAACTTGTATCGCGAAAATATAATGTGTGTCGTCATTGCCTGCTCTTAATTTCTTTGCCAAAAACAACACCGTAATCATGCCTCAGCCATCGATTTCACCAGATTTGCCTGCCTGTGACTTGGCGTGTTCTCATAAGTGTACCATATTTGAGAGGGACCACTTTGGAGGAAATGAAATAGAGATTGATGAATAGATGAATATTTTTGGGGAAATTAAAATTCACCTTATTTTCTGAACAAACAGCGTATTAAAGCTTTAACGAGCGTGACGAGTATTATTCATCATAATCACTGCTAATAACACTTTCTTGGAGAAAGGTGATGATTTTGAAACATTTTCACAACTTTTTTCCGTGAAAAAAATGAATGAAAAACAAAAATTCCTCAAATGCAAAAGAAAAATCGAAAGGGATTTCACAAGAAATAATAATCGCTCTACCAACTTTCTGTTTCCCATCCGTAGCGCATTAATGAACGTTACATTCTTCTAGGGATAACGAATTGAACTACTCATCTCTCTAATCAATTTTCTCCGAATCGCTAATTTACGAAAATTCGTGAAGCTGAGTTCCTGGAATTCATCAGTTTTAATTAGTCAAATAGAATTTTTCTGTTGCTACGACTCTTCAAAGTCAAAATTGCCTGGTAACTTGAAATCTTTTAATCAGTTTTCCCTTTAGCGAAATCGTGAAGGTTAATTGATTATTTTCCATCTGAATATTCGACTTTGATCTCCCAAAACTCAGTGAAAATGTGTTATTACATCTTCAATGTTCACTCATAAACATGAACACGACAATGTCTATATAAAATAGTAATTTTTTTTTGGCAAAGGGAAGGGTTCATTAATTTTCAGAACGGAGAGAGAAAGATCCCTTATTTAGAAACAGATAACTGAAATAAAACGCAGTCAAACAGTATTTTCTTGTTTATTATTCTTTGTAAGACATTTTGCGATTGAATCGATGCTTCCACAATCTGAAAACAAAGGTAAATCAATAGAGAATATGCTGAGGTGTGATAAATCGCAAAATTCACCTCGAAAATTTACTACTAATATAGTTACCTGCATCCATAAATTCACTTACACCTACAAATCAAATGATCGATGGAAAGACTTAAATTTCTATACTGAGCTTTCCTTAGATGAATGAAGTTTCAAAAAACTATCCTTTTCCATTTTCAAAACCCCACCAGTTGCTCCGCAATCCCTGATTCTGTTATCTAACTTAATTTCATATTGTCTTGTAATTTTCATATTCTCAAAAGATTGGTTTGGTACGTGAACTCGATTTTTTATTGAAGAAGTGGTCCGGCAAAATGAAAAATATAAGTAAAAATTCAGAGTAGATATCCCAGTGTTATTACTTCATTTTTTAAATTATCTCAAGCGATTCACGTGGGATTTGAATCGCTGGAGACTAAATTCATTTGGAAAAACGTTCTCAAGAAGTTTATTTCACATAAACACAGTTCTTCAATTGAAAGAGTTCTTCAACAGTGGAGTTTGAAGTGTACTGATTTGAACTTCAAAACAGTATGCGGGTATTTCTGATATGTACCCCTATTAGTGGAATTAAATGTGACTAGTTACTTGAACAACTCCTGTGAAAGTCCGTATGAAAGAGAGACAAACCTACAACCTTTTTTCGATGTTCCGGGCTATAAATGTTGCAAGTGATGTTCGTGTCTTCAATCAGGGGGATGGTTTTTTCTGGTTGGTATCCTGCAGCTTCAGGGTATGCTTAGGAGCAGAGCTCAATACATGTGAACCATACTCTAAAGAAGGTCTAATCTGAATTCATAAAGCATCATAAGTTGCTGAGGTGTGTACAGTTGGTAGGTTCGGAACAGTTTTCTGAGCTTCTGAGAAGCAGCCTTTGCAATTCCAGCTACCTGATTGTGCCCAGACATATTGAAGCTGAATTGTTCGTCTTGACATCATTATATCCGGTTTGGGGACATTTATCTTTTTGGAGAACACCGATACCTGGCTGTTCATGGCATTGACTTTAGGTCCCCATCAATATATGCAACCTCCTGCCACCAGTGAATATGTACATCCGCAGCCGATGTCCTGCAATCCAAATAGAATGACGAGACAAGTGTGCTGTCTCAAGCAAAGCAATATACCAGATACTTTTTTGTCGTTGATACTTGTGATGCACTATTTGGAAGCCTTGGTGGAGTAATGAATATTACAGGAGTTCAATCCCATCATCAAACCGTTATTTTCAAAACATCGACACGTGTTTCAATCACCAAGTGATCATCTTCAAGAGGAAGATCCGTGAGATATCCATCGACGGTAACTTGCAGGAAACGTTCATTCAGGAAACTGAAGAGCCATATCATCGATGTTTGGCCAACAAACCCTCATGTTATACACTGTCAAAGGCTTCTGAAATATCAATTAGCAATTGGCAAGTGGCTGAATATATAGAACTTGAGTTCAGTCATGAAGTTTTATTTTGTAACTCAACGCATATGAAAAATAATTGAGACTTATTGTGTATTCGCAAAGAGTCATCTACAAAGTTATTAATATAGTTTCACTCGTGGGTAACTTTTTCCAATTTTGGCTAGATTCCAAATATTGAAGTCAAATTTCAATGCCACAACTATCTTTGAAATAGTGGCGATGGAAAAGATTTCTTTGATTCCTAGCAGAGTTCAGTCAGGCAAAACACGAGAATAGTGTTGCATTACCAAATATATACTCCTTAACTCTGAGTTGAACAAAAATAAATAAAATTTTCAGTGACTACAGCAGAAAAGGAAGTATTTCACTAAATGAAATATTCTATAATTGGTCACGATTCTATAAACAAATTTCTCGTGATATTGGGCATGGATGAAATAATAAACTTGAACTAACATTTCAATATAGTTCAAAATATATGATTCGTTCAAATTCACTATGCCGAATATGTACAGTGCCAAAAATACAAAACTCTGAAAATATACATACAAATCTACTATCACCAGGAAATCCAAGTATCTTAAAACAATCAGCTACAGAGGCGACAGAAAATCAAAATAAGGCTAGAGGAGTAATTCATCATAAATAAAGAATAAATAAATAATCTAAAATAGTCAATCACTCTTCAAGCGTTTGGTGAGAATGATTATTCATTTCATCATTTGAAAGCGGATGAAATAATTAGGACATTTCTGTCACGTAGTCTGACAAAGTGTGAAAGATTTGATTATATTTGAGAAACATAAATATCGAACTGATGCCTTATTACTTATTACATTATTGAGATCAAGTACACATATAAAACTCATATACAAATGAGCTTCTGAACGAAAAAAAAAATGTAGAAAAATGTGCAAAAAAATATGTGGACATGTAGGTGGATACGAAATTTTATTTGGAACAACGCATATTCAAAGGTCTCAGCTAGGACTTTTGTGCTCCGTTAAGGTCGGTTCAGGTTTCTCGGTAATTCTGTTGAGGTCCCCATGTAAACCCACTAAAAGATAAAGAAGGAATTCCTAGGCGTCTTGATGGGCAGAACCCATGACTCGAGGGGCAAATCTGACTTTTGAAGTTGACCGTGTTAATTACTTTATCAGATGAATCTTCTGACCACGATTTCTTGATAACTTCTGCGAACGCAGATTATTGCTGCTCATACTAATTTTTCTTCTTAAGAAAGAAAAAATATCTATCCACAGATATTTTAGTGTAGGTAACAGAATATGATTATGATCCTCACTAGGTTGCTAGGTCCGGCTTCGCATATACACATAATATCGCAAAAGCCAACTTCATGATATTTTTTTGCAGTCAACATCAACTCAAATTAAATGAAATCCAAATCGACAGTTTTGAAGAGCAGTTCCGAAAATGCAATCACACTACAAAAATTAGAAATTGTCTTTATGAATTCTGAGAAATATATTTGACGTGAAAACTTGAGTATTGATTTACCTATCATGCAATATTTTATAATATAATGGTTAATGAAATTATAACCTGGAATGATGCATGTCTGTTCATGAGTGTGCAAAAAATACTCTTTGAATAACCTTTTATATTTTTATGGAGAGTTTCATCAGCAAAGAAAAAAAAAAAGTCCAACCCCCAAACAATCATTCTACAAAATCAGTACCATTTATGTTAAGTAAAAGTCTAGCAGCACTGAAATGATTTAAATTTATAATAATAAGAGATCATAGACCTATATATTGGTTTGATGATTTTTGATAGAATTCCGCAGAAAAGTTGAGATTGATATAATTCAAAAAAACTATACATAATTGAGTTTCAGGTAATGATGAAAAAATTAAAAATATGTTCACATTAGATTCATCCAGTGTCATCGATCATTAATAGCTTTCTGACTTCCTTCTTCCAGAAAACTTGTGAAAAATTTGAACTCTCTTTGACGATGAAAATAAAATCATCTTGACTGGATTGAATTAATTGTTTTTTTTCTAATCAAGAGTTTTTATTATGGTTTTTTTCTTCCCATCTGTAGAAGTTTCTCATATGCCTTCATCAATTCTATCAGTTGTGTACCCATTGGTCCCTCTCAAGGCCAATAATCAGCCAAAAGGGTAGGGGAGCTGGTCTCCAAACCTGGAAGAAGTGACGATGATGGCATTCTTCATCAATGATTGAGAGTAGAAAGACCAAAATCTTTTTTCTGAAAAATAAAATTCACAAACGACTCACACAAACTACACAGAAAAACCTATTCCTAGTATACACCTCACTGGCAGAAAGTATATTACAATATTGTATTACAGTTTGGGGGGGAACTTGCAATAGTTTGATAAATCCTCTACAATTCGTGCAAAATTCCTCACTAAAAATAATATTAAAAAAAGACAAACAATTCTCGACCCAAAAACTATATATGTCAACACACCAAAGTACTGAATGTTAGAGCACATTACTGATACCAGTGTTTGGTTTTCCATACGCAAAGATTCATCGTTTTTTCGCGCCAAAATTATATAAGCGGCTTCCTATGAAGCTTAAAACCACCTCAAAATTCAATAAATTCAAATATGCTCTCAAAAAGCATATAGAAGAAAATTCTAATATACTCAACATATTCTGAGAATATACTGAAATGATTCAACAATAACTCATTACTCAGTGCTGGAGGTGACCTCCAGTTTGCTTTCTTTGCGGCCTTCACCTCTATTTTGATTTTAATTTAATTTCAATAAACTGTCACTGTTATCTTTCATGTTCAAATTATTTAAACAAGTAAGTAGCATAAAATGATATTCCAACTATGAATGATGTGAAACAGTACAAACAGGCATTCTGATGCCCTATTTATAGTGGTTTTGACACATTTTCATGACTTATTTCATATATTTTACTGAGAATCGGAAATTAACTTGATTTGATTTGATATCAGTATTCTGTGTTCTAAATATATTTCATGTGTAATGATGAGATTAACATATTGATGTGGTGAACTTTTATATAGGGGAGACCACGATCGGGTTGGCTATAAAATAGTACGACAGTTTCAATACCTGAATGAAGTGATATAATATAAACGTGTGCAAAAAAATTGTGAGTTTGTTACTGTGGAAAAAATTCAGGCGCTTATCATGAACGACGTCAATTTGAAAGGAAGTAACTTTCATCATATCAAACTGAGTTTTTTCAGCTGAAATGCTAGATGAACCAACTGACATCTGCCTTTATGAAGACGCCATATAAGTGGTTGACAGAGAACTCAATCCTTGCAGGTCCCTCAAGACGGTCAGTTGGAAAGCCTAGCTTCGACAAAGACGTGAATAAAATGTTTTCATGAATTTTCTTCATTTTGTCTATAATTGTCCCCAAAAGGCAATTGTCTCTGAGAGACAATCATCTTTCAGAGACAATTAGATATATTTCATAGAGATATTGAAGTAGAAGCAGACAATTCGTGCTCAATCAGATATTTGGACTTAAAAATTAGAGGAATGAACAACAAACATTATTTTCTCAATTCTCAATACACCCAATACTCCCCCTGGATAATCCCTCGAGCCAAAATTGAACATGAATTGCTACAATTGTAGTAACAATGTAACATTCAACCAACTTCTGGAGCAATACAAAGACTTCTTTCCATTATACACTGCATCTAATACGAAGATGGAGTAGGGGCAACTTTCACCAGCTCTGATTTCAGCTGTTCATTTAAATATTCTAAAGAAAACACAATACTCACAGGTGAATTATACGCTATTTGGAGAGCATTGAAGTACATGAAGGAAAAGAACATCCTAAAATTCTTGATTGTCACCGATTCGCTGAACGATCCCGAAGCAATTACACAACTATACACCAATCACTCCATCTTGCTTCTCATCTTACTACATCAAAAACATATTTTCATCTAGTTTATGTGGATCCTTCCATACATCGGCATAGTTGGAAATGAAAGAGCTGACAAATTAGCGAAAGAAGCAATTACTAATCTGCTAACAGATACAGTGTCACTTTCCGTTCATACGGATCTGAAATCTCTATACAAGCAAACGATCATCAACAGTTGGCATTTTCAAAGGAATAGTTCTTCAGAAACTTCATGATATGAAACAGTCATTATCTCCTTGGAAAAACGCCCTAATGAAAGAAAATCGCAGGACATTTATCTCGTTTCATCTAGGCCACACTGGTCCCACCCATGGGTATCTACTATCTGAAAAAGAACCCCCAGTATGTGGATTGTGCGATAGTCTTCAAAGTGTGAAATATATCTCACCGAGTGCGTGCTATTCATAACGAAAGCCAAAATTATGGCTTTCCACCACCAATAAAGGATATATTAGGAGATGAATGTGATATTAATAATCTATAAGCTTTCCTCAGAAAGACAATTTCAATAAAGAACTCAATGTCTTTGAGCAAATTGCAGTAAACAACGGATTAACAGACAAACTACTTTCCAAAAAAGACTACGCAAAAACGATTCGGGACGTTTTTTCTATTAATAAATTAAATAACCACAATTAAAATTATTGAGCGTCAACATAAGTTATTTAAAAATGATGAAAAGAGAACATCCAAATTTGAGAAATCACGAGTATATAAATTAAACTGTGGAACTTGTCCTGAGGTAAATATTGGTCAAACTTACAGAACATTTAGGAATAACATCCAGGAAAATTATACGGGGCTATTCAAATTCGTTTATGTACATGGGAATCTCGTAAACGATAAGAGATAGAGTGTCGGTTGAATTGTGGCAAAGTTGCGTATTTTAGAGACCTATAGCTCTTTTGGTTCTGGAGATATACAGGAAAACCCAAAAAATCCCAAATGATTTTTTTGCCTAAATCTTCTTTATTCGCCGACATATTGAAAATCTGTCCACATTCTGTTATTGGCACTTGATGTGTGCTATCAGAATTTGTCCATGAATTTTTTATACAGGGTGTCATCAGACTTGGGCCACCCCCATCTTTGAATTTATTAATACGGACCTGTATTTTTTTTGTATTGTATCGTTGACGTCCACTTCATACTGAGAAATCAAATTAAATTTTATATTTCATGGTTTTTGGGTAATATTTGATTATAATTGTGTGAATTATTCCCTTTCGAATTACGGACCTGGAAATTGATTAACTGAGTTGAATAAGGACACAATACCAACTTTCACGTCTCCCTATGTACCGTAGAGATTTTCGAGAGTTTTTTTTTTTCATTTTTAGGTACCTATTCATTTTTTTTATTGCTCTGAGCGTTTTCTACAATGAACTACGAATAGGAAAACCTTTCATGTTTATCTGAAACATATCTGCATCTAAAATATATTATATGTGTTTTGATAAGCAGAAAAAAATTATAGCAATAATAACATCCGAAACGAACACTATAGGTAATTGTAATGAAAATTGAACTGAAGTAATTTATATACACAAAAAATTAATGGCGCAATAAATGTTGGACTTGGAGTCCCTCCATTTCGAGACATTTTTGAACTCGGTTTTTCAAATTATTTATTGCCCTTAACACACTTATTTGCTGAATTTGCATCCTCAATCTGGAGTCTTACACATTTTCTATCTCTTTGCCAGCGTAAATCCTATTTTTCAATGTCGCCCATAGAAAATAGTAAGATCTGGTGATCTTGCAGGCCATTATATTGGCCCAATATTTGTCTCGAAATGAATGGACTCCAATCCGAACATTTATTGCACCATTAATTTTTTAGTGTATATAAATTACTTAATTTCAATTTTCATTACAATTATAGTGTTGCTTTTGGATGTTATTATTGCTATCATTTCTTTTTCTGCTAATCAAAACAAATATAATATATTTTTGTAGTAGATATGTTTCAGATAGTCATAAAAGGTTTTCTTATTCGAAGTTCATTGTAGAAAACGCTCAGATCAATGGAAATATGAAAAAAAATGAATAGGTGCCTAAAAATGAAAAAAAAAACTCTCTTGAAACTCTATGGTACATAGGGAGACGTGAAAGTTGCTATTGTGTTTTTATTTAACTGAGTTGACCAATTTCCACGGCCGTAATTCAAATGGGAATAATTCACCCAATTATAATCAAATATTACTGAAACATCCCCAAATATAAAATAAAATTCAATTTCTCAGTATGAAGTGAACATCTACGATCCAAAAACTACAACAAAAAATACAGGTCCGTATTTAAAAATTCAAAAATGGGGGTCGCCCAAGTCAGATGACACCCTATATAAAAGATTCATTGACATATTCTGATAGCCCACATCAAGTGCCAATTGTAAAATGTGGACAGATTTTCAATATGTCTGCGAATAAAGAAGATATAGGCAAAAAATAATTTGGGAATTTTTGGTTTTTCCTGTATATCTTCAGAACCGAAAGAGCTATATTCGATTATTTTACATCATTGAATAGGTCTCTGAAATACACAACTTTGCCACAATTTAACCGAGACTATATCTCTTATCATTTATGTGATCCCAATGTACAGAAAATAAATTTAAATCATTTTTTAGGAGAAAATTATCTTCAACGGGGATTTCGAAATTTAACACATAGATAATAAAGGTTCAAAGCTAAATCATTTGAAAGCAATAAAAATTAATGAGCATGAAAATTCAAACATTTCACTGAATGACCAACTAGATTCAAATATATCACCATTATTGAACATGTTTTCTTGGAAACCGAAGTATCATTATTGATGTAGAACTGATATTTTCAAATTGAAATTTTTCATGAGCTTTCGTTGGATACAATTTCAAAAACGCCTAAGCCATATCATCGAATGAATAATGATTAACAAAATTTCGTATACCATAGCAATAAGTATTTTCACCAGAATACCTAATGAAACAATATAGTAAAGAAGTTATTCTACCCCAACCTGTCAGCCGTCTTTTTTGACGTTTACACGACCAGTCAATTTCGTGCTTGATAGCTGAAAATCTCTGGGCTTCTACTCTCTTTATTACTCTCAAAAAGTCGTGACGGGAAACAAAATGTTTGAAGTTGAACGAACTCATAAACGCTTGTCTCTCGATCGTCCATGTAAGAATCGACCTTCTTGTATCCCTGTCGATGATTGATGATTCCCGGAGATCTTTTCAAATAATCATGTAGTTATTAAGATTGATGATATTTCATTGTTATTGTTTGATGAAGATTCAGTTGGATAAATAATATAACTAGTATATGCGAGTGGGCGATTGCGAAACAGATTTTTTATGGCCGGGGTCATCACTCAATTCAAAATAACGATGGCGAGTTCATTTGAAATAGAAATTCCTAGTTCTATAGAAAGTAATACCACAAGACTTCAAAATTTTACTGATTATTTGATTTTTAAGAAGGTTTCAGTTTGAAATTTATCGAGAAAATTTTCAGGTGGGTTGGTATTCGTGAATATTATTTTATGAAATATTATAAGCTGAATTCATCGATTTAAGAATCAAATCAAACTTTATGAGTGACACATAGATGCTAATTTCATGGCTGTTATTATTGCTGTCAATGTTATCGCTACACGTAAGAAACGTCGAATGTAATACCAAGACCTCAAAATATTTATCGATAAATTTCCATACTACAAAGGAAACTTTGATATTCAGTAACTAATACCTTGAGAGCAACCAGCATGATGTTTTCATCTAATACTTTGGCTCTCTGTCGGGACTAGTGAATTTTTATTCAGCATATTCAACACAAAACACAATGACAAAAATAACACGAAAAAATAAAATTTCAAGGTAACCTCAAGGAACTAACGCTTTTCTCGATCGGCGAGGAGACTGTAGAGCGGGTTTAGTTCTCGGCGCAAACTTCTGAGTAAGAAATAGTTCTCGGTCAAAATCTCAGAACAGAATGAATGCCTCGGCTGAGAAATGTGTTGGAAGTAACTGTCTCACTAACAATGGTCAAGTCATAAATATAGTCAAAAAGGATCAACCACTTGGGCCCTTGTCCTAACCCATAAAAGTGTTAACAATGAGTACCTACTCGAAACATCCCAAGTGGTTTCGTTCTAAATATCCATCTGCTCTTTTGGCAATACATTTTCTTTCCTGGCGAAGAGGGCATTTCAATGATATACGATGAAGAAAATACAAAATTGCTAAGTAAAAATTAAAATGGAAGAATTAACATAAAAAAACCAAGCAGATGGATATTTTGGACGACTTCTCGATAAAAGAGTTATGAAAAATTCATTTCCTAACAAGAATTTATAATACAAAACTGAAAAATTAATAAAGAAAAAAATATTTCCAAACTAAATATCTGTAGGGAAAACCCTTCAGCTCGATTGGTATCCTTCATAAATAACAAAATTTGAGTTTGAACAGGTGTTCAGAACAGGTGTATTCCAGGGCGATTCTCTGAGTCTCCTTCTTTTCTGCATCTCACTGTCATCATCAGTTGCACTCAGAAATAGTCAAGCATGTAGCTGGGCTACCCCCAAAATAGGAGGCAAGAGATATCCATCAGTCCTTGAGAGTCGTGAAAGAGTCCATTGGTCCACCTCAAAAAGGAATAATGCGAGGATCACGGATAGGATTACAGTTCGCAGACTTCCAGCATTCAGATGCCAAATCTCGGGTTGGAACAACGAGCAATAAAGAACTTTCTTCGTGTCAGCACAAACTCTGACAGTGCTAGTCATTGGAACATTCGGTGAAGATCAAATTTGCTGCAACGAATATGCTTGCCGGTATCATTCTTAATCTCCTACTCTTTTGGAGTAGTGAATTGGAGTCGAGAGGGGATGTACCAACTTGACGGGAAGGTCCAAAAAATGACGCATTGCTATAGAAGTCTGCATCCCAAGTTATCCGTTCCATGATTGTTCCCCCCCCCCCTTCCCATTCCGGTATGTGACATGAGAGGAAAGAAGTTTGGATTACTTTCTCTGCATGGTCAGCGAATTCGAGCATTTCTTTTTCGGGCAGCTACCCGAACAGCTGATAACACAGGGGTATGCCCACGCATGGGGTCTCCTTCAACATTATTGAAGACCTCTGCTCATCAGTACCTGCTCTGCGCTTTCCTCAGGTCGAGTAGGCTGAAGTCGGATACTGAAAAGTTCATCATGAATTTTCAGGATGGTGTTTTCAACATCCTAGTCTAGCGTAGTCGCGTGATGGGTATAGAAGTTCTGGCACCTGGTCATGTCGACAGGCATGACCAATATATGTGATCTCAGCCTATATCTATTGACATAACGCGGTCCCAAGAATGCTTCACTATCCACTATCCGGGTGACACGAATATCGCCCTATAAGTAGGGAAACATGGATAAAATATGTAGATTTGGTCCTTGAACTATGCATACCCTATACAGACTACTCTGTTGAGATGGAAGCTCTTATTATTGGAGTCCTTGGTGAATATTGCCCTCTCTACTCTCAAATATCAAGATCATGCTGGCTTGACTCACTGAAGCAGAAATCTGTGGCAGATACCTGCAGAAGGCTGCAGAAGAATCATTGCGTCTGTTCATGGCACATGATTCTCGGATCCAATGGTCACTTACCCCACAGTGTGCGGAGTGCTCATTGGTTAACGTTGCTGGCGCGCCTTCTCGAATATATTAAGGAGTAACATATCCCGAATATAAATCATTTATCATGAAATGATAAATGAACTCCATTTTTTCATAACACATATATGAAAACTCAAACAAAATTGTGGTAATATAATTACCCGACGGTCGGTAGCCAGGCGGTTTGACGTGGGTGCTGTGTTCACTCACTAGCCCTATTCTGAACGATCGATTTTCACTTGCTTTCGTCTAAACCGTGTTAGGAATCACACGTTAAAAAGTAAGACCTCGTTACTCCTTAGCTCGCACAAGTTTCGACTTCTGAGGGTTGTCGTTCGTAGGGGTGCGACAGCTGGTTAACGGAAAAACATATTTTAAACAGATTTTAACATATTTCTTTAAAGCGAAGTACAGTAATTGATTCTGTTTCTGTTTTACCAAATATTTCAACTATAAAAAAATCATACACGATAACATCTCTGAACGAACGTCACTCAGATGACAATCAAAATTACTCAAAGAATCAAAATAATTGTCCTTGTTTTCATTCATCGAATGATGCCTCCGTTAGGAACTGGAAGAAAGTCATGAAATTGATTTCAAATATCTGAATTTTCTACGTTTTTGATTCATCAATAGAAATACAGATTAGCGTTGATTTACAAAATTTACAAAAACAAAAGATAAGATATGAAAATTTATAGATTGTTAGTTGTACGGTGGTATATACAAGTACCTCCGGAAAGAAGTGATTACTGAATAGAAAATCGACATTGTCATACAAGATAAATAGAGAGGGAGCAATGATTATGACGACAAGGAGGGGAAGTATATAGGGGTGTCGAAATAATCGACGATTGATGAAGTAACAGGTTCCACTCTAGAGGCAGATGGCTGTCTTCACCAAGAGGGTGAAAATTTCCATTAGAAAAATTTAATGTGAAAACAAATTATTTCTGAATTTGTTTCCAGTCTCATTGAGATGGATATTACATGAATAATTTGGCTTCACTTGAAATTTTTCAATTATTCATTTACGTATTGAATGTATCACAAGTGAATTTTTGGGAAAGAAAAGTTTTGGCTTTCTACTTCTCCATCTTCATACAAAAATGTAGAAAACCTCCAAAGGAAGGAAGAAAGCAGTCGATTTCAAATCAAACTCGAACAAAAATATGTAGATCAAGCAAAGAAGTAACTTTGACACACAAACTGGAAAAAAGTCCACTCGAAACAGCTATTTTCATGTAAACATTGAATTACATTGATATAGTGTATGTTCTAACTTTACTTTTTTGTAGGTGTTTTATATTCACATTTTATATTTCTATACTTACATTTGTATGTACTTTTCACATTACAATTACGACCTTATTTCACATTTATAGGCATATTTGATTCAATCCCAGAATTGAAGAATTGAAGGGGGTATATTTTCAGGAGAGAATAATTCATGGAAAAGAGAGGTTTTTTCCAACTTTTCTATTTTCATAATAAAATGTGAAATCTTCCAAAGAAACGAAGAAATTAATTTATTTAAAAAAGAAATCCAATCGAATATGTTTAGATCATGGATAAGAGTGACTTTCAGACACGAGCTGAAAAAAAAGATCTCTCGAAGCAACTACTCTCATATAAATATTGTATGAAATTTCTGGAGTATTGTTCATTTGCAAAAGAAAATTAGAATGTTGAAATAGATAAAAACAAGACAAAATTATGAAATTTCTACCGTAATACTCAGACATATTAAAAAAATAGATCCGATCACTTTACATCTGGTCTGACGTTGCGACTCATTTTTATATTGAGCCGAATTGAAAACTCCATGTAGAACTCTAATGTAGAAATGAGCCGCGAAACATTTTATATGAAGAATTCAAAGATGTTTCTCTCTCAGTTATTCGGTTTTTATCTCTTCAATCGTCGCAAAACGCCGTCCTTTTATGGGTCTCTTCGATTTTGAGATCAGAAAAAGTCACAGGGGGCAAATCTGGTGAATACGGTGGCAAGACATGATTACGGTGTAGTTTTTGGCCAAAAAATTATGCGCAAGCAATGACTAGTTGGCGGGTACATTATCGTGATGCGAAAGCCATGCATTGTTTTTCCACAATACCGGTTTTTACTAATACCAATTCAAGATAATACTCCTTTATGACCGAACGGTTATGTGGCAAAAACTCCTGATGCACAACGCCACGGCAAACGAAAAAAACACTGAACAAAACCTCAACATGGGCTCTTCCTTTGGGACTAATCGTCTTTGGATTCGATATTATACGCATATACCGCAAATATGGATCGCCGTTGACGTTCTTCAACTAGTCCAGTCATTTAAGGTTTTATCTGCGGAAAAATTCCTACTGAGTTGAATTTTGGTATACACCTTCATTATGGTGTTTTAATGAAGATATGAAAAATTGACATTGATATCGTGCCGGCTAAAAAGTTATAAGGGTCAAAAGGTCACGAAAATCAGTTTTTCGGGAATATCTCGCGACCTATGGCTCGGAGGTCAATAAAGGTCATTATAAAAATTATTCCTCATACGATTATCTACAAAAAAAGTCGATTGCATTTTTCTGTAAAGTCAACCGTTTTCGAACTAGAGCGCTGAGAAAGCGACTATATTATGATGATGCACTCGTTTCTGCACCACTTTTGAGGTAGAATGCAAGGCGCGTTTTTTTACATGGTTTCCCCATTACATGGTTGGCATAATCCGTGAACTGTAATAAAAGGTTTTTTTTTTTATTTTATGCTCAATAATTTTTTATTTGTACATTGAAAAATAGGGAAAACAATTTTTGTATATAATTTTCTTTTATATTCATTCGTCGTTGATGTCCTCAATATCAACTTCATCAAAAGTTGCTGACATAATATCGAGTGGACTTATTGCTGTATTTAAATTAGCATCTCCATCATTTTCTTCACTAGTGGACTCTGTGTTTGAGCATGACTAACCACGACATTGTCCACAAGCTTTAGAACATCTATATCCAATTTTTTTACATCCACATTTGCCGCCACAACCTTTTGTACAATCACAAAAGATTGTGTTCAGTAGATCATCGGATGCTGGTGGCAATGAAGTTGTCATTGATTGTAATATATTATTTTTCAATTCCCAACCCTTCTGTTCTGTTAGCAAAGCTGCAGTATCTGTAATTGTCAATTGAATTTTCTGATTTTGGAGCACCGTACATTGCTAGTTAAGAATGTATTCCAGCATTGACAAGGACATCTCGAGCGCAATTCTCTTGTTGGAATATTTCTGCAGAATTGTGTAAATCGGGTCTTTTTTCAAACATCTTCATAACTTTAATTTTTTTTTCCCAAAAAGTGTTGCAGATGTGTCACATCCGGTCATAGCCTGCAGAAAAAGAATATTTTTCTTGCAGTGTCGATACTTGTTGAGGCTCTCAGTCGAGTATATTTTTGTTTCAACATTGTTTTTCCCTGAATAAAAAAAATGGATGTAGGTTGATCAAGTATTTGTGTGCGTGCTATGAGAAGTATCAATAGATCTATGTCTTCGCCAACGATAATTGTAGTATTATTTGACAACAGTATTTTGACAAAAATTATTTGATAAATAATTAATATATTTGTTAATGATAATATTGAGTGTATCATTTTTTGCCATACAACACGATTGATAAGAAATCCACCATCAATTATGTATGTTGCATTATCACAAACTAATTGATAATTAATTGGCTCCAAGTGTTGATGTATTTTGGATTTCTGAGTTTTTCTCATGCCAAATAGTGCTGTTGGATATGAATTCAATTCATATTGTGAATATTCACCAAGATTTTCGTCAAATTTTTTATTTAAACTAATTCATTGAAATAGCAATAACGGATCGATGGGTACCTGAGAGATATGAACCATGATAGAAGTGTTTACTGATGATAATGGAAGAACTCTGTCAGATCGTTTTGATGTAATGTTAAACCTATTATTTTTTGAATTGACTGCAGACCAATTTCTTTGGCATAATAACAGTTGATTTGATTATTGCTAACAATTCCTGTTGATATAGAAAGTACTTCATTGCAAATTGAGTAAGGATTATGTAAAGTAGACCAGTCTACAAGTTTCTCAATGTCATTATTATCTCTTTCAATACGTGAATTTCTCGAGTCGACATGATGATCCACGGTATCAAATGAGAGGTCGCAAATTTTTTTTACTGCATTTTACTCGCTTTCTCAGCGCTCTAGTCCGAAAACGGTTGACTTTACCAAAAAATGTAGCGGACATTTTTTGTAGATAATCTTATGAGGAATAACTTTCATAAAGAACTTTATTGACCTCCGAGCCATAGGTCGCGGGATATTCCCAAAAAATTGATTTTCGTTACCTTTTGATCATCATAACTTTTTTAGCCGGAACGATATCAATGTCGATTTTTCACATCTTCATTGAAACACCATAATGAAGGTGTATAACCAAAATTCAGTTCAGTAGGAATTTTTCTGCAGATTGCGGTTTATAAAACCTCTGGCTGAGCCCCCACATTCCGCAAAAAAACTAACATCAAATTCAGTTTTGAGCAGTTTTGCTTCGAATTCCTTATCCCAACAGTCCAATGGAGGGGTGAATCATCGTATCCGTGTTTACTCGGAAGAAGATAGTAGTGGCAAACGTAGTTGCAACAATGTATCGGTGATACATTCTTCAATCAAAACTCTTGGGTTTAATGGATTAAAAAATCTTGGAAACACCTGTTTCATGAACAGTATAATCCGATGTTTATCAAACACGGAATGGGTTCTGGAATACCTAAAAAAGGATACATACATGGAAGATATCAATACTAGTATTTCTAGTATGAAAGGTGTTTTAATCAAAGCGTTGGCAGAAATTATCAAGAAATTGTGGTCAGAAGATTAATCTGATAGAGTAATTAACACAGTCTACTTCAAAAATCAGATTCAAAGACTTGCCCCTCGATTCATGGGTTCTACCCACCAAGACGCCCACGAATTCTTTCGATATCTTTTGGAAGGTTTACATGAGGAGCTCAACAGAATACCACATACCACAAAGAACTGGCCAATAGAGTTTGTCACATTGCTTGGATTCTTTCACAAGAGAGGAAACTCTGGATGGAGATGAAAAACCAATGTATTCGAGATGCAAGCAAAGGAGAAAATGTACAAAGTCCTTATCAATCTATAAGTTCCCCCATATTTTAGTAATTCATCTGAAAAGATTCTCTCCAACGGAAAGATTCAGAGGCAAATTGAATGTTTCCATTGACTTTCCTTCAGATGGATTAGATATGAGCAGTTATGCAGCAGACAATGTGGCTCCTTGTCGTTATAATCTATATGCACTTTCAAATCACAGTGGGACTACTTACAACGGACATTACACAGCATATTGCAAACACCCATATAGTGGCACGTGGCATGAATACAACGATTCACACGTGTTCCCAATTTCGACAAAATCACTTGTGAGCGATGAGGCATATGTCCTCTTTTATGAACAGGAGGGACCGAAGCAGCACCTTTGATGTGATTTTTTTTATTCTTTCCTTTTTTTTATGATCTTAGTTCTTTGAATTGATTTGTATTTCATGACTGTCCCAAATTTCATTATTTATTGTGATATCTGAAGTATAACGTAACCTGAATTCTATCGTAAATTTATTTTTCTTGAAGGCAGAAACACTTCTCACTTTTATGCCTCTCACCGACAAACTTAACATGCAAAACAGCTGAAATTGTGAATTATGTTCGAAATGAGTATACCTACCAACCTGAAAAAAATAAAAATATCGCTAATCGAATGTAAGTAGCCGGCGAAATTTCAATATACTCCTTATTTTGTGAACAGATCTTGTATATTGAAAACAGATTATTCAAAAACAGTGTTTTCTTACAAGAAAAAAATGGAATAGCTATGAGTAAATGTGAATATTATTTTCTATTGTTAATGTTTGAGAAAAAGGGACTCAAGAGGAAAAATAGAGAAGCAAATTTGGGTAGATAATTTTGTAGCAAGTAGAAAAACATAATTCATTTCATTGTACAGTTCATACAAATATATAGAAATATTCTGAAATTAATATTTTTTGAAGGATTTTCATCGATAATTTATTTATTGATTGACTATTTTTCATAGCTTTCATATGTCCACCACTGGATGAATGGATAATAAAGAAGAACAAAATATCAAGGAGAGTATTTAGAGAAATTGGCTTTTCCCAACAAATACCCATTTGTATTTGAATTTTTGTTTTACATAACATTTTTTTTTCAATTCCTCTATTCAAGTATTGCGTTGGGTGCCGTGTAGTTTTTTATGTTGATTTTTGTGTTGAATTCACAGATATGAATTTGATCGAAAAATATTATTCACCACACCAAGTTATCGAAGAAAATGACAATCATCCCAGTTGTTTTCCCACGTGTACCAGGCCTATTTATTCAACAACCGATAAGCGAAACCAAAATAAGGATTGGCAGCATTGTCACATAGAGAGCAAGGCCCCGAGGCAGATGTACGGGAAAAAACCCTTTTCTGTCATTGTTGGTTGCGCCGAATGATTCGATTCTTGTATAAATATTTTTTCAAAGGCTAGAGTTCATACAGGAACTCGAGGTTAGTGTGCGAATTGGATTCTCTTTTGTTACATTTAGAGATTAGGATCTTAGTGCACTTTGGAAACTGTCTCTGAAGGAAGTTGTTGCTTCTTAATCTTTTCTAGGATTAGGAAAACTTTGTGTTCCCTCTTGGTCTGGGAGCTTGAAATAACATTTCACGAAAGAAGTTCGATCTAAAACTTGTTTGTTATTTCTGGAATGGATTAATTTCGAGGGGAGTGTATACAGGGGCGATAAAAGATTATTATTAGATTATTATTATTATATTATTATTATTAAGATTATTTATTATTTTATAATAAACTACCCAACTTTTTAAAAAACTCCAAATCAGACAATATTTTTTATAAAAGTACTAAGGAATTTTTTATTGAAAAATGTTTTTATAATGTACAAGAGTATCTGGATGGCAACTTCAGTTGAGTTTTATTTTGTTTAGTATACTAACAAACTCTCATTGAGAGTTTAAACTTTATATCTTACTTACTTGCTATATTTTAAATGTATATGTTTAGTATAAATAGTACCTGTTGACATACCATATGTACATATTGTACCTCAGTGGCTTAATAAATTATTATTATTATTATTATTATTATTATTGAAGTCCATTTTCGAAAGGAACGCATTAATGAATATCTGGAACCGAATGATTCCTATGACGTGCTAAATTTTTATATAACAGTTTATGAAAAAAATGATACCTTATTATTGTTTAGATTTTCCTAAGTATGACGCTGTCAGTACAGATTCCTCATAAAAGTTATTTTATAACTTGCAACCCCTAAATATTCAGAGATAAATTAGTTATGTTGCGTTGTTGTATAATTTTTGTAAGAATTTTCGTCAGAAATACTTACAGATAAATTATAGATATAAGGGATGATATAGATCTTTCCCCAATAAATTCTGTTTTTGATAATTGAATAATATACAATAGGAGTGGTAATGAATTTTGATCGACAAATTGAAAATTCAGATATGGAAATTTCATCGACAACTCTTGAGAGGTTGAGGCCATGTGATTTTTCTTTCGGTGAAAGGGCACGTATTTCGAATTGTTATGGAACATTCAGTGCTAAACGCTTCTCGATCCACCACCGTTTAACTGCATTGAATAGTTCTATTTCACAAAAAAAGAAACTCATCGAGAATTGTTGGATATGTAATTTAAGATATTTCATTGTGATATCCAAGAAAGTATTTGTTTTCCGACAGAAATTCACTAGCTTTCACTGTGCAGAGTGAGTGTAGTGAAGTTCTGAATTTCAATTGAAAATATTTATTTATTCTTTCAATTTCATTTTAGAGCAATGAAAAGTTACTGATTGAAGTATGGATAGTTGATTTTTTACATCACTATAACCAAACCAATAATTTGAAATTTCTAAATTCCACAATACATTATCATAGAAAGGGATGTTTTTTTTTGAAAGATTCGAACATTTCACTTGTATAAAGGGAAGCAAAAAGTCAAAACCTTTTATCCCCATATTATTATACTCAATGAATTTTAGGATTTCAAGAATAACAAGGTCTATTTCACAAAGGGACATCAATCTATTCTAAATGTGTCATTCACATATTCGCGTAACATTGTTCGAACATCAAAAATACGCGGGCGTTGGTCAAGCCTGTGATTTAACTATAAAACCAACTGGATGATCAGTTCAGTTTCAGATAAGAACACTCCACGTAACTTCAAGTCCTGAGGATGGTAGACTTTGCATTGAAGGTTTCAACCGAAGCGACATAACAAGTCGTCTCCAAGGCATTCGGCAGAGTTCGGCACGACGAACTCCTAGCCGAAATGGCCAATTTTGGTTTCTCGAAATCAATGGTGAGACTGATCGACTCTTTTCTAGCAGATCGACGATGCCAATGCGTGAGTGGGTTTTCGATATACAGATGTTTTCCATTTAGTGTCGGTCCTCTTCACCAATACGTCTAAGAAAGGCAATTCGTTGTGGACTTCCATCTTCATTGTGAAAGTGATGGAAGGACTTACGTTGTTGATGTGCTTCAGGAAAATGTCTAGTTCTGCATTCCCATGGTTCCATATTATGAAGGAGTCTGGTTGAGATACGTAGACGACACCTTTTCTGGTTGTAGCTTGTATATTATTTTCGGTTAATCTTTTATTTTTTTTCGGGGATTTCAAATCAATTTATAATATATTAGACAAAAGGAGTCCGAACAGATGAAATACACACAAAGTCTGACAAAACAAAGACATAAGCTCGCGATACACAACACTCGTCTTCGGCTAAGTAAGGAAACCACCAGGAAAACACTACGTACATAGTACAGCCAGGTTTCAAACATAATTAGATAGAAAAGTAGGAGCACGCAAATGCTGCTGAAGTGCCGAGCAGCAAGTTGAGGGCCAATAGGAAGTGAGTGGAGGAGGATGCACATAGAAACTGTATGGAGGAGATTCTCAGGGCACTTAACTCCGAAGGAGGCATGGTGCATGCAAAACATAAAACTTGGAAAGATGTGGTGGAAATATAACTGAAGGTTTTCATGACATGAAATAACATGAAACAGTGAAGAAATTGAGGAACTTGAACTTATCTTTTATCTCCTTGCAAACTGAAATCAATCGGCTTTTCTAGGCCAAACACTGCTGCTACTGATTATCAGAAGTGAGCATTTTTTCTTTGTAAAACATGCCTGAATGTTTATTTCGATATGATTTGTTTTGACTTATATTTTTTGATCAAAAAGCATCACAAAACAATTAAAAATATTTATGACACTGACATGATCAGAGAACCCGAACACACTCTCATGTAATCCCAATATTTGGATTCAAAATATCAGGAAACTACACAGAGGTGGAATAACAACCGAGAGACATTCAGCCAGTGAACCGATTTTATTGAAACTATCAGTTCCATCCGGGCGTTTTCCAATGAGGGCAGCGTTTACCAACAGAATTGTTTTCCATCTAAATTCCAATGTTTATGTATCCGAACGTAGCAGTTACACATGAATGACAATGCAACGGAAATAATAACAACTGATATTTGGTTCAATGATGATTGTGTTTCAAAATCCATATTGAACATATGTCCTAATTGTGTATGTAATCAGCACCATAGTTTGTATATGAATGTTTAACATTGTTTCAGTTTTTATGATCATGAATATAAAATTAAATTATGTTTTTATAAAAGTATTTCTCACTGAACAGTTTCATCTTCAAAATAAATGAAACACACAAAAGCTCATTTTTTCAAATCTCGTGTTTACGTCATACATATGTCCTAATTGTGTATGTAATCAGCACCATAGTTTGTACATGAATGTTTAACATTGTTTCAGTTTTTATGATCATGAATATAAAGTTAAATTATGTTTTTATAAAAGTATTTCTCACTGAACAGTTTCATCTTCAAAATAAATGAAACACACAAAAGCTCATTTTTTCAAATCTCGTGTTTACGTCATACAAAACTAATATTTTGTATAATGAAATTGACCGATATTCCAAAGGAATAGCTTCCTCAGACGCCTCAGGAAACACGTGATGAGGTTTTGTAAACGTTTCTAAAACTCTTCATGGATGGTATTTTGACCATCTTCCAATGACGAGAAATTATTGTTTGGCAAACTGTAGTGGCGAGAGCTTAGACTGTGCTACAATTATATTTTGAAGAAAGCAGAAAATTATGAATGGACTGACCGGCTACTTGATTAAAATTAATAACACTATTTACGATGATACACAAAAAGCATCTAGAAATGGAAAATGTTTGTGAAAATTGTTGAATTATCATCATGGCTGGAAATGCCGCAGGAATAATTTATGTATCCACCCTTCTATATTTGTATCTGTAGAGTAGGGAGGGTTCTCTATCTACATCCTCCCGAGGAGTTGTCCTTCTAGGTCATCGTCCATCCTGTACTTTCCAGAAAGGTGGAAAGGTTACTAGGGACACCTCCTATATATCGGCGTAAATCGAGATTCGCCAAACAAACACTGCCTCATTGACGATAACTCCGGATACTTGCATAGGATATGCCTGACAGTTTCATCTTCCTGCTCACACATCCTGCATAGAGGTGCGTCCACTAGCTCCATATTATGGAGGTGTTTCCTCAGTTGATCGTGACCAGTCAGGAACCCTACTGTTAAGCGTAGGTTTTTCCTGGTCATCGCTAGATATTTCTTCGGCGCCAGCTTCCCAGGGTCGCCCAGGGTGATCCTGGCAAAACCGTATCCTTTCACGTATAGTCAGTGGGCATACTTGAAGACTGGCTATAAATCAAATCATCTAGAGAAACAATTCGTTCAGGCCAGTCTCAACACCCTACACAGTAGGTTAATGGACTGACACCTATCAGAAAACAACTACTCCCCTGGCTAATACCATGAAGGGCGTTGGATTATATCCGACAGGTGTCAGTGCAGGATTCTTCACTGAAGTTATTCCTGCATATGCTGTTGGCGATACAACTGCCGCAATAGATTTTCAATTATTGGAACACACTTGCAGACCGGTTTTGGGCTGTTTGGCCACTCGTCAGTGCAAGGTAGTGTATATCATCAACATAAAGTCGATGATTTCCGATAATTGAAAATCGAATTCCGTCAGAGTATCATTCCTCGAACTAAGCTGAAGACTACAACAAACAACATTTCTTTTACGAGGAATTGGGCAAATTTGGATATGCAGTTGGTTACCTCGTTCACAAGCAGATGGAGCGACGACAAACCTGTTGTTTGTTGTAGTCTTCAGCTTAGTTCGAGGAATGATACTCTGACGGAATTCGATTTTCAATTATCGGAAATCATCGACTTTATGTTGATGATATACACTACCTTGCACTGACGAGTGGCCAAACAGCCCGAAACCGGTCTGCAAGTGTGTTCCAATAATTGAAAATCTATTGCGGCAGTTGTATCGCCAACAGCATATGCAGGAATAACTTTAGTGAAGAATCCTGCACTGACACCTGTCGGATATAATCCAACGCCCTTCGTGGTATTAGCCAGGGGAGTAGTTGTTTTCTGATAGGTGTCAGTCCATTAACCTACTGTGTAGGGTGTTGAGACTGGCCTGAACGAATTGTTCCTCTAGATGATTTGATTTATAGCCAGTCTTCAAGTATGCCCACTGACTATACGTGAAAGATTTCTTTCCTTTTACGAGGAATTGGGCAAATTTGGATATGCAGTTGGTTACCTCGTTCACAAGCAGATGGAGCGACGACAAACCTGTTGTTTGTTGCAGTCTTCAGCTTAGTTCGAGGAATGATACTCTGACGGAATTCGATTTTCAATTATCGGAAATCATCGACTTTATGTTGATGATATACACTACCTTGCACTGACGAGTGGCCAAACAGCCCGAAACCGGTCTGCAAGTGTGTTCCAATAATTGAAAATCTATTGCGGCAGTTGTATCGCCAACAGCATATGCAGGAATAACTTCAGTGAAGAATCCTGCACTGACACCTGTCGGATATAATCCAACGCCCTTCGTGGTATTAGCCAGGGGAGTAGCCGGTCAGTCCATTCATAATTTTCTGCTTTCTTCAAAATATAATTGTAGCACAGTCTAAGCTCTCGCCACAGTCTAAGCTCTCGCCACCGTATCCTTTGATTCCATCCCATTTTTCAAGGATTGAGCATGGGTGTGATGCTTGGCTAGTTTCACAATTGTCGAAGTCATCAGGTCGTAGGTGTCACTGGGTTCTGAAATTCTTTTCATCCTGTCCTTTCCAGGACGGTGGAAAGATTACTAGGGACAGCTCCTTTATATCGACAGGTGTAAACCGAGATTCGTCGAATAAACACTGCCTCATTGACGATAACTCCGGATACTCGAATAGGACATGCCTGACAGTTTCATCTTCGTGCTCACACATCCTGCGAAGAGGTGTGTTAACTAGCTTCAAATTATGGAGGTGTTTCCTTAGTTGATCGTGGCAGTCATGAATCCTACTGTTAAGCGTAGGTTTTTCCTGGTCATCGCCAGACATTTCTTCGGCGCCAGCTTCCCAGGGTCGAACAGGGTGATCCTGGCAAGACAGTATCCTTTGATGCCATCCCATTTTTCAAGGATTGAGCATGGGTGTGATGCTTGGCTAGTTTCACAATTGTCGAAGTCATCAGGTCGTAGGTGTCACTGGGTCCTAAAATTCTTAGTCCAGCCGCTTCCTTGGCTAAAGTGTCGGCAGTACGATTACCTTTACTTCTGTCGTGCCCTTTAACTCACCTTGAATAATGTTATTATCTACCGAGGCTTTCGATAATTCTTGGTGGCAATTTAGTACTATTCCTGAAGTAACACGTTGGAAGTAACACGTTGTCTGTTCAAAGTTAATAGGGCTTGTCAACTATCAGTGCAGATTGTTATGTTTTTGCCAGAAATTCATTTCCTGGTCATACCTTTCGTGGCAATTGAGATACCAGCCAGTTCTGTTCGAACCACGGCTGGTATTTTTGCCATTTCACACTTGATCCTTAGGCTCAGTTATCTGGAGTAAACTCCACATTCTGAGGCTTCTTTGGTTTTTGAGCCGTTTGTATACATGTGTATTGAATTTGTAGGATCTGACTCTGTGTTCTCTTTCATTTGTATTTTGTAGGGTTTATTCAACACACACCTAGGTTCAATTGCTTTACTGGCTGCCTGTAGCAGAAATTGCGCAGTGAGTGCTTCTCGCCATAAGCTCAGCCTCACTTGACCCATTCCTACTTCGACGTTTAAACCTGCCGTGCGCAATAGTACCATGGACATTAACGCAACTTCCTTAACGTACAGGTCCAAAGGAGTCACACCAGTAAATAATTCCATTGCCGCGGTTGGTTTTGTTCTCATGGCTCCTGTTCAAACAAGCCAATCGCTGTATTTGATATAACTTTTGGATGACCATTGCTTGTAAAAGTTTCGGTCCCCATGCAATGGCTCCGTACGTCAACATAGGTCTTATTATTGCGGTGAAGATCCAGGTGACCACACGGGGTGAAAGACACCATGTGCGTCCCACTGTCCTCCGACATTGCTCATAAGCTCCATATGCTTTTTTTGCTCTACTCTTTAGGTGAGAGTTCCATGTTAGCTTTCAGTCGAGGGTAGTACCAAGGTATTCCACCTCTTCAGAGGAGTTTAGTTTGCATTTGAAGATTTCGGGAGGTTTTAAGACCGATAAACTTCTTTTTCTGCTGAAAAGGACTATCTCACTCTTCTTGGGATTGATCGAGACTGAGTGTTTCTTACACCATGTTTCTATTAATTTGAGTACATCCTGCGCTCTATCGCACAGTCTGTTGCAAGATAACTATGTCATCTACATATGCAATTGTTAGAATCCATTACTGTTGAGGTGGTCAATCAGTGTATCCACTTTTATTCATAATGTTGATGAACCAGCTCACTTGCCCAAGAAAAGATCCTGCTCTTCAGATATTACATACAGATAATGTATGTACGTGAATAAATATAAATTTTCACCTAACCTTCTTGAAACTAATTTCATGTCATATTCACCTCTAAACGTCACTATGATTTTTTGTCTGTTTATTAAGATATACACTAATTTAACAAATGATCACTGAATTTTTAGAGGTGACAGATGATAAAATAAATGACCTGGGAAAAACAAAAGGTTGTAGTTGTTGAATTGATCTCAATGTGTTTTTCATTCGTTGAGTTTAGTTGAAGAAGTAGCCTAGACTCATATTCATAATTCAATATCTTCCAATAATATTCTGAATTCGATTTTCCTCAAAATGGAGATAAAATATTCGATAACTCATGAAAAAGAGGTTGAAACTGTTATTATAGTTGTTACTTGACATTATAATGTGGTTTTGGCCATCAATAGCTTGGAAATTGTTATTATTATCATTATTCTTTGGGTATGATAATTATAAATGATCCATCGCATCGCTTCATGAACATTGATATATTTATTGATTGATATTTGTCATCATCTACCAATAGCTTCTCCTTGAAAAGTAAGTAAAAATAGATGTTGATTGTGCTGTTTATTGACTATTGTTCATTGGATATTACTGTAGTTTTTTCCCAACACCAAATCGTTATTTTTAACACCTCGACACGTGTTTCGTTCACCAAGTGATCATCTTCAAAGGAAGTAGTTTTAATCTTCCTCTTTGAAGATGATCACTTGATGATCGAAACACGTGTCGAAGTGTTAAAAATAACGATTTGGTGTTGGGAAAAAACTCCAGTAATATTCATTGCTACACCAAAGGTTCCAAACAGTGCATCATAAGTATTGTTCATTGCCATAACTTCCAGCAGAAGAGATTTTTCATTTTGAAATTTAGAAGTTTCTAAATTCCAAGAATTTTCAATATGAAATATGAAAGTGTTGGCTAACTTCTCATTTTGAACTGAGAATATCACAAATGCATAACAGGTCATTTTCAACTTACTATTTGTGTTGATTTTTAAGATTTCGAACAGAAATATTTTTCGAAATTTGTTTGAGTAGTCCACTTCATATATTATACTGTATGAAGTCACTCACTTATAGAGTTTTGAAATTATTTGTTATTTTGAACTACATACAAACCATTACCCCGAGGACTGGCAAATTTCATTGAATGATTTAAATGGAAAGTAAGTTAACAACTACCGTTTTCCTACGAAAAAGGAATCTTCAAAAGTAAAATCTTGAACGAACCGAATATGTACGAAGTGTTACTTTCAACATGTATTTTTTACACTACCATGAATACGGTATCAAAAACTATTGAAGAACTAGTGATAACCGTACTCCAAGTTACCTTCTTCGTGATTTATTCATAAACTTTAATTTTGTATCGCTCACTCTACATATATACTGTATTCCATTAGGAACAATCATTTATTCTGATAGTCACTTACGAGGACTGTTCAAAAAATAAGGTGAATCTTAAAATTTCGCGGGATATATACATTCAATTAGCGATTTCATAATTTCCTTATGTAGTTCCACTCGTTTTGATCATATACTCACAGCTCCAGCTGTTTGTTATGTTTAGTTTTTTGGTAAGATGCATAAAAGTTAGAAGGGTTAGGTGAGTTTCTGCTATTGAAAAAAAAAATAATTAAAAGATTTGCATACAATTTTGTGTGGACAATTTAATGAAGTGCTCAAAAACACTTGAAATTTCATGAACTACAACTTACGATTTGATCCCCACAAACTTTAGTTGAAAAATATATCACATGTTTCGCTACTGTGTTATTTTTCAAATAAAGTTTGTGGAGATCAAATCGTGAGTTGTAGTTTATGAAATTTCTATCAAGTAACGGCTGGATCAATCAGAAAAAACACACTTGAAATGTGACAGTGGCATAAGGTGATTGTACTCTGGGTCAGAAAACTGTTTACGAGTGGTACAAGCTTTTCACAGAAGGTCGAGAAGATGTAAATGGGGACGCTCACCCTGGATACCCCAGCATATGAACAACCGATGAAAATGTTGAGATAGTGAAAGACGTTTATATGCAGAGTTGTTGAATCATTATTAGTGAAGTTGCTGAGGATGTCGGCATATCGATTGGCTCATGCAACTAAATTTTTTGGAAAATTGTGGTCATGAAGCATGTGGCATCGAAGTTCGTTCCAAAGTTGCTGAATTTTGACCAAAACTGTTTCATGAGCATCGGTCAGAATATGTTGAATGACGTCAACGGCTATCCAGATTTGCTTAGAAGGGTTATAACTGGTGGCAAATTATGAATATATGGTCATAGCATCAAAACAAAAGTCCAATCGTCCCAATGGAAGAGTCAAGAAGCGCCCAGACAAAGAAAATGTTGCCTTAGTTCGATCAAATGTCAAGGTATTGTTCACTGTTTTTTCTTCGAATATCGTGGTGTAGTGCATCAGGAGTTCTTGCCACATGGTAGTACTGTCAATAATAATAATAATAATCGTCTTTCTTATTTTCCAATAAATATATCGAAAAACGAACAAAAATTTCAGAACTGTTTCGAGGATTGGCACGAGTAGTTGTCCCCCTCATATCTATGAAGAGAACAAAATAGAAATCGATGAATGAATAAATATTTTTGAGAAAAATTATTTTTTGAACAGACCTCGTATATCGTTGTAATATATGAAATGTTCATATTCATCCCAACCCACTGTGACATCTAGTGGAGAATAGTTCAACTGACTTGAACTGCCCTCACGCCTATTTGAATGTAGACGAATTTGTACGAAATTCACTCCATCAATTGTATGAATCGTACATCTTCTATTGAAAATGGAACTGTATTGATCAATATCTGAATTTTATCAAGAAAAACGATTGTGTTTTGAGTAATCTCTGTCGCAATTACCACTAATTCTGAGTCATTAAGTTATATGTATTCCATACAATTTGCAATTTACATTCATGAAATAAAATTGTCTGTTAATGATTTAAACTAATAAGAGGCATGCATTGAGGATTTAGGGTTTTCCATTTTCTACAATCTGAAAAATAAATGAATCTGAAATGTGGATAATAAAGGCAAAATGAAAAGTTCATACTTGTAAATTTTGATTTTAGATTAAATAAATGAGTGGAAAACTCTTTAAGAATTTACATTTCCAATGTTTCAGAAACTCCTTTCCTTTAATGAAACTAAAAAAAATCTAAATTGAAAATACCTCGATTGGAAATATCGCTTTCCTAACTTCTGTACGAAACATCAAAGGGTGATCCGTTAGGTCGTTTTGAGAAAAAAGTTTTTATGAACATATGTTACTTAGTCTCTGAGATACAGGGCGTTGAAGGTTGAAAAACCAACCTGCTAAAATTTGCACGCGTTTTTCCATAAAAAATGGCTAAAATTCTTGCAGTATAATTAGTATGAAATATCATATATATCCTTTCACAGTTTGCTACAGTTATTTGTAGTAATGAGGCTCTAATTTATCCCGAGCTCTATGGAAATTATTAGGTCCAGTAGTATCTCAGTGGGTACCACAACCAGCTATATTATGAATAGAATAAACGCTACTGACTTCCTCTGTGGTTTTCTATTATTCCAAATTATTCATTTGAAAACACAACTTTTTAATCGGCCGTGTTTTTTTAAATCAAGCTTCGTTAAAAACCGAAAGTAAATAATTAACTATGTCGACCTTGAACTGAATGAACAAAATGTCCACCTTCTGATGAAATACACGACTGGAATCGATTTGTCATTGATTGTCTGACATGTTCAAAAATACCTGGAGTATTCCTTATGTCATTGCAATTATCAAGTTAATCACATCTAGTGCAGCAGTTTTATTAACAAGAGCCTCCAGATGACCCCATGAATAAAAATCTAGAGGATTCATATCAGGACTGCTGGCTTGCCAATTTTTAGTCCTGCATATCCAGTCCAGCGATTAGGGTAGGTGATGTCGAAATTTCATTAGTTCGGACATCCATTGTCTAATAATACATAAAATGATTTGAAATTTCTAAAAAAAAAACTACAAAATAAAAAATTAAAAAAAATAGTTGAAAGTAACGTTCGCATTGCCGAGCACAAGAAACACACACAGCGAGGGGAAACCAGAAAATCAGGTATAGCAGATAATGTTTGGGCCCATCAACATAACATCGAGTGGTCCCAAGCTCAGATCATACACAGGGAGAAACAGTTGTTCAGGAGAAAACTCATACATGTTGTTCAAAAATGTCTTCAGCCAGGCTAGCATAGAGATACGCATACATATAGAAACCCATAATCGAGCGAAAAATGGTCAACTCCCGCCAAACTGTTATCTCCCGCAAAACCGGTGAAGCGGAAAGAGAAAAATACTTAGGAATCTTTTATTTTTACTTTCATTTTAACATTTTGTTCAATTGTTCACCTTCAATCAAATGATGTCGAGATATCGACGAGCAAGAATAATGGAATGAGCTGGAGCCCCGTCGTGTATAAACCTCATGTTGTCTCTTACAAGTACCGTCACTTCTAACAAAATAAATAGACCATCTCGCAAAAAATCCGTGTTGGATTCACCTGTTGTTCTTTCTGGTGAAAAAAAATGGACCAATTAGGTTGATTACTAATCATTTGTAAAAATTGTTGCTGAAAATAACTTTCTCTAATAACATGGAGATTTCCGTTGGCCCAAAAATGTCCATTGTGAAAGCTCATAATAGCATCTCGTGAAAAATTTACTTCGTCAGTAAATAATACATTCGGTGGAAAATTATTATTGTGTGCCATCGAATGAATCAACTACCTGCAAAACATTGATCTTGGGCGAAATTCCCAAGCCAGTAGAGTTTGGACCCGCTCTAGGTGATATAGGTATGGAAGATTTCGTTTTAGAACTGTCCATACGGTATTTGGGCTGACTTCCAGCGGCGGTGCAATCTTCCTGGTACTATTTGAAGGATTTTCTTCTATCGCATAAAGTATTGCTTCTTCTAGTTCAGGCGTTGTTACAGTTTCTGCTCTTCCACCACCTGTGTTGAAATTCCCAGTTTCACATAATCTTGCATGTAGCATTCTGAATATTTCAGCACATGGAATTGCTCTGTTGAGATATCTGTCCTGGTAAATTATCCATAAATGAAGTACCTGTTAGCCATTCATAATAGAATCACTGCTAATTGACAACACTATCACTGTCAGCTGGTCTCCAAAACAGGTGTTCATGATGTGCAGCTAGATATAAAGAAAACACAAGCGACGAAAAAATTGTATTTTCTGTTGATAAATTTGGAAGAATAAAAAACTATAACAAGTTAGTAGCGTACTTTATTTTCCCAATATTGTTGTCTATGGTGCCCACTGAGAGGCTACTGGACATAATAATTTCAATATAGATATGGCTTAAAGAGCGCCTTATCACTTCGAATAACTGTAGCAAATTTTAACCAAATCGATATAAGTTCATTTATGATATTTTATAAATATCGTTTGTTTCTTTGAAAACTTCAACGCCCTGTATTTCAGAAATGAAGCATCTCCGGATATATGTTCACAGAAACTTTTTTCTTATAACAACCTAACGGATCACCCTGTATATATCTAATTTTTAATACTTTTGCAATTTTGTGAAAACTAAGTGAATAAACATAGTTTCCATTTTTCATTTCAATCAATCAGAATATTCAGTGATTTATATTAATATTGGGTGAACTTTTCAGTTTGTCCAGTTGCTCTTCAGAAGATTATCTATTAATCTAGATTACCAGCATTTTTGTTGACTGAAATTCACATCTCCTGAGCGCCCAATTCACTTTTCGGTTTTCATGATGAAATGAAGGCGCTGTATAAAATTTAAACGTCTGCAATCCTTTCAAAAAGAAAAATTCAATAGTCCTGAACTAATTGAAGGAACTCCATCAAAGAGTCCCGTGGTTAGTTCAAGATTTTATCAGTTGATGGCAATGGATTTCACTGAGATTAACAACCCCAGGTAGCGGAATAAAGGTCTGAGTGGAATTCCGCTAGAATGAAATGTTTTGTTTGATTGTTGGATTGATCTTAAGTAAAAGCAGAATGACTATTTTTACAAAAAGTTTTCACTCAATCGAATGAATCAATTGTCAATATGAAATATTCATTTTTCTTCTGATTCTCAATATTGATTTTTCAAGAAAACACATTGTATCAATTGTGCCAGATTTTAGGTGAATGGAAAGCTACTATTCAGCCATTATTATTATTCCATTTCAAAACAATATATAATATAATTTTTGTTGACAGTAACACTTTTCACAAATTTGATGTTTTATGTGGAGACGTATCGAACAATAGTAATAATTTTGTTAGCTCTACTTTTGAACTGTCTTCATTCATCAATGAAAATACTCTCGACCAATTCAACTACTTTAAAAAGAATTTACGATGGATGTGTAGAATCCAATAGTAGGAATGATTCACAAAAAATAATTCGATTTGGAAATAAACACAATCGTTGCCAATACATTTTCATAACGTTTCTTGCTCTTTTGATAAAAAATACCAGAAGTCAGGGGGTCAAATATTGAAGTGTACGCTAAGACGATAACACTTACTTTTCCGTGAATGTTGAAAATATTATCACTTCATAAAATGTAAAACAAAGGTTCTAGGTACATTCGAAAATATCCCAAAATGTTTTAAGATGTTCTGAAATATGCTTTTGAATACTCTCGGATGTTCTAAATTGTTCTAGATCATTTCAACATGCGTAACATCCAGCCCTTATACCTGCGAAAACACGTGTTTGAGGAGAAAACGGGAACCGTTCCCATGAACAAACTGATGTGACTATGACAGAAAAATAGGAGGTCTATATTATATCTATTATGGGAAAAAATCTTATTGTAAGTATAAGTTTCTCCACAGTGGGCCTTCCGAACTTTGACAATTGATAAGGGCCATCTTGTTGAAGTTACATCTTTCAAAGTGGTAGTCATTTATTCAGTCTCCTCTGCCAAATCACCATGGATGGATATAACATTCAACAACACGTGCAAATAATAAAATTGTTTGATCAAAATGGGTGTTCTGTTTGGGCAACTCACCACGCGCTCATTTTACGGTCGCCATAATCATATCGGGAGGACTATTCGCAATGTGAAGGATAAATTCTAGTCCACGATTGATCAACACCCGAACGTCGACAAAACGCAAGATCTACGGAAATCATCGCCGCTGTCTGTTAGATTGTGATTTCGCGGTTCTTACGAGAACTCGGCTTTTCGCAGATCACAACTTGGCGAATTTTGCGTTTTGACTTGGGCTTGCAGATGGCAACTGAACTTAATTTTCATAGAAAAATCATCTTTAGCGATTAGGTCCATTTCTGAATGAATGAGTACGTGAACAAACAAAATTGTCGAATTTGGATGATACATATCCACATTATATCCAAGAGCGTCCATCCACCCCAAAAAGTCACTATTTGCTGTCAATTTTGAGCTGGCGGCTTTATTGGCCTAAATATTTCTTTGATAACGTTGGCCAGGCAATCACTGTCAACGGCTAGTACTATAGGTGGTTGATTACCAACTTTTTCTGCCCTAAATTGAATGATCTGGACACCAACGACATGTAGATTCAACATCTCATGCCACATTGGATATTCTCCACGACCGATTTGAGGGCATGATCATCGCACGTGTGGGTGATGTGAACTGGCCACCAAGAGCGTACAATTCGACCTCATTAGACTTTTCCTTGCGGGGTTTTCTAAAGTCGCCGGTGTATTCAAATAAGACACAAACCATAGCGGTTCTCAGAGCCAACATAACCCATGCCATCGGTCAAATTCAGCCTGATTTATGTGCCTGAGTCCTGAAAAATTGAAAGTTACCGATGCGCTCCACCCAAAGACCCCGTGACGGACATTTGATGATTTTTTATTCCACACATAATGACATCAATAGGTATTTCAGATAAATAAAAAATTCAACGATATCTGACACACACTTTGTTTTATTTGAATTCGAAAATGGGAAGCGTTTAATAAAAGACCATATATTTTATGGCAATGGAGATCTGATAAGGAGATAGTCTTGTGTATTGATCGGTTACAGGATTTACTCTAAACTGTTTAAATGTGGACATTATTATATGGTGAATATGGTTTCATATCATATTTTTTTCGCTAAACATGAATACGTGTTTTCAATTTTCACTACGATGTAGAATGAGAATTCAATTCGATGTAGGAGCTTTTTTTCACCTTGAGTTTACAACCAGGTTGGTTGATCTCGTTCTGTGATGATTTCCTCAGTAATTTGATCAGGTGCCTCCGATCACAAAAGACAGTTTCTTTTTTTACAGGCTTCGAAGAATTGAAAAAAAATCTAGAAAAGTTGAAGGTTGTTGAACCTGATGAATGGTCTGAGCGGAATGAATTTCTCGTGAATTTGGTTAGTCCGTAGGGGTGGAGAGACCTGTGGTACAGTGTCAGACACTGTCAGGGACACCACACCAACCCTATTAGCTCTCTTATGATTATTCAAGTTCTGGTATACATTTTCTGGGTGAATGCAGTGGGGTCTCGTGCAGTAATAGTGTATTGCTCTTTTTAAGATACCTCTTCGATCTTATGCTTCTGAAGATCGGTATCCATCACAACGGCGGAATTCTCCCCATCTGAAGGTGCAATCTCGATAGTCTCATCTCTTAATAGGTGACTCAGATCCTTAACTTTTTGATGGCTGATATTTGATATTAGAAGTGGTTCTCGATTCAGTTGCTCTTTAATTGTGAACCGAATTGCTTTGCTTTGGTTTGATCGATGGGTAAAATGATGGGTTCTACTGTAACAATTGTTTTCAAGCAGGTGTCGTAATAATGACAAAATTCAGACCATTTTCGAGCAAAAAATCTCCTATATTCGTGAGCGCGAGGGAGCTCAAGCTAATGACGATGATGGCTTTGTGATTTTACTATCTTCTTTGTGATTTCCTTTTAAAGTATTCTTATGAACACCTCTAACTTTCCAGTGACATCTTCAGAGGAATTCACATCTTCCACTAGTGGTGGTTGATTACTTGAAAATGCTACTAAATAAAAATCAGCTAAACATTTTTCAATTGTATATTTGTATTCTTTTCAACAAGTAGTGTTTTCAATCTAGATTGAAATAAATATATTCTCAGTGCTTTTTTGAGAAAGTCATCCAGGTGATTCAAAAATTTACAGCCCTCCAAATACATAGCTATTTTGATGGATGATATTACGACGAAGAGTTACTTCAAGAAAGTTTCTGGATCTAGTTTCGTACTGATGATTATTTGACTTGGAGAACAACTGACATTCAGGCTTTGAACACAAATACACAGTTCATATAGACATAGACTCACCACAGTCTATACACAGATTTTTTCTTGTGATCCATCAGTGAACTTAATTTTGTCATTGTCATAGAAATTAACTCATTAACTTTCGAGTTTTGAAATTTTCACCTGTTCCTCTCATTCAAAATCTTTTGTGAAGTATTCATCAACTTCTCCATTTTATTTTCTCTTATAATAAGATGGGAGTCACTGGCATTTGATACTGCATATACATTCCATTAATTTTGAAAGAAGATGATCAAATCATTTCCATATATTAGAAATACGATGGACACAGAGAGCTGCAATATTTGGGTTTTTCGAATTTCGAATCAATCCAGTTACATCAGCATCTGGTATGAGAGAAAGAAATTATGATTCTGCATAATATATGGTGAGAAACTTTCGCGTAAACTCACCAAGATTAGGTGAAATATTCGTTGCATTTATCAATTATGTCACTGGCATTCAACGCTTTTCCATTCTCATTCAAAACAATGTTTTAGAACTCATTCACACCCTTTTTATGTGATATGATTTACGAACCAGCCTGAGAACATCTTTCATATCATACCATGAATATTTCGTTTTTGGGTGGATTGATTTTTCTCGTTACTTCTTATATCCACTCTGTATAAAACTCATTGAAGACCGTCGCATAAAGCTTGGACGTATATCTTATCTGCGAATCGCATCGCGCAAGCTGGCCCTGTATCCGTCATCTTGATTCGATGATAACAGATCTCGGTATGCTCAAGACCACGTAAGTAGCCACATCTGCTCCGAGAAGCATACACCAAACAAAACCCACTTGTCCTGCGGGAGGTTTGGAGCATGTATTGTTGTTGATAAGTGAACAGAGTAGATTCGTTATTGTTGGGCCGAAACCGCTTAATTGCTGGAGATAAGATGGAGAAATATATCAAATGAAATGTCACATCCAAACTTACAGGAAATAAAAATGAAGAAAATGAAATCACAGTTGATAATAATAATAATAATAATAATATTGCATTTATTTTATGAGTTCATAAAGCGTTATCGCGTAAAACAGGTTTGATCGAAGCGATTTCAGTGGTGACACACACTTGAATTGCATTGACAGTATTATTTATTTATTCAAAATTTGGAATACAAACAGGTAAATATCCATAGAAGCATTTACTGATAGTAGTGGTTACAGAGATACTTGGTGTCCACGAATACAAGAAAAAATAAAAATTAATGAATTGATAGATTTCATACATACTAACCAATTATTCATTATTTTTGATATGTGTTGAATATTTTTTTTATAGTTATTTCAAAGGAATTCAACGTAAAAGAGAAAACATTCTTGTTACTACAATATTTGTTGAAAGAATTACACATTCTAGTAATTGGGCAGTTTTTGGCGAAATTTTTGATGAAATTCGGACTGGCAAGTAATTTTCTGTTTCTAGCGTTCCTATGAAGAATGTGATAAAAAATCATTGATACTAGATTGGATGAGTCATAATAGTTTGTTATAAATTTATAAATGAAAACTAAGTCGGTTATTATTCTTCGTTGTTCTGGAGGCTGTATTCTATAGTGAGATCGAATTTCGCTAATGCCAAGTGTGACTTGGCAAGAACCATACAAGTCTGTTCTGGAGTCTTTTTAATCGTAATTCATGTGTATCATATGTAGACTCCATATGACACTTCCGAAATTAGGTTTACTATGAACAAATGCATAGTAAATAGATTTTATTTCTGCCTCGTTGTTGAGGCCTTTACATTTCCTGCAAAAAAACCAAAGTTTTGCTGCAGGCATTTATTACATAATCCAAATGGGAATAGAAAATCATTTTTGTATCAAAATATATTTCAAGACCTTTAATTTGGTGTACCCTGTTAATAATATTATTGCCCAGAGAGTATTGAAAATATATCGGTATGGTGTTTTTGCGAAAGAATATACATGCATATTTATTATAATTAAGTTTTAATTTATTGAGGTAACAGTATTCTAAAAAAGCATTGAGGTCTTCCTGAATCTTTGAGCAATCTCTTATCGTCGTTACTTTTCTAAAGATTTTTAAGTCATCAGCATATAAGAGTACTTGTGAATGCTTGAAGCAATCTTTCAAATAAATTATAAATACTAGAAACAATAACGGACGCAGATGTGAAACTTGAGGAACCCCCGAGGTTACCACCAATGTAGTAGATCTGTATCCATTTACGTGAAGGTAGGATAAAAGCCATCTGAGGAGATCTCCCTGTATACCGATTCCAGCAAGTTTTTAAATAAGAAGGTTATGGTCGACTTTATCAAATGCCTTACTGAAGTGAGTCCACCTGTGCTCGATTGCCTAATGGAGTTGAAATGCAGTCGGCATATATTATATGGACATAAAGAATAATACTAGTATCAAATTGTAATTCCAATAAATAAATGATATGCGTGTACGGATCAATTTCAAAAATATAATGGAAAGTTATATTTTTGAACGTTAGTACATTTCCAATTGCATGTAAAGTTGATGGTGATGGTGACGGCTGAGTAATAACAGTTCTTTTCAGTGAGGGCTGGATTGTGTATGGAAAAATGCCAATAGACTATGATTTATATCATGTTCTCGGAACTTTTCCGGTTATTTTTTGACGATTACCAGACATTACCCAACATTATTGATTGTGTTTCAAATGAAAACTAGTGTAAAGTGATTTTTCATGGCTTCATTTTGGTTCGTGAATCAGTGAAATACCGTGAGAGACACTTATGTTGGGAGTTCCTAGAAAGATAGTTTATTGGAAACATATTAAATGTCGAAAACCATTTGAAATCAACATCAAGTTTTATTTTTCAGCATTTACAATAATTGTTTTGAAAACCACACTTTGAGTCTTGTTCAGGTTGAGGATTGGTCCGTTGCATCGTAAGTACTTTTCGACATTTATAATGCATGATTTGTAGACTGTAGTGATTTCGTTTATCGTTTTCCTTGATATTATTAAGTTGGTATTACTCCATGATTTATGAAGTGAATGCTAATATTTTCATCGATTACGCCAAAAAAGTATTTGAGGAAAATGATAGAAAGAAAATGGCACAGAATGCCACCTTGAGAAACTCACTCGTTAAATATTTTGTCTGATATGACATTCCCATTGATGGGAATGAGCACATTTGTTTGGAATCGGGTTTGAATCCACGTCATTGCGTTCCCACGTATATAGTATACGTGGAAAAGGGTTTTTTTCATAGTAAATTAAGGTTGAAACAAACAATTTACAGCTGTTGAAAAATAGTCAACAGGTACTCTGTACGGAGCAACAAGCTAACTCGCCCCTCTCCAAGGCATCCACTATTGAATTAACAAAATCGAAAACAGTTGTAACTGTCGTTTTGTTTCCCAGAAAAACGTGCCTTAGGTTATCAGAAAATTTGAAGAATATGAGCTGATGGAGACGAAACGAAGCCAACAACTGGTAGTTGATTTAAAAAAAACTGGGCTATCATTTGCAGACATGTACAATAGTTTTCACTTCCACCCCTCTCAGAGGGGTGTGATCCAATCATAAAATCTGGAACAGAATCAGCGGGCAAGCCATTCTTATTTTGGAATACGGTACTTTCAATTTCGAAAAAGTGAATCTGAAGGAAGAAACTTCAAAAATAGTCAGATGAACACGTTTCCCTCCATGGCGAAGGTTTCTGTTTAGATGGAAGCGTGAGTTGCTTGATTTGATAATCTCACGATGATGAATTTGGTTGGAGAAAAGCGCATTGACAGAGAGTATTTTATTCTGTAGAGGTGAAAGTGTTTCAATAGTAAACACCCACCATCAATCAACTAAAAGGGGAATCATCAAGACTTTATTAAACCATGCTTTCGGACTCTTTAATACGAAGGAAGGTCTTGAGAAGGAACTAGACATCATCAAAAATGATCTTCAACGGAATGGCTACTCCAAAGCGATGATGGAACAGACTTTGGCAAAAAAACAGCAAGAGCCTCGCAAGGAAGAGAATCCGGCACTTCCCTACATCAGAAGATTATCGGAAAGGACGAGAAGAATTGGGTCCAAGTACAACATCAGAACCTGCTTCAGATCCGGAAACACCATCCGTTGCAGCCTCACGGAAACCAGGTCACCAAACGCGGACTGAGTTTCCAAGAAAATCATTTACCGTATATCCTGTGAGTGAGGAAAATCCTGTATCGGTGAAACTAAGAGGTCATCGAAAGTTCGCATTGCCAAACACAAGAAACACATACAGCGAGGGAAAATCAGCAGATCATAAATAACAGAGAATGTTAGGACCCATCAACATAACATCGAGGGGTCCCAAGCTGAGATCATACACAGGGAGAAACACTGGTTCAGGAGGAAATTCAAAGGGGCCGCATACATGTTGCCCAACAATGTATTCAGTTTAGCTAGTGCAGAGATACACAACATAATCAAGCGAAAAGTGGCCAACTCCCACTAAACTGGTGAAGTGGAAAGAAGAGATAAGTGAAAGTACTCGAGTGACCCATAAATAGTCAACTCTTGGAGAAATTAGTCCTGTCATCATCCGAAGACGATTGTGGATACTAGCAATCAAAATGTCGTGAAGTAACTTGGCTTGGAATCTCCTAATTGTTTTCATTTCTATTTTGTTTTAATTGTTATATATTCAACTTTCATTTCATTTCACTGTAATTTCATTTCAGGGATTTTTTGCTTAATATATTTGTTATTTTCAGCTATTTTTGTAATTTTTCAATTGTATTGATTATTTCAGTGGTTTATATAATATCAGACAATGGGAGTCTGAACTTATGAAATCCAAAAGGTTCCATCTTGTTGCAGTGTAGCTAAATGGAAAAACTTCTAAAAAAATCTGACTCAACAAACTTTAGCCTTTTTTTCTTCTTTGAAAGGGAGTTTTCAGTATGTAAATGAAAATTTGACTTTTCACAAGAATTGCTGCACTTGCTTTTTAACAATTGAATACCTGATGTTTGTAATGAAAGTTAAACATAGTTTTTATCATTTTCCGTTGGAATCGAAATTGATTCCATTTTTTAATATTTTATAGTTTTTTCAACTGTGGATCAAGTATTATTGTTTGAACTGTATGACGAACGGTAGTATTACAGCAGGTTGATGAAATTTCTCAATATTTCATGAACATTCAAGACGAATCATTCAAGTAACTCAATTCTGAGATGTCACAATGATATGTGAAAATTAATAAATAATTAAAAAAAGTATGAGCTAACTGAAAATATTATATTAGAGGGCATTGAAGCTCACTATACTCTTTCTATTCATGTTTTGTCCAAGTAGTCATACTTTTTAGAGATATATAAGAGCACTTCCAAAGCTATGTTCTTCTCAGTATTCAGAAAATTGAGTATATGTTGAAACACTAAAAATTTTTGGATATTGAAAAATGCGTTGCAGCTCGAAGGAATTTTTCGACGGAAATAACTTCCAAACATGGTGGAATGGATCAAATCATTCGCATCAAATTTTTTATAAAAAATTGAATTCAGTGCTGAAAAACACTTGAAATATTGACATTGGCATACAATGTTGTACTTTGAGTCAAAAAAGTGTCCACAAGAAAGACACCAAACAAGTTTCATATATTCGGTGTCACTATTTTCCGGGTTTGAAGACCGTGGATTTTTGGAATTTCTTCCTGACATAACACTAAAAACCTCGGCTGCCAAAGATTTGTAGATTAGTGTTACAAGTTACTGAAAATATACCCGTTTCAATTTGAATGGGCTTTACTAAAACAATTCTTGGCAAATGTTATTGTCCAAATAAATTATTTAATCTTTACTTGACTTAATATCTTGAAAAGTGTCTAGATATTACATTGGAAGCTATTTCTCTTCCATTCGAATGAGTATATCAATAAATCAATTCGATATTATATTCATTAGGTCTGTTACTATTCATCTATGCTTTTTATTTCGGAAAAATATTGATAATACTCACTGATTTCAACTGTATCATATCTAGTATTTCCCAGGATATCTAACACTTCTTGATATAGAATAAATTTTTGAAATATTTTTATACTATATATCCAAAAGTGATAAACATTTATAGTATCTTTTTACGAATCACAATCAAGCCAATATTTCCATTTATTACTGTTGAGTTTGAAATGAAAACAACCTGACAACTTCAAACAGTAAAATACCAACCTCTACGATTCATATTTGATTATTCACGAATTCTCATACTGTACCTTTTTTCTCTGAATCTCCTATCTCAAATATTTTGAATGTTTCATTTTGCTTGAAGTTTCATTTCGGGATCAAGCATTTAATTAACATCCGACACAAAAACTCCTCCGTCTTCATCGTGATATACTTGTCACTTATGGAAATATCTTCTCGGAATGATTTAGCAAGAAATTTTTTACCTACCCATATTTGAGAGACAGTAGGGTCAGTTCTTTTGATGATCCTTATAATTAGCCTTAAAAGCCCTGGTGGACTTCTGTTATTTGACAGGAAACTTGATTAGATTCCTTCGGAATTTTAATCTGATTTGTTACGGTTACACATTTGAAAGTGTTGTAACATAGTCTGTACAGAATTTTCTATTTGCGTTCGCAAACGTTTTCTTGGCGGATTCATCTGTGTATTTTGTTGTTGATGAAAATTATTAAAGAAATAAGTTGTGCTTATTTTAATTTGCACTTTTCTATACGGATTTGGATATTATGGGGTTATTATTGAAAAGAAGAATCATCTTTTGTTTGAAAAATGAGAAGAAATTTCATTATTGAAAAATGAAAAGTGACGGAACCATATTTTATTCAAGAGAAAAAGGAAATAAACAGAAAGTGAAACTGAGACTGTTCCGAAACTCATTCAAAACTTCAAAGCTGATCTTTGTTTATATCCAACAGAGCATATCGGCAAGACTAAGCAAGCCATTAAAACTTGTTTCAGAGAACACGAAGCACATATCCGATTTCAGAGACCAAACAAATCTAGAGGCGATCAACACTCTTCGGAGAACTGCAACAGAATAAATTGAAACTGTCTGAAATTATAGGGGTACATAACAGAAGGTACATTTTATGATGCTTTGCCTTTTTATGAATCACTTTTTTCAATGCTAGAGTAATACCTATTCGCAATAATGCAACAAGAGACGGAGCTGGCACTTAGTCCGGTCAAATTAGACCAAAAATAAGAGTAAATCCTACCAAAATTACCACCAAGCTGAAAATCAGTAGGATAGATTAAAATATCAAAGTTTTCAATGTCTCCCCCGTATGGAAAAATTTTTATTCAAAGTCAAAAGTAAAAAAAAAATTAGTTTTCCGCGATTTTCAGCAAAACGGTATGTTTTATCATAGAAATACTCGAAACAAAAATTGTAGATCATAAAATTATTTACAAAAAATGTTTCGATAGTTTTTTTCTTACGAGCTACTGTTTTTGAGATATAACGATTCAAAAAGTTGTAAAAGTTGTAATCGCCATATGCATGAATACGCCACGTATATACATCTCTGTAGTTGTACTATATGTTGAAATATTTTTCTATCGGTCATCGTAACTTACACTTATAATATAAAATGTCAAAATCAAAAAGCTCAAAATCATGTACTATTTTTACACGCAATAACTGGCTGCGATTCGACATCAGCATTTTACAGGAGGGGTAAAATAACAGTTTTCAAAATGTTTTAAAAACAAAATTTAATTCAATGTGCTGAAGTTTTTAAAAATTGTAATTCAACTCGACAAGAAATTATCGCTAACGGCATTCACTTTCTTATTTCTATGTACGGAGCTCCAGAAACAACTACCTGCTTAGATAAGTATAGATATGCATGTTTCGTTAAAAATACCAGAAGTAAAAAACAAGTACAATTACCTTGTGTCCTCAGTTGTTCCTCATCAACATTTTTTTCTGGTATATTACCTACCAAGTTCAAGAGTGGCTTTTCAAAAAGCCAGACCCTTTAGACTGAGGTTGGAAGTTGGTCAACTAGTTGGTCAAGTTGGTCAGCTACACCTGACGATGCCTTAGATTCAACCGTGCAGGGCGTGTTCGCCTTTGGTTTTGGTGAATCATCACTTGAGCGCAAACGTTTGCTAACCTGCTCATGGGAGGTTTGTTCCTCCACCTGAGACAGATTCTGGGTACGCCGCTCAAAAATTTGGTGAAAGGCGGTTTCATAAGGTACCCCGATCTTGAGAAAATGACTCAGTCGTTTCCTAGCTGCACCACCAAACCTCGCTCCTGATCTAAATTCACAGGGAGGTCAGTTGAAGTCGTGAGCTCGGCATCCATCTCCTCTGTAGACTCAGCGTTAGAAAGAATTTTTGAGTTTACTCTGTTCATAAAACTCCCACGAGTAACTAGGGAAAAAAGGTCAATCACGGCAGAGCCCTGCATTACCGGGACAGCTGATAGGCTCAGTGTCATTCATCCTCCCGGTACGGATACATACATCGTAAGATTGAGCCATCGTTGGGACACAATTCAGTTAGGGAATAACAGAACCACAAGTGATTCTTTCATTACCGTATCCAGCGGGGCTACGTGGAAGCAGGCATCTGATGGCCGGTTTGCTCAACCTCCACCTCCAAAGCCAAAGTGCTCGCCGAAGACAGCATGCACAGTGATTCAGGCAGTGAAAGATGAACAAGGACAGCCAATCCGCCGATACCGATGCTACTACCCAGGACGAAAGCCATCAAAATCTAAAAACAGGAGTCAATTGAAAAATGAGATGATTTATTTAATATTCTGAATATTTGGAAAACAATAATCAAGAACAATAACCGGAAACAACCAACGAAAAATAATGATTCATATTCAAGAAAAACTTCATTGTGAGATTTTCACTAAATAGTTTTACAAAAACGAAACACGTGTTTTGCTATACAAGCTTTTGTCGATTCCATCACATATATAGATAACAAGCCTACATAGGTGAAGTAATGTTCGGAAGTCATCAACTTTCCAACCAAGCAGGTACAAAAGGTGGAAAGTGCGGTACTGAGTTACTATAAATTACGCAAGCGGCCATATAAAAATGGTCAGGAAAGTATTGATTAACCAGTTAAATATCACGAAGAACAATATTTAACAAGTTTTGATTATCTGTAGTCTTTCGTTTTTGGCTATGACTACACTGAGATTTCAATCTGCCTATCCCCCACGTTTCATCGCATGTCTCTGCTAGGGCCTCAATCTGCCTACTCCCAAGCGTCGATTATGATTCCACAGGTTATGGATTAGTATTTATGTCCTTGGACAAGTGAAGTTGGGGACCAGTAGTGAGTGTGATGGTGGAGTTGGTATATTTTTGAAATTAACTGAGAAAGATCAAACCCAACATGAAAATACTACATTTGACTTCATCAACCAAGTAAATAATTTTCTACAATTGGATTATTATTTTGAGGCGCGATATTTTCTTGTTCATGTAATGATAATTTTTTGGAACTTGGGAGCTCTCTGACTTGTCCATTTAGTCCAAGTCTCCAGAAAACACAGCAGCCTCTTGGGTTATTGCGTTTATTCTCCCATCTTCTCATGACACCCATTCCATCAGTCTCGTTCCCTGTACTTGTTTTTACAGGTTCCGTGTTGGATGTTCGTCATATTCTTCTGGATGTAATTTCGTGCGTCCATATACTGCCTGCCTTCTGTGATTCAGTGCCTCACATTCGCATAAGATGTGTGAAGCTGTTTCTATCCCTTCGTTGCACAATCTGCAGCTGAGGTCTTCGTTGTACAGCCCCATTTTTTGTAGGTGTCCTCTAAGCGGACAATGACCGGTTAGTAATCCTGTAATTATTCTGAGCCGATCCCTACTATATTGAAGTAGTTCTTCGGTTCTTTCCTCGGACGGTTCCCTAATGAAGATTCTACTGTGTTTGTTGTCAGGTACTTTTTTCCAGTAGTCTATGTGCTTCTCATTGGTCCATGTCCTAATCTGGTTTCGTACCAATAATTTTGGTACCCCCAGAGCTGGTTCAGGACCTATATTTGAAGTTGATGATCCGCGTCTAGGGCATTCATTAGCTTTATCATTACCTGTGATTTCTGAATGCCCTGGCACCCAGTACAAAGTTAATTTTTTCCTGTTTGCAAGTTCATTCAGTTCTACATGGCATTCCCAGACCATTTTTGATGTCAGAGCCCATGGTGCGCTCTTGCTGTCTGTTAAAATATTGATCCGCTCATTTCTTTGAGGTCTCAATTTAATAAGCCTTGCAGACTGCAAGACAGCATACACTTCCGCCTGAAAGACGGATGTGTATAGTCCTAGCGGATAGCTGTAGTTTGAATTTCAATCCGCTCGGTATATTCCAGTTCCCGTTCCATGTTTGGTCTTCGATCCATCTGTATACCAGGTGTGTTTTCCAAACATGTTTTTGGGATGACTATGGTCTTCCACTCTTCACGGCTTATGATTTTGCCCGTGAAGTTTGTATCAAAGGTGTACTTCGGTGTCATGTTGTCCGTGCACATATTTGATATGTGCTCCTCCACTTGTTCCGAAATTTCTGTTCGGTCCGATCTTTTGTAGTTCGGTGAGCTTTCCAGTCTGAATTGGCCCATCCTGGCCTCCCCCATTATCACAAAGTGTAAAGGAGGTAGATTCAGGAGTGTCTCCAATGCAGCTGTTGGGGTAGATCTCATTGCTCCCGTCATTCCCAAACATGCAAGTCTTTGCACCTTTTCTAGTTTGTTGATGGCGGTCGCCTGCTTCATATTTGGCCACCAGCCAAGAGATGCGTATGTTATCATGGGTTTAACCACCATTGTGTATAGCTAATATACCATGTCTGATTTTAGCCCCCATGTTTTTCCATAGGTGCGTCGGGCGAGCATCAGTGCTACCTCCGCTTTCCTCTTTATCCTGTCCAAGGGTTGGTTTCAGGTCAGTTTGGAATCTAGAATTACTCCCAGATATTTAACCTTCCCCGGCACTTGTATTTCTTCACCTCGAATTTTTAGAGGTCCAAGACCTTCCGTTCTAGTCCACTTGGTGAATACTACTATGGTCGATTTGGATGGGCTTATGTTGAGCTCTTCTTTTTCGGTCCATCTTGTTATAATATTCAGGGCCTGCTGCATGCATCCCTCCACTACATTATTGTATTTAACCTGGACTAAGATGACTAAGTCGTCTGCATAGCCCAGTGCTTTATACCCATTGTGGTCCAGGATACATAATAACTCGTACATTACAAGGTTCCATAAAAGAGGGGATAGAACCCCCCTTGAGGACAGCCCCTTGCTACCCGTGCCACGACTGTTTCTCCCATTAAGTTTGTTTACACTAATCTTCCCCTGATTTTATTTTGATGAAACAAACTTTTTTGAATGCCTTTGTTTATTGACAAAGTTACTATGATGATAGAAAATCATATCTGTTGGATAACTAATATCAAAATGTTTGACTATTCCTTTCTATTATAGCATCGTTAGAAAATTATTTACAAATTCTCATGAACGTCTTCCCTGTTGTCCGTCATTATCAGCTCATATTAAAATTATTTCATTCCACATTTCGATTAGATTGAGAATATTTTTTCAACGCAACCCAGATCAAATATAAAAGCATCGAAGCATACTGAAAAATACGCTAATTCCGAATTAATTTCTCTTGTTTATTCCATACCGAACTTCAAAGTAAAGCTGGATTCGAATCTGCAAATTAGAGAGAAATACTGATGGAAAATATCCAATCGAGTTCAATTTACCGAGCATTATTGCATTGATTTTGATGTAGAAGCTTTTGAATGATTTCTATTGGAAGTTCGACAATCTAGGATATTTCCTGAATCGTAAAATATTCAGAGAATTGAGTAATTGTTGGCGTAGGCTATGACTGAGTATTGGCTAGGACTTAATTGTTCAGTATATAAGAAAATAAACGAAGATATGTGTGAAAACTACACACCATTCATGCATGCTCTTCGATTACATATAAAAATTATCGGTAAATATAATAGATAAGAGAATTTGAAACGTAACAGAACAGGAGTCGCATTTCAAGAAAATTGAGGGATATAATATCCTATGGGAAAGTTTTTGGCTTTCTACTACTCCATCTGATACAAAAAAATGGATGAGAGAATCTTCCAAAGAAAGGAAGAATTAATCAATTTGAAAATAAGTAACTCTATACATGGATGTGCAGATCATGCAAAGAAGTAACTTTCAGACACAAACTGAAAGAAAGTCCTCCTGAAACAGCTACTTTCATATAAACATTGAATTACACGAAAGAAAAAAATTCTTTCGAAACAAATACTTCTATATGAATACTGAATTATACAGAAGATACTTTTCTCTATTCAGTTTGTATATCGAACATTTGTGGAAGAATAAGAATCAGATATCATTCACATGAGTTCTACTTTGAATGAATGGTAATAAATTGTACTCACATGGAACACTGTCACCCTAACTGGTATACACGTGTTTCGCCTTAAGACACTTGCCCTAAGGCTCTTCAGTACCAAATTGGATAACATTATAGAAATTCAAAATCGTAATTCATGAATGAAGTGTGTGTATTTTCTATAATGTTATCCAATTTGGTACTGAAGAGCCTTAGGGCAAGTGTCTTAAGGCGAAACACGTGTATACCAGTTAGGGTGACAGTGTTCCATGTGAGTACAATTTATTACCATTCATTCAAAGTAGAACTCATGTGAATGATATCTGATTCTTATTCCTCCACAAATGTTCGATATACAAACTGAATAAAGAAAAGTATCTTCTGTATAATTCAGTGTTCATATAGAAGTATTTGTTTCGAAAGAATTTTTTTCTTTCGTGTAATTTATTGTTTATATGAAAGTAGCTGTTTCAGGAGGACTTTCTTTCAGTTTGTGTCTGAAAGTTACTTCTTTGCATGATCTACACATCCATGTATAGAGTTACTTATTTTCAAATTGATTGATCCTTCCTTTCTTTGGAAGATTCTCTCATCCATTTTTTTGTATCAGATGGAGTAGTAGAAAGCCAAAAACTTTCTTTCCCAAAAAATTAATCACTCCTAAAAATATAACCCTTTCAAATCAAATAATATCGTAATAGTGGAGAAGACAAAAACAATCGGATGCAAAGCAATTAATGAACTAGAATTCAATGCGACAAAATGTAGATTGCATAAAAATGAAAATGAGACAAAATGTATAGAATTATGAATACCTACACTAACCCATTGATGGAAAAAAATAAATAATACTATCCATGATTTCAATCACACAATTTTTACACTATTAATTCAATTCGAAAACCTTTTCACTACACGGTAGTTCCATCAGTTGGAGGGGCAGTATTAGATATCTTACTTTCAGAAAGACATTAATGAGGAGAACTGATTTTCATTAAACTTATGCTGTCAACAACGGATACAATGTGTAAATTATTGACTCAATTCATCCAAACTCAAACAAGCTCTGAATCTGGTCTATTCAGTTTCAAAGAATGATACTGAACATTATGTAACTGTAACACTTTAACTTACTTTAGTGATTGTACTAATAATATCGCTCGTTTTTCAAAGGCAAAAAATTAGACGTAGCATACAGAACAAATAATAATTAAGTGTCGAGTAGATCGATGGTGAACAAGTTGACTTTTGTCGTTCTTGTCCAAAATTGTATATCGGACAAACCGGAAAATATTTATCCAAGAGGATAAAAAGAAACGGAAGAAGGTTTTTGAATGGAAAGACCAATCCAATAGCTGCGAATCATCTATTGACAGATGGACACGTGTTCAATCATGACTATGATGCATTTAGTAGAGAAAGGTTCAAAACCCAACCTATCGAAATATTTACAAATCGTATGAAAAAATTTGGGATTATTGCTCAATTATTCCCTTCAATTGAATATAATTTACAACGAGGCAATTGGTAATCACGACATGAAAATGATAGCTCAGGTGAAGATTGCGATTTGTTATTCTCCAATTCTATGAGTTTTTCCTAGATAGGTAAAAAGTTCAGTTAACGAATTTACCATGTACAGATTTGGCAAAATGTGATATTCATAATGATTGAAATTTCTATGAAAGCACGACATACAATTTGTACAAACACTATTATGACGTCCGAGGATGCGGACGAAACACGTGTCACGATTTTCTAAACCGCAGAAGTGGAAGTAAAAGTGAAAATCTCTCATTGAAGTGTGTTATTTGAATACTTTAAACTATCATATAATGAATTTTATATAACAGTTAATTGGTACAGAACATAATTAGATGAATGATTGACTCTGGAAAAACATGTAGATTTTGAAAGAACAATCACAATATCACAATGTAATATAACTTCTAGGAAGAGAAGTGATTTATAAATATGTTGATTTTTGGCATATAAATGATATAAGTTTAACAATGACTAGTTGATAACTTCTTGTTGGTGTATCAAAAGAAAATTATTGAATGTTTGCATTTTTTTTTGAGGTAACTACACAAGCACAACAGAAAAATCATTGCGACGCTCTGAGAGTGTTGCCTGTGCGAAAATGACGATTCATATTTAATTTGAGTCGTTGAAGATTGAATATATTTGGTAAAACGTCCTTAGGAAGTTTATTCCACATAAACGCAGTTCTCCAAATGTAGGAGTTTTGGAAACATGTGCCAAGTCTTTTGAACACTTCCCGTGAAAATATCTATGGAAGAGAGACAAATCTCCAACCTTTCTTCGATGTTCCAGACTATCAAATTTGCAAAGGATATTCGCGTTTCCAATCAGGCGGATGGCTCTTTTCTGGATGCAATTCAGCAGCTCCAGGGTATGCTCCAATCATGCGAACAATACTCCAAAGAAGGTCCGATTTGAGCTTTATGAAGCATCAAAAGTTACTGAAGTGTGTACAGTTTTCTGGTTCGTAGCAGTGTTGCAAACTTTCGAGAAGCCGCAGGTGCAATTTGAGCTACATGATTGTGCCAAGACATATTGGTGTCCATTTTAAACCCCAACAAACTTATCGCAGCAGAATATGGAATGTGGAATATTCCTCAATTTGGGTTATTACAGTAAATACAAGTTTGAACATGAGTTTTTCAAATTCACCTCGAAAAGGATTCAAATTGATGTGTCAAATGTTGGGTTTTGATTTTTAAAGGATTTGTTTCTAATTCACATATTGGCAACAGCGCCTATATCAAGTTGAAATAATTTATACGTACCTAGATATTCTACTTTAAAAAAGGAAAACTATCTATATAAATCAACAATTAAGGCAAAATATAAATTATAGTTCAATACCACCTCTACAAGCCCCATAAAATACAGTTGTTTTGTTATTTATTTATCTAGAGGAAGGTTAGGTGCACAAAATGTCATATGTAACAGAATGTCTCGGAACTCGGAACAAAAGTTAACAGAACAGCACGCCTCTGAAATATGTCATCTTTGTTTGTCTCATACAGGTAACAGATCCATTGTCCTTTATTAGCTATAACTGATGTTGCCAAATGGTGAAATAGAAACGAATCCCTTTAAATGTTGAATGCATTATTTCATTCCTCTTTTTTGAGTATTCAAATAATTCTTCAAAGAAAAAGGTTGAAATGATAAGTTAAAAATGCGTTGTTTTAGAGCTCTTTTATGAAAACTACTTGATTTTTGTCAGGAGGAACATTCCCCATTTTCTGTCCTCACATTATTATATCCGGTTCGGAGACATTTATCTTATTAGAGAAAACCTATGCCTGGGTTTTTGTGGCATTGAATTGAACCTGATTACTTTCACCCCAATGCAAAATCACTTCCAGATCTTCGTTAAAATATGCAACCTCCTGCTGCCGGTGAAGATGTGCTTCCGTAGCCGATGTCCTGAAATCCAAATGAAATGACGAGATAAGTGTGCTGTCGTCAGCAAAGCAATATATCTGATCCTTCATTTTTTCCAATAAGTCATTGACATATGATAAAAATGCGTTCCAGATGATATGAATCCCTAGAAATCACCAGCATTGATGGTGAAAATATTCAAGGGATATATATCGACGACCACTTGCAGGAAACGGTAATTCAGGATGCTAGAGAGTCACACACAAAAATTATCCGACTAGCCATAGTATCGAAGTTTGGCCAGCAAACAATCATGTCATTCACGGTCGAAGGCCTCAGAAATATCAAGCACAACAACTCTCGACTCCCAAAATTTCCACATTGCGTTATTCCAAAAAGTATGAGTGGCATATGGTTGAAGATGTTAAAGCCTTCCAAATATTCAAGTATAGCGATAAATGTTCAAGTGAGTGCGTTCTCTGGCTATAACAAAGATTTGCAATGGTAAAAAGTAAATATAACTGAAGTGATTTATACTGACGGGAACGTTAAAAGGCAACGCATGCAGTTAGAAACATAGTTTCATCTAATCATCCAAACCAGCGGAGTTATCCAAGGAAAATCGGGTATCTACACTAGCTACAGAATATAAAAGTAACCAACAAAACAGTTCGAAAAACCTACTTCCTTATCTAAATACGTTTGTTTGGAGATCTTCAACCAGGACGGAACATTGCACCTCAACGATAAAATAAGTTGTTTGAAATATCGACAAAATGACCAAACACTCGGACCTGGAAGAAACCACGAAAAATGATGTAAGTGAAAATTCTTATAAATTGCTCCAGATAATGAACAAGAATTTCACGGAAAAGTTTGAGGCAATCGATAAGGAATTGAAAACACTATCCATGAAAATAGAATCGAAGTATACCAGCGTAGAGAAAAAAATTAAATTCTTGAAAATTGAAAATAAAGAGCTGAGAGAAAATCTCGAACGAACCGAGAAAAAACTGAGAGGTAACAACATCATAATTTACGGTGTACAACAAGAAGAATGGGAAACAACATCCAATTTGCTTACAACTGCTATTGATATATTCAGAAACAAACTTCATATTGAATTTGAAAGTAAAGACCTCACAAATATATATATATAGATTGGGAAGAAGTGATTCAACAAAAAGACCAATCTTAGTAACGCTACTGTCGAAGCTGAAGAAGATCGAAATTCGAAAAAACTGCTCAAAACTGAAAGGGTCTAACATAGCAATCTCCGAGGATCTAACCAAAAAGGAACAAGCAGATAGAAAAATCCTGTTGGCGTACTTGAAAGAGACCAAGGAGAGTAATAAACGAGCAACTCTCAAAGGCAATAAGCTTATAATTGAAGGAATTCCTTACACCATAAAAGACATTCAGTCGGACAATACCTTTAAAGATCTCGACGAATATAACCCTCAACCCCAGAGAAGAAATAAAAGCGACCCTTCAACTCCACTACCAAGAGGTGAAGAATTCATAGAACTCAGAGTGGAAGAAACGGAGAAAAAAAGTGAAGAAGAAAATATTAAAGACATCGAATCACTGATACGAGAAAGAAGAAATCAAGAAAGCGACAAGTCAAAACAAAAAGTCAGACAACAGTCACAAAACTCAGAAACGCCGAAGAAAACGACGGCTACACGTTCAAGAAGAAATTTTATGTAAGTGATCCAGCAGAACTTTCAGCTTGTTTCAATTCCTCATCAACCTTCTAGAACATATTCATCAGAAACTTCACTATAAACATTACTTATGGACCCCTACATTAAAAATTTTTGTATTGAAAAACTAACAACCTATCCTTTGAATAACTCGCACGAATTGGAAGAAATTATCCATATAAATCGAAATTTGGAAAATTTTAAAATAATACATAACAATATATGCAGTATAGGTAAACACTACGACGAGTTCATGGTTTTCATTGATGATTTATCCACTCAAATGGACTGTATTGTTTTCACAGAAACTTGGCATATTCCAGACCCCTCATTATTCGATATTACGGGTTATACCACTGTCTACAGTAATGGTTGTTACAATCAGAATGTTTTTATAAAGAATGAAATGTACTTGTCTCATACCCTCATTGAACTTTGCGGTAGCAGTCTGATAAAAGTAAAAATAAAATATGAAAATAGTACTATATGTTTATATGCTTTTTATAGATCCCCTACAAACGACATTGACAGTTTTTTAAATCAGATGAATGATATACTGAGTGGAGTTAATGATCCTTCCGATTATAATCTATTTTTGGGGGACATCAACATAGACCTATTTACTTGAAAATGAAGCCTCAAAAAATTATTTGGATATGTTAAGTGAGTATGGTTACCAGTCAACAATCAACACTCCAACAAGAAGTAAAAATAACTCAGAATCGTGTCTGGATCATATTTTCATTTATTGTAAAAATAACAACTATGAAACAATACTGCCTATTACAATAGATTCAGCCATAACAGTTCATCACACAACTTTTTTACAAATTATAATTTCAAGTAAAATTAATAATACAAATCAAAACAACAAAAAATACTTTGAAAAACTTGACGAGGATAAGTTGATCGAGTCAATCCAGAATGTCGATTGGGAGAAAATATTTTCACAGCATCCTGATCTTGACTCTGTAACAAATGAATTCATCAATATTTTGTGGGAATGTATTGAAAAGTCAAAAATATTAGATTGAAAAATAAAGACCGAAAATGAAAAAAATGGATGACAAAATCACTCATCAAAATTGTTAATAAAAAGAATAATATGTACCGCAAATGGAAACTTGATCCAAACAACGAAATTTTGAAAAATGAATACATGGAGATTAAGAAAAAAGTTGAACAATCAATTAATCAAGCGAAAATAAAATATTTTAAAAAACGCGTAGAAGAAGAAAATAATGCCTCTACTAGACTTTGGAATACAGTTAACGAAATTCCAAAAATACCAAATTGCAGAAAAATAGGTGAAATTGAAAATGAAGACGGCGATTTGATCACGGAAACTAAATTCAAAGCTGAATTATTCAACGATTTTTTTGTAGGCGTAGGAGAGAATTTATCAAAAAAAAATATTAAAAAGCAAAACTATAGAAGTAAAAAAAACATAACAGTAAATTCCATATTTTTTGAGCCAACAAGTGAAAGAGAAGTCGAAAATATCATTCATCAATTGAAAAATAAAAAAGCACCTGGATATGATGGGATAAAAGGGAAAACATTAAAGTTACTCTCAAAATACATAAGCAAACCACTAACAAGCATCAAAAATAAATCATTCGAATTAGGCTATTTTCCTGAAGCTTTCAAAATATCAATTGTTACTCCAATACACAAAAGTGGAGACAAACAAAAAATCACGAACTACAGACCAATATCTCTCATTACATCTTTGACCAAAATAATAGAAAAAATAATGAAAATGCGACTCAATAGTAAATATAATCTTCTATCATCATCCCAATTTGGCTTCAGAGAGAAAAAATCCACACAAGATGCCATCCTTAAGCTGACAAACATCATTTATGAATGTGTAGATAATGACTTACCAGTAATAGGAGTTTTTCTCGATTTGAGGAAAGCTTTCGATACAGTTGACCATCATATACTACTTGAAACATTACATGAAATCGGTGTAAGGGGAATGGCATATAATTTACTCGAAAGCTACTTAACTAATAGAAAACAAAAAGTTAGAATTGAAAGCGATATAAGCTCAGAAAGAATAATTACCTGTGGAGTTCCTCAAGGAACGGTAATGGGACCCTTATTATTCTCGATATTATTAAATAATCTATTTTTGCAAGAAGAAGAAGGGAAAATACTCAGCTTTGCAGATGACACAGTCATTATATATACTGCTGACAACTGGCATGACCTGAAAACAGAAACTGAAAATGACTTGAATAATTTAAAAGATTGGCTCGATAGTAGACTTTTGTCCATAAATTTTGAAAAAACGTTTTACTTACCATTCAGTAGTCGAGAAGCATCTCTGCCCAATTATATCTTGAAAATACAGCAAGATCCTTCGATTCGACCTGAACACAAACTAAAATATCTGGGAATAATCCTTGACCCACACCTAAGATGGGACGAACATATCTCATATCTTGCTAAAAAGTTGCGTTGTATTCTATTTCGATTCAAACAAATCAAATCGTACCTTGATTACAAACAAAAAATAATTGTCTACCAAAGTTTGGTGGAAACGCACTTGAATTATGGAATAATCAGGTGGGGGGGTGTATAGCGAACTTACCTTACTATACTTGAAGTGTCTCAAAGAAAATTTCTCCGAATGATTTGTGATAAAGGACCAAGATACTCAAGTGACTCTCTCTACTCAGAAACAAAAATGGTAGATATTAGACAGCTTTATCTCAAACAAGTATGTATTAGATATCACATTAATGGAATCGAAACGAATGTGACGACTCACTACCATTCTACAAGACAAAAAAATAAGTACATCGTTCCACGAATGAATAAAGCAATAGGACAAAAAGGTTATCATTACTTAGCTCCCAAAATTTACAATTTCATTCCGGGAAACTTGAAAACAATAACGGTGTTAAAACAATTCAAAATAGAACTTATAAATTTCCTAAGAACAATTGATAGAAAACAAATCCATAAACTCATTGAGACTCAATAATACTGACCATGGTAAGTTTTATATTGGTATCTGCTTCACTTCTTTTCTGAAAAAAAAAAAACTGCAAAGAGGAGCCGTGGAAGATCGTCTGTGTTTACAGATACTGCAAAATATAACTATGTTCGTAATTGAAAATCAAATTGCCATTGTAGAAAACACATCTGATTCTTTCTACAAATCAATATGTTATTTTCTTGCTGTATATACCTAATTTTAGAAATGTTTTATGCAATGTTTTATACAATGACATTATTTATACATTATTTTTTATCTAACTGATTAGCTGAAAATTTTATTACCATAACATTATTTAATATTATGTGTTCGTGAAACTAATCTTATTGTGTATTTAAATTTAAATTTTTTGTTTAATTGTATTTTGTATTTTTTACCTATGTATTTTTTATTTCAACCACATACAAGGGTATACTCCTCAGTGGCATTGTGATTTATTCATCATCCTGTAAATATTGTATCTTTTGCTGTACTTTACAAAGATGAATAAAGTCGAATATAGCGGTTCACGGCTTCCTCCATGATCTTTGATGTCACTGATAGCAAAACGATTGTTCTATAGTTATTTAAAAAATGTTTCTTGTCCTTTTCAGGAATACGCTGGACGCGAACAATCTCACAATAAGAAGAAAAAACCCATTTCTTGTTACACAGGTTGAAAAGTCTGCAAGATACTGACGCCAGTTCATTTGCCCACTTTTTGAGTACGATGACGGGCACTTCATCAGGACCAGACGCCTTGTTGACTTTGAGCTGTTTCAAAATGCGTCTGACCGTAGAATTGCTTTTTCTATGGCTTTTGTTGCAATTGAACCATCCTCTTGCGTTAGTGGTGGAATTTTGGATTTTGTGAAGTTTTGGTCGGCAGCTTCAGCAACCAGAAGGATCCAGGCCCGTTGGGATTGGAAAGCAGTTTATCTCTGATTGTAAAGTTTTACCTTTGATTTATTCTAAGTTTGTAGCTGTTGGCAGCTGTTGGCAGCTAGAGATTGGATTAGATTAAATTTTTGTGCTTTTTTCTCTATATGTATCATGTAGTAATTGAAATAGTGATTGTTCTCTGCAAGGTGGCAACCATAAGAAAAATGAATTTATTAGATTTTATTCAGTTCAGAACTTGCTGAAATCTTTGGAACTCATCTAAAACTCAAACGTTCAAATTTCCTAATGAACAAAAGGAAGATAGTCATCCGCCATTATTGAACTTTCATGAAATGAAAGAGTCCAATGCATCTATAAATTATCTGTTTTCCTAGAAGTGATATTGTTTTGTAATCGTTTTTTAAAAATCTACCTCTTCCATCGGAATGAATCATTTACGTAATTGAGTTTTTTTCTTACCTACTGTTATATAAAAGACATTGTAGAATAGTATAATGTACCAGTCCAACTGATGGAACTACTAGGTAGTGAATCGCGTTGACAATTGAATTTATAGTGTGAGAATTGTGTAGTTGTTGTTTCAGATAATTAAATCTATGAGAGTGTAGGCTAGAAATCCGACGATGAGACCTCGTTCATTCTTTGCTCGTACAAGTTTCGACTTCTGAGGGTTTTCATTCGTGAAGAAGTAACAGCTAGTTAACAGGAAAACATATTCCAGACTGATTTTGAGTTTAGATTCGAAAGAAACGTCTGAAAACTGCCAACTCTGAATGGGACGGCCATCAACAGAAATTAATTTTGGAGTGAATGATCACCACTCCGAAGAATAAGTCGAAGGAGATCGAGAACACAATGAGGGAACACCATAAAAAAGGTCTTAACGTACTGAAAATGGAACTAGAAATTATAAAACTCCATTCAGAGTGATATAACTCAATATTTTATCTTCATCTTCATCAGAAAGAACCCATATATTCGCATAGAAATATATTACATTTATGATACCTTTCAGCTAAGTTTCCGATAAAAAACTGACACCTTATGGACATTTTCCACTCTCGATTCGAAGCTGTCACTCACCCAATATTTTAAAAATTCATATCCACGTTAAAAGGTGTCAGTCAAAAGAAATATTTACTCCATCTCCATCTCATTGCGATTACCATATTCTGAAAGCTATTTCTAAACAGAGGCGTAGTCTACAAAAAGTGAAAATAGTTAAAGATAAAAAAAATTGTCTGAAAGCTAAAAAATGGACTAGTCAATTGAAAAATTAATGATCGGAAGCATGTCAATACTTTTATAGTGGAATTAAAATAATTGCGGGAGTATTTGAACATGTTTATGGGTTTTGAGAATAATAGTCACTCAACTCATGCTGTTGGAGGTGGTGATTCTGTGATTCAGGCGCGCCAAATGTATCGGGGCTTCGTGTACAGGGCCCACCAGCTCATCCTTCAAGGGAGTAATAATAATGAAGTTAGAACGATGAGATTGGAACCTTTGGTGTGGTTGAATAACTTTCTTCAAGACCACCCTAACACCAAACTGATATTTTTGCACTCGACGCGCGTTTCGCCAACAAAGTTAGCAACCTTAGGAGAAGAAAATTGTCTGGTTAGTCCTTATATACTAAAATTTGTTACCCGGGTTGTCTATCTGAAGTCTAATATGAAATTTCTCGGTAGTTAACTACCTGCAAATTCTTAGTAATAATTCTCTTCCTAACAGAAGATTAAAAAGGGGGATAAACGGGATGGGTTCCTCATCGCCATTCATGATGTTTTTACATTTTGCTATTTCTAGACTCTCTCATGCATCGAATAGCCTGGTGACATGCACATGCTTAATCAGTTTCAGATTGTTTTCACCAATTCTGTGGTCCTTGTCTAGAGCATGTTGAGCGATACTTGATTTTTCTATCCTTCCGTATTTCATGTGTGCACAATGCTCCTTGAAGCGGGTTTTAATCGCTCGTCGGCTCTAGCCGATGTATTTGCTGTTGCAATCTTGACAACTGATTTCGTAAATCCCCGACCTTTCTGTGTTTTCTAGTCTATTTTTTGAATTACCAAGATGCTGTTGCAATTTATGAAAAGTTTTATATGCAACTTTCATATTTACTTTATCGAATATCTGTTGAAGCCCTCTCGTGTATTGGGGTTCATATGGGATAACTATAAACTTGTTATTACTCTCATCTTTTTGAAGAGTCGAAGATTTACGAAGTGCTTCCCTAAACTTGCGTTTTCTAATTATCTTGTCAACTATATCTGGGTTAAAACCGTTTGCTTCAGCTACATACCGAATCACTCTCTACTCATTGTCGTACTTATCTTTCTTTAAAGGCAAAGTTATTAACCTGTGTACCAGAAATTGCAGTGCCGCCATTTTGTGTTGTAGACAATGATTCGAGTCATTGGAAATGTATCTGAAAGTGCCCGTGTCTTTCCTGTAAATGTCAAATTCTATTTCGTTCTGTTCATTTCTTATGACCAATACATTTAAAAACGGCAACTTTCGTTCTTTTACCACTTCATATGTGAATTTTATACTCTTACACCTGTTGTTTAGTGCTGAAAGGATTTTCTCGATTCTGGTTATCCCTTGAATCCACTACAGCGAATATTTCATCAACATGCCTGATCCAGACCCTAGGGAAGTAACTGAGTTCTTTCCCAGCTTCAGTCTCGAACCTACCCATGAATAGGTTCGCTATAAATGGAGACAATGGGTTACCCATAGCCGTTTCTTCGCGCTGTTCATGATATGAGTTGTCGTTGAGGTGAACGTGCCCCAAAAGCCAGACAAATCTATTTCATGACATAACTGAAGATATAAATGGATATCTCATTTCGAATTTTGAAGACCAGTAGTCTCTGTAACTCGGCTTTCTAATGATACCCATCATGAGATTTATACCGATAAAGCATTTCATTTTATATGAATTTATTCTAGGGAAGGGCTCATAATGTATCTGAGTGGTGAACAAATTTGTTTGAAATACCATCATTTCAAGTAAATCCATCGGGAATAAATGCAAAAATGTTTCCAGTGGAGTTTCAACCCAATGGGAAATATTAGGTCCATATTGAAAACTATTTTGATCCATGCAAAGCTTGATGAGTTGAATGTATTCTTTAACAGCTTAATTTGCTAAGTTGTTCGATTTCAGAAGATCTTCAGAAAATCTCCCGATCGGCCCAACGGATGCGAGTGTTCAAAAACTTACAAGAATTCATAGAGAAAATAAAATATATTAAATTAGGAGAAGGCGAATTATTGGTATCATTCGATGTGAGTTCCTTATTTCCAAGCGTTCCAATATCACAAACCCTAGAGTGTTTGAGGGATCTTCTGAAATCGAACAACATAGCAAATGAAGCTGTTGAAGAATACATTCAACTCACCAAGCTTTGCATGGATCAAAATAGTTTTCAATATAATGGCTCATATCATGAACAGCGTGAAGAAACGGCTATGGGTAACCCATTGTCTTCATTTATAGCGAACCTATTCATGGGTAGGTTCGAGACGGAAGCTGGGAAAGAACTCAGTTACTTCCCTAGGGTCTGGATCAGGAATGTTGATGACATATTCGTTGTAGTGTATACAAGGATAACCAGAATCAAGAATGTCCTTCCAGCACTAAACAATAGGTGTAAGAGTGTAAAATTCACATATGAAGTAGAAAAAGAACGAAAGTTGCCGTTTTTAGATGTATTGGTCATAATGAACGAAGAGAACGAAATAAAATTTGACATTTACAGGAAAGACACGGGCACTTTCAGATACATTCCCAATGACACGAATCATTGTCCACAACACAAAATGGTGGCACTGCAATTTCTGGTACACAGGTTGATAACTTTTCCTTTAAAGAAAGATAAGTACGACAATGAAAAGAGAGTGATTCGGTATGCAGTTGAAGCAAACGGTTTCAACCCAGATATAGTTGACAAGATAATCAGAAAATGTAAGTTTAGGGAAGCACTTCGTAAATGTTCGACTTTTCAAAAAGAGGAGAGTAATAACAAGTTGATAGTAATCCCATATGAACCGCAATACACGAGAGGGCTTCAACAGAAAATCGATAAAGTAAATATGGAAGTTGCATAGAAAACTTCTCATAAATTACAACAGCTTCTTGGTAATCCAAAAGATAGACTAGAAAACACAGAAAGGTCGGAGATTTACGAAATCAGTTGTCAAGATTGCCACAGAAAATACATCGGCCAGAGCCGACGAGCGATTAAAACCCGCTTCAAGGAGCATTGTGCACACATGAAATACGGAAGGATAGAAAAATCCAGTGTCGCTCAACATGCTCTAGACAAGGACCACAGAATTGGTGAAAACAATCTGAAACTAATTAAGCATCTGCATGACACCAGACTACTCGATGCATGTGAGAGTCTAGAAATAGCAAAATGTAAAAACAGCATGAATGGCGATAAGGGACCCATCCCGTTCAGCCCGCTTTCTAATCTTCTGTTAGGAAGAGAATAATTGCTAAGAACTTGCAGGTAGTTAATTACCGAGAAATTCCTTATTGGACTTCAGGTATACAACCTCAGGTAACAAATTTTAGTAAATTAGGAGTAACCAGACTAGACTAGGTATCAATTTTCTTCTTCTGAGGATGCTAACTGTGTTGGCGAAACGCGCGTTGAATGCAAAAATATCAGTTTGGTGTTAAGGCAATTGATCTCGAAAAAAGTTATGCAATGAAGTTATAGAAAATAAGTTGATAATAATCTCCAATGAACAAATGCAGAATGTTGTTATTATTGATTCGCTGCATATGCTTGGGGCACACGATTCTCGGACACAATGATTGCCTACTTCATGGTTGTGGAGGGTGGGCATCGATCAACTCTGCTGGTACGTCCTTCAAATGGGTCGGAGCTTCGGGTACAGCCTGACCTGCACCCCTTTTTCAAACCAGAAACAATGATAATAATGTTATTTATTCATGGGTGGTAGGTATAATACCATATACCAGTGGTTAAACAAAAACCAATTTTATTTTGAATAAACATAGTATAATCCGTTTATAACCAAGAGATGAATATGAGTTCAGATATTATTTCATAATGTATGAATAAAATGACCATATTCCTATTTATTATTATTTTTTTGAATTCTCCAATACAGTATCTTACGTCAACTAACTAATCAAAGTAGGGATATTATGACTTCCAAATTGAAGCTGGAACTTTGCGAAATAATCAACGGGCCTGCTTTGATACAAACTCATGTAAATCGCTTACAAAAATTTCAAAACAATTTCATCCGTCTTTCTTATGGTGTGAGAAAATTTGACCATATATCCCCCTAGTCCAAGGAGTCAGGTTGGTCACCGATTGCTAAAACCTGGCAGTTCTACCTACTCGTCAATACACATAAATTCCTCATTTACAAAAAGCCAAATTATATTTATGAAAGATATAAAACTTTCAAATCACAGAATAATTCAAGGACACGAAACTATCACACTTTTATTATTCCAAAACACTCGACAGCCTGCTATTCTCGTAGTTTTATTTAAAACTCTATCAAACAATATAATGCTCTGCCCAGTGAATTCAGACACTACTTTTTGAACAAGTCAGAAAATATTCAGTTTGGTATTACCAGACTGTTCTCTATGAGAGCTCTCCGATTTTCTACACCTTCTCCTTCCAAACAAAGTGCCTTAATGGCTAAATCGCAGTTGCTGAAAATCTTGAACATTTTGCTAAGAGGACCTTCCTAGATATTGTTTGAATCTTCACTAGCGAGAGTGGAAAGTGTATCAAGCCGGAGAGGTAAATCGGAAAGAAGTATGACAAGTGTGATTACCCACTGGCGATCCTGCACTGATCCGATTTTGGGGCAAAATCAAAGCGCAGTCGGATCGGAGAGGTGTATGAAGAAGTGTGTCCCGGCCTGAATGCGAGTGTCCAGAGGTATCGTCAATAAGAGAGTGTGTTCGGCGAGTCTAGGCCTACACATGCCGGTATAAAGGAGTTGTATCCTAGTGACCTGGCCACCTTTCTAAAAGGGACAGGATGGCAAATGACCTAGGAGGACAACTCTCCGGGAGGATGTAGAATGTGGCCCAAGTGATGTGGTCTACACTCACCATCTCTACTCCACAGATACAGAGATACATATAATACAGGGTGTAAATGAAGTGTAAAACATTCAAAGAGGTGATTCCTCATCGAAAAATAGATAGGATCTTTCATATAATGAAACTTCATTGAAGCATCCCTTGTTAAGATACAGCCCCTTGAAGGGGTACATAAAATTTGTATAACAATTTTTTTCACAAGCACTGAAAATGTAACAGTATTGAAATTAACCTGACGTTTTGTACTACCAGAAAGACACTTAGTCAGTAATTCATTTGATTTACCCCATGGTTGTAAGGAGTGGAAACGCAACCAATAAGATTTATTTCCAATGTAACTTCTTCTCTTATCATTTGTTTACCATTTCATTCATTTCCGATAGCTTGTTTCATTCTTCATTCTAAACAAAATATGTCTCCTGGGTTTTTTGCCCAAAATAAACCAGCTCGCTGCAAAAAATTATTTTACGAACAACTACAGAAATACATCGTCATAAATGCGAATTGGATTTATTGTTATTTTGTACTTAGTACCTGCATTAAACGATTAAAGAGTAATAAACAAAATTAATTTATCAATAACAAAACACACAACATGTAGAAATTATAGTGAATGTTCTATATGTCTACCTTCAGACATTACGCATGCGTCTAGACGTCGGCGCATTGAGCCACGTATTCGCTCAAATATTCCTGGAGTCTCTCTGATTACCCTGCACGGATCGATGATGCGGTTCCTTAAGTCCTCTATATCGCGAACAGGAGTACGATAAACCAAATGATGTAAATGGCCCCAAATAGAGAAATCGAGAGGAATGAGATCCGGGGATCGAGCGAGCCAGTTCTGTGGTCCTCTTCGACCTATCCAATGATTTGCATATGTTTCAGTTAAACATAATAAAAAACATATCACTTCTGACGCCTAAAGGAACTTTCTCCAGCAGTACTGGATGCACTTCTCTTAAAAATTGAACGTATGCCTCACCATTCAATCGAGGAGGAAGAAAATGAGGCCCAATTGAATCATCCCCAATAACTCCGAGCCACACGTTAAGAGAAAACTGTTTTTGATGGTTAATTTTGACAATAGCGTGAGGGTTTTCATCAGCCCATATGTGGTAATTATGAAAATTAATAATCTCGTCCGGAGAAAAACTACATTCGTTTGTGAATTTTATCGTCTTCAGAAAGTCACAATTTCATCTAATCATTTCCAGCATCCAATTGCAAAATTCAAGAAGGTTCGGAAAGTCTCGCGGTAACAGTGCGTGTACTAGTTGCAGATGGTAAGGGTATAAGAGTTGTTCCTTTGAAATTCGAAATACCGTCTTATGATCAACATTTAGCTGGAAAGCAATCTTCCTAGTACTGGTAGTAGGTTGTTCTTCAATAAAATTAAGTACTGCTTCCTTAAGCTGTGGTGTTCGTACTTCTCGATGGCGACCACAATCTTGCTTTCTTTTGTCGAATGAACCATATTCTCGTAATCATTGATGAAGTCCAGCAAATATTCTACGTGAAGAATGCTGCCGTTGAGGATACATTTCAGCATATCTTCTAGAAGCTTGTAACCTATTTCCCTGCGACAGACTGTAAACGTAATGCATATCAGCCATTTCCTCATTTGTGTATGCCATTTTAATAACAAGGGAATTATTAAAGTAACAAATTAAGAACAGAACAACAACACACAGTTAGTACTAATTCAATTTCGAAAATTCACAAACTGACAGCGTCATACCAATTCAATCGTCACTATCGCTAATAGCGACCTACTAGATGGATTAGTTTCGTATTTTCGCATTTATGACGATGTATCTCTGTAGTTGTTCCTAGAATAAATTTTTGCTGCGAACTGGTTTATTTTGGGCAAAAAACCCAAGAGACATTTTTTGTTTAGAACGAAACAGGCTATCGGAAATATATTTTTGAATGGTCAACAAATAATGAGTCAAAAAGTTACATTGGAAATAAATTTTAGAGGTTGCGTTTTCTACTCTTTACAACCATGGGGTAAACCAAATAAATTTCTGGCTAAGTGTCTTTTTGGTAGTACAAAACGTCAGGTTGATTTCAATATTGTTACTTTTCAAGTGCTTGTGAAAAAATTTGTCATACAAATTTTATGTACCCCCTTTAAGGGGGTATATAACAAGGGATGCTCCAATGAAATTTCTTTATATGAAAGATCCTATCTTTTTTTCGATAAGGAATCACCTCCTCAGAAGTTTCACACTTATTTACTTACACCCTGTATATTTAACAGCGAAGGTGTATTGAAAGTAAAACAACTCCGCTCTGTTATTATTTAGCAGAGGCTAGTGAGATAATCATTTTCTATTCTGTCAAAACTTCCTTTGATGCTTATATTCTGAGTTTTGGCTTCAGTGAAGAAACGTATTCATATTAGAGTGAGTATATACTTTTTAAGATATATTATTTTCAGTATTTTCCTCTGTAGAATGTTAAACGTGCAGTTAAGAATGTACTTACGCAAATATATAGTTTTTAGGTGAGTCACCGGTATGTTAATCTGATCGCTTGCATGGTGTGGGTCGTTTTACGTAAGGGTTTGAAGTGAAAAGAAAAAAAAATTAATCGAGCGCCTCAGATTTTCTGAAGGGGTGTTAAGTGCAACAAAAAAAAGCTCTTATTCAACAATCTGACGATTTCGATCTGACGCAAACTCGCGGCCATTATTATAATGTGCAAAAAAATTCGCCATTTTGAAATACTCAAGCGCGTCAGATTAAGATATATATGGTTCATATTTATGTTTTCGACGTGCTATCTCATAATCTGACGATTATCTAGAGGTGACAAAAACAATATTTTTTTTTCAACTCATTGAACTTAATCAATTGAGAAGCTCAGGAAATAGCATGCATATAAATAATTGTATGTTCTTTAAGTAGAATACTTGTATATATAAGAAGATAATTTTGAAAAAATGCTCAAGAATAATAAATTTTTTATAATCAATTGATTAATTAATGAAGAAAAGAGAAATTAAACTTTCTATGTTTTTTACTACTTTCATTTGCAACTAACGTTACTTTTTAGCGGGTAATTGACTGATCCTCTAGGCTCTACTCACGACACGTTCAGTTTGAGTAGAGCGTAGATGATGATAGTACGACCAGCTGTCGAAAGCGCTCGCATATAATTAAATAGAAGTTATAAAGTTTCAAATCCTGTTTGTGACTTACATTAATATTAATTCTGATTTTGAACTGATTGAAATTAAGACTTCTTAATTTTGATTGAATTTTATTATATAAATTCAAGTTTGAAGAATTCATTTTGGATGTTGTCAAACGAAATTTGAGTTGGCAATGGTCGAATGCTGGGGCATTTACAATGATTCAGAATGTTTTTTTTTGTGAACGGTTCCAGTTCAGCAATACATGTTGTATTGCTGAACTGGAATTACCCCATAAAATAATGCCGTAAGAAATTCTACTATGAATCAGAGAATAGTAGATGTTTAGTAGAACATCTTCATTACAAATCCGTTTCATCTGCCTCAGAATGAATATATGGGAAGATATCTTTTTACATATATTCTCGTTATGAGTGGACCAATCTAACGAGTCGTGTACTTGGATTCCCAAAAGATTTACAGAACTTCCAGTTCGTATATTATTTTGACTGGAGACGATAATGGTTTGAGTTTTCATTCTATTTAGTTTGAGCTTATCATAATTGTACCATATTTCAGCTTTGTTTTCAATTTGGTTGACAGTGGTATTGAGACTATCAATATGTTTTTGTGATGAGAAATAGGTATCATCATCCGCATATAACACCATATCATGAGGGTATATGTTGAAGGAAAGGTCATTGATATATATGATGAATAAGAGTTGTCCCAAGACAGATCCGTGTGGGACACCATGTGAATTTTCCTTTATGTCCGATTTGCCGCTCTTTGAAGATGCATATTGTTTTCAACCGGTCAAATATGAAAGAATAAAAGAAAGTGCAGGACCTCTTATCCCATAAAATTCTAGTTTTTCGAGGAGGAGATCATGAGAGACACAATTGAAAGCTTTCATGAGGTCACACAAAATTAAAACAGTATGTTTACTTCTTCAAATCGTTTTATGATCACGGCGACAGCTTGACAGTTTATGGAGAAGATTGAATTTTTCGAAAAAGGCACTTAAACGATTTTTTTGAATTATTTCGATAACTTTGCCAGATTATAGAGATGGGTCTGTAATTTTGAGGGTCTGTATTATCACGTTTTTTTAAATAGGCACCACATTAGATAATTTAAAAGCAGTGGGAATTACACCTTGACAGAAACATTCGTTTATGAGAATTGTAAAATGGTTCAGAATAATTCCAAGAGAATCTTTTAATATTTTGCTGTTGATATTATAAGCATCATAGCTATTTGAATGACCCAAAGAAAGAATTGCATTCTCAACTTCAGCCTCCGCTTCAGCCTCCTGACTGTAATGATCTGACAATGCGCATTCAACTACTTTACTTATATCAAGTTTTTGGGAAGGTCTGTTATCTATGCAACTCGACGTTGTGCTGCCAACTCTTGTTATATCTGTTAAAGTTATAATCAAATCGAAAGAAATTATGACATTCTATAGTTCTCTCATAAGAAACTGAGTTAATACAATATACTGTAAAACTAGCTGATCCACTTCATTGTATGATTTTCACTATGAAGGGTTTTGAAAAAACCGGGACACGTGTTTTGCTATACAAAAGCTTTTTCGAGCGTAAAATATACTGTAACGAAATGAATTGAAATTCACAACGAAAGTTTCACAAAATCAATAATAATTTAATACAAAACAAAACGACAGACACAATTCACAATAAATTCAATAATTCTGTGTCATTGACAACTGAAAAATTATAAATTATGTGCCAAATTTTTTACGATTTTTTCGAAACACAAGGATATAGGCAAGCCTATAATTATTCCCATGTATTCCAAAGGGAAGCATACCCATATCCTCATGTTGAAAATCAGATCATTTCTCCCACGTGAATACATGCTTAGGTCCTATTGCAATGATGTTGAGTCGAGTCGTTATACGAGCTTTGAGAACCAGCTTTGATTTTACCTTTTTTCTCTATTGATGAACAAAAAATACGTTTCAGAGCTAGTAAAAAAAACGTAAATTTATTTCGTTGTTTGATCTACTAACAACAACACTGATCAAGATGCCAGAGCTTCATAATTAATTCATATTTTTCAGGTAATACGTACCTTATCAAAGCACTAATGAATTGGATCGAAACATGATTTCATCCTCTTAGCTAGCGAAAATTGAGAATATATCAGGTAAGCCTGATTTAAATAGGTAAGCTGAGCAGGTATGTGATTTTCATAGATAGTTTAGAAAATGTCTGATTGAAGTTTAAAAGTTGATACAACTCTGGGTGTTGAATCGAAAAAAATCTATTGATTATTAACGCGACTGTTACATATTTTTTTTCACTCACCGTATAGATACAACTATAAAGAGTATTTTGAGATATGTTATATCAAATCATACAGCGACATTAAATTTTCAGAGTGGAGAGTAAGTATTTCACTTTTTACTCGACTCAATTATGTAAGCCTATGGAACATCCACTTGAATATGATTTTTCACTCCGGTGCTTAGGGAGATATTGACAATTCAACTCCGTATCATGTATAGCAAATTGTTCGAAAAATCAACAGTGTGGGATGCAATGTGTTTCAGCAAGCAAATTTGCTTCTTTTATCCATGTTCTTTTTTTCTTTTTTTCATTCTATTGGCTAATTTCAGTTGAAAAATCTGTCAAAATATGTTTTTCGTTAACCAGCTGACCTGTCCCTATGAACAACAACCTTCAAAAGTCAAAAAGGGGTGCTAAGGATCAACAGGGTCTCACGTAAATGATCACAAATAATTGTGGTAGTGAATAATGGTAGTGAATAAATGAAATGAAGGTTAAGAGTGCACCATCATTAGTGACCAACAACTACAGCACCTATGTCGGAAAGTCCTCAGGTTAAAAAATTAATGAATAATAATGTACAGGAAAAGTCGTATTCAGATTAACTGTAGATATAATCATCAGAATAAATGAATAACATGTTCTGGCTGTGAATATAAAGCCAATTATAAGTCATGTTTTCATGACGAAATCAAATAACTCCTGTTCTCGACGTGCAGAAATTTAACCCTATATAACTCTAGCAGTTCATACATAAACAAAATATATGTGGCTTAACTGATCAGGATCGGATCCAGATTGAACAACTGTTTTATGAATAATGAGAAAATATTAAAATATTACCAATTAATGATAGATGATTCACTATGTATGGGCTGGGGGCAGTACCTGATTCCCTGTTGAGTGAAAACGGTCGGGTGATTGGAAATAACATTGTTTTTGTTTAGAAGGTGTCCACACATCCACTAGAAAGTTAACCTCCTTGCAAGCAGCATTTTTCTCTATATACCCACAATTTCAGTTAAATAGAATAAGGGGTCAAAGGTTATATCATTTGAACAGTTTCTATTACCTTTCTGAATATTTTCATCATAAAGGAATTTGATATTGAAGGTTCATTCAAGTAAAAGCTTTTATTTTTTCTCAGTAACAAAAATTGACTAAGATAACAAAAATTGGAATTTAACCACTGAATTATTACTTTCTCCAATTATCTCAAAGAACCCCAATAAATAGAGGGGGTTCATTTACGAATCTAATAAGTTGTTCCAGCCCTTCAAGTCTTCTGGAGAGGATGATATATTTCCAGTTCTTCTTCAAAACAGACTAGGAATAATTTTACTCGTTCTCATAAAAGTGTAGAGAGCTAGTCTGAAATGGAACTATATACCACCCAGTTGGTTGGCAGCAAGGGTGGTATATATACAAAAGTGGGTCAGATTGACCCACACTCCGAATCGGTATGACCAATTAGCCTTATATCCTTCTTGTTGAAAGGACTTTAGAGGATAGTGAACGGACACATCAGGAAGTTGGCTTCATATATAGCCTACCTAAGTAACCACCAGTGTGCATATCAAACCGACAAATTCAGCATTAAACAACCTTATAGAGGAATTTTTCCAATTCCTGTATTTGACGATATTTCAGAATGATTTGACAAGGCACAACCTAAATCTATAGGATCAGCTCTGGCTGGAAAAGACAATGAATCGACCATAATTGGATGGATCTATGCCATGCTGGTAAACAGAACTACAATTACGACTTTTCAAGACGAGGCCATTAGGTTCAGAGTCACCATTGATGCCCTCATTAGAAGAGGAGAAAATCTGCAAGCTTATGCAGATGACCTTGTCATCTTGCAAGGTCCACATCGCGAAGGGTAGCTTGTAATGTTCTTCAAAGAATTATGGACGTTGTTCACAGTTGGTGCCAGATGGAGCAGATGTCTGCCAATCTCAGCAAAACTGTGATCTCCTTCACCAGAAAGAGAACATTGGACGATTTAACGTCACTTTCACTCATTGGTGAGTTCATTCCATTTGAACGGATGTGAAATATTAGGCATTGTCGCACCTAGACGCACCTAGAACGCTTACTTGGAAATGGTTTGACACGAATACAGACAGCCCCTGTTGACATATCGAACGATTCATGATTTTATGTCCAAAACGAATCAATTGGATTCATATGATGATTGTCAGATCAATGATCACTTGTGGAGTAATTGCCTGGTGGCCGAAGGCTTCACAGAAAACGGCTTAGGCGAAGCTAACTGGATTACAGATGATATTATCAGTACCACATCGTCAGGGCCCATGGAGATCCTTCTAGATCTACCTCCTCTCCACATTTTTCTGTAGAGAGGCTAGATGGACTGCATATAGACTTGTGCATATCACCATTTGCATAAATCAATCTGATGCAGCATTATGGAAATGACCTCTGACATTATACCTCTGACTGTCAACTACGAACTGCCTTATTCAGTACTTTTCCCGAGTAAAGAGTACTGGATCCTCCAGGAGAAGGAAATATTAATAGCAGATAGTTGTTGGTTGACAGATGGATCGAAAACATTTTCAGGCTCTGGTGCAAGTGTTCCAGAAATATCAACCTGCCTAGGAATCTATGTGACTTTATTTCAAGCGAAAATCTATGCTATTGAATCGTGTGCAGAGAGACTGGTACCAACATCTGAATCGGAAACGACTGTCAATAGGAAGATTTAACAAATGGTTTCTGGTTTGGATTTCTGTACACACTGTCCTGGCAGGCAATGAGGCTGCTGACTCTCTTGCAAAGGAGGTACTGCAAGCAGCTTCATCGGACCAGAGGGCTTTGGCAAAATCTTTCAGGATTGGCTCACTTCAAGACGTTCATTCACCATTCGAAGCTTGAAACCAAACAGTTGTTGAACTACAGCAGGGATGAAATACGATGTCTAACATAGCTTCTCACAGTTTACTTTCGTTTGAACCATCAAATGCAGAGACTCCGTCTGTCGCCTATTCTTGGAAAATGATGAAATAGCAGAACATGCACTTTGTACATGGCCCGAGGCGGACTGAGTCAGGTTTTCAGAGTTTGGCAGAGCCACACATTCACCATTTGACCTAAAAGATCACTTATCATATAAACTAATCGGCTTCGTGAAAAAGCTTGGTTCATTTGGTCGAGTTTGAATAAGTGTGAGCCACAATAAACCCTTGTGGGTTGCGGTGGATATTCGAACAGACCAACCCATTTGACCCAACCTAACCTAACCTACTTACGAGTCAAATAGTTTTCCACAGTCACTACATCATGGAAAAAACAAAATACATCCGAGAAAAATTCATGCAAGTTTCCTCATAGATTAATTCTTTACAGATGTGTCGCGTTCATCCAGCAGCAAATTGATTTCATTATTTCAGGACAGCAAACCAAGACAGAAATATTTCGAAGACTCAACTAATTTTATATTCTCTAAACAATCATTGAACTCGTTCTGATATTTATAATTCATTGTTTAAATTATCGAATGAAATTCAAGGGGATAAATGAGGAACAGCCTGATGGATGTTTTTATTTGAAAACCGAACAGAAGTTCGCCAATATCTTTTGAAAAATTATATATTGTTTTCGAATCATTTGTTGCCTACAATTTCAGAAGTGATAAATACGTTTATTATTATTATTATTATTTGTTATTTTATTATTTCATTATTCGACTCTTTAAATTGGAAAGTACACAATTTTTTAAAAGGTACAACTTCTCTATTAATCCACGTGAATTGCCTCAAATTTTTGTACTCAAATCAATCAACATTTATGAACTTAGTTATACAATATATTTTTAAATCGGACTTGGTAACTATGTGACGATATCTAAACTATGTAAATTGTTATTATTTGCGAAAAATGTATTCTGAACGGATAACATTTTTACCATTTTTCATTCAAATCTCATTTCAGTAATTTGGGTAAGTACATTCCTGCCGTCAGAACAACTTAAAAATCGAGCGCATTGGCAACTGGTCACGCTATCCCAACGTACCTTTTTTTCTCGCTGGGTGCCATATTTGCATATCACATATTTTTAAAATTACTGAATAAAATAGCCTCATGGACGTATTACAATAAAAGTTTATTATCATAAATTGTGCATAATCATTCCAGTTAAACATGCAACATCCTTATCCCCTATAAAGATAATTACAATGATTAACCCTGAAAACAAAACATTGAATTTATGAAATAAAAATTTCCACAGTAATATATCAACTTAATTAATCAGCTCGGGGTTATTTTGTTCTCAAATGGATATGAGAATTCCTCAATATGCTGGACCGTTTTACATACATGAAATCATATATGATCTTTACACTGAAGCGGAAATAATATTACATCACAAATTGAGGGTGAAAATTCGTTATAAGGGTTACAATTGGAACCATATATACAGTGCGCATGTAAATGTAATAAATTCATTTTTGCCAAATACATTATATTCATGATAAATGCTGATATATCGAGTTTTTGAATTCAATTTGAGGTATTATCAGAAATGCTCGCAGTATATAATATATAGATAATATATAGTAGATAATATATAGATAATTTTTACTGCACAATTGCTCAAAAACTAACTTCATCCCTTATTCCTACTTCAAATCCTATGGATTATTTAAATAATGTAAATATGCCCAACAACTTCCACTTTGAAGATACAAATTTATTAAAGCAGAAAGAAATCTTACAAGAAAATAAAAACAAAAATGCAACAGGCATTGATGGAATTTCAGTAAAAATTTCAAATTACCTTCCCGATTCCGCTTTGAATACACTAGTGATGGCTATAAATAAATCCTTTTCCCTTGGAAATTTCCCTCCGTGTCTAAAAACAGCTCTTGTAATTCCTATTTTCAAAGGTGGTAATGCAGAAGATCCAAATAACTACAAACCTATCTCCATGCTCTCAACACTCTTAAAAATCATTGAAAAAATGGTGAAAAAAAGGGTATTAGCTTTTCTTTATGAATACAATATATTAACCAACTGTCAATTTGGCTTTCAGAATGCAAAAGGCACAAATGATGCAATATTTTCCTATCTTGAACATGTCTACACACATCTCAACAACGGTGAGTTCGTAGCTGCAGTATTCTGCGATTTCTCCAAAGCTTTTGATTGTGTAAATCATGAACTTCTTTTGCAAAAGTTGAACTACTATGACTTCAGAGGAATGTGTAATGACTGGTTCAGGTCTTACTTAAGTGATAGAAAACAGTTAGTAAGATCAAACGAAAAACTATCACACACGAAGGATATCTTATGGGGCGTACCACAAGGATCAGTACTATGCCCGATTCTTTTCCTTATTTATGTAAATGACCTGGTGACTCTCTCAATTCAAGGAAGTTTTACCATCTTTGCGGATGACACCACGCTCCTTTGGCATGGAAAAAATACTTCTAAACTATTTCTAGTGATTGAGAAGTTGTGAAAAAATGGTGTGACGCAAACTACTTGTGCTTTAATATTAAAAAAACAACCTATCCACCTTCAGCTGTAATATTAACAATGTATACTTGAATGGACAAATTCTTGAGAATAAAAAGCAATCCAAATTCCTGGGAATCTTCATGGATAACAAATTAAAATGTAATCAACATATTTCAGCTTTGAATAAAAAATTGGCATCAGGATGTTATGCACTTCGAATAGTTTCAAATGAACTGAGTTCATCCACAACAAAAATGCTACATTATTTCTTGATTGAGTCCCACCTGAGATATGGAGTTGCCTTCTGGGGATTTTGCAGTCAACAACTTTTTCATTCAGTGTTTGTTTTGCAAGAGCGAGCGGTTAGATACTTATGCTAGGTGGGAGTACGTGAGTCATGCAGACCATTATTTTTGAGAGTAAAAATTCCCACTGTTACTTGTATTTTCATACTTGAAACTGTTTGCCTGATTTACAAAAAACATAACATGGTCGGAACTCCGGAACCTACAAATTACATAACCCGGCAAGTAACTGAAAATAAAATACATGTTCCTTTTCCAAAAACAAGCCAGACGTATTCTTTAATTTATGAGAGTAAATAGCTGTATTATCACATATCTTACGAAATTAGGAAGGAAAAAAGCTATAAAAAGTTCAGAAATCTTGTGAAAGATGTCCTTGCAACTAAATCATATTACAATCTTGATGAATATTACAATGAAACTTTGCTGTGATTTAATATAGGTGTTTTTTTGTTGTTTATATTGACACCTATACTTTGAATTATATTTTATACTGGGATATATATTATTTTATGGCCATGGCACGTGAACTTATGTTCAAATTGTATATATTTGTTATTTACATCTTTTGAAAGGGACTATACAAACTCTTTTGTCTACAATTTGTTACATTTTATTTTCTATTGTTATATTCACATTCACATATCTATTAGATATGTTAATTTAGTTTTGCTCAAATTGTGTTTCTGTGTATTCGTGTTTTTGAATTGTTTCTTTTCTCTTATTCTTTGAAGTGCTATATATACCAGATTTTTTAACAAGCTTTGTCAATAAGATTTTATTTTCTTGGACAATGAAGTATATGTCTATATAGGTTGATACATATTGAGTTATCACGTGAATACCAATTATTTCGAATGGTACTTCGTATGCACATTACTCATAGATTTTTAATTCATACAGGGTTGTGGAAATATTAAAAAAAAACTTTCTCGAATGTTATCTGATCGGATGTTAGCCGATTATACAGATTCTGGGGTTCTTATGATCACCCTTCTTATCTTAATATTAGTAACATTGAGATATTTCAAGACGAATTTGAATGAAACGAGGCATATTTTATTTTTTATAGTTTATAATGTTGATTTTGGGATTGTTTTTACTCTCTGCAAATCGAATTCAAAGAAATTTTCTGCGTGTAAAGGTATAAATTTGTTTGTAAACAGAATACGCCAATTCAATATAATCCCAGAATAATTAACTATCAGTATAGAAAATTCATCAATTCTCTGTTTGACCTATATACTCACGCATCGATTGGAACAACTGACCTACATGTTACATTCAATTAAATGATATTACGTAGGCACCAACTAAGCAAGAAGCGATGTATCCATCCATCATAATCCACGAAATTCTTCATGAAACGCCTTCACGAAACACGCAAATCAACAGTTCGTCAATTCTGCCATTGTTGATGGTATTTATGATACTTTAAAAGAAATAACTCGTAATAACTCAATCTACATAATTTTGAAACGTGAAAGGGTACACTTTTTGTTAGCAGATGCAAAAAGTTTTCCTTCTGATATCTGATTTCGAAAAGTCCATTATTTTCGTTTTTAGTTATGAAAAACAAAACATTGTCAGAGGATTTTCACATTTCATGAAAATGCTATGATGTAATGTGTGTCAGGGCTATTTTCCAGGTTTTCTCTCTACATTTACAGGTTTTATTCCTGCCGGTAGATGTTATAAAACGTGATGGGTCAACGGACGAAGTGCTCAGGTTGTTTCAGTAGATATTTCCTTTGAAGTTTGAGTCTTTCGTTTCTTTTTATTGGTAGTGGACATGGTAATATTCTGTTCTCTTCCTACAAAGGTGATCAAAGTAGTTTTCCAAACGCGATAACGTGGATATCTTCTGTGAGTGCATATTTCGCTACTGCTGATATGCTCCAGGCGATAGTTCTTCTTGTGTTCGTAGATCCTGATACTAACTTACACCTATCTTCGTGGATGCATCGGTTTAGCCTCAGACGTGTAGTGATTCATGCAACATTCTTGTGGATCTTTTGTCGAATGGGTTCCAACTCTACTGAGTTGTGATAACATAGTTCAGTGTTGGAAACTGAACCAAGTTTTCAGTCGTTCGAACAGCTGTCTAAGAATTATTTTCAGTTTCTGCTCCCTCATGGTAACAGATCATGCAGAGAAGGAGATTCGCAGCACTCGCTCCATCTAGTTCATTTCGGCTTCCCTGTTGCCGAAGAAAGTATAAAGTAGAACCGACAATGGAATGAAAACTCATAGAGAGATGCATCATTTTTGGGTTTCTGACATCGAGTTGATACAGCTCCTCTCGCTTACATTTTACAACTCCAAATGAGTAGAGTAAGATTCTTACAAAAATAACATATTTAAAGCATGAGTTCTGTTCTTTCCGACAGTTTCGATGACCAGAACTGTCGTAGTTTGTGCTGATACTTACCAGGTTAGGTTAGGTACAAAGTGAGTGGGTCTAGAGAAAGTTTACATTTTATAAGTGGCGCTGTTCCACCACAAAATAAGTATATGTATGTCTAAAATCCAGATGATGGAGGATGCTTCCGTCTATGAGGCTCATGCCTCCATCGTAAAGTTCGCACTGTCCTCTTCCGAGATGGACAGTTGCACATTTGTCTATCCCAAATTTCATACCGTTAGCATGCGTATATTCTTTTACCAACTTCAAGGACTGATGAAGTTCCTTTTCTCTAGAGGCATGTTGTTCAAGGAACGTACAGGTGACCTCATTCCTCTGGTTATGGAAGGGCCACAGTGTACCCTTGAGTATTTTCGGGTGCAATGGATTATGAATGGAATACAGAAATAAAAGGGGACTGAGGAAATCATCTTGAAATACACCCTTCCTGAAAATGATCCAATTTCTTCAAGTGCAGCCTGACCGGACGTTAAGGTGAATTTTGAGTCCGCCAGAGTAATATCAGTTGTTCAAGGCACCACACCATTTTGGCAGGTACTCTTTCATCCAGCAACTCCTCTCCAACAAATCTGTTCGTATGCTTAGTCAACTGAGAAGAGTATTCGTGTGTTTATGAGATGCTCATGAAAAACTCATAACACTAATTTATGTGTGTTATATCGACAAATTTTCACTTTTGGAAATAAGTATGGTTCGTTGGGAATTGGCCGCTCTTCGTCCAGTCAATTGTTGAAAACTATAGCCAGATGGCGATGGCGGTGGGTGATTGATAGTTTTTTTCCACCACTAAGTGTTCAGCTCATCTGAGCCTGAACAGTTTTTTGAACCTATAAGTGCTTTTTGGATGGCATTCGATTTTATGAGATTGCGTACTTCATTAGGATCATGTTGTTAAAGTTCTCTGTTGAAAGCTTAAAAAAGCCCTAGGGCTGGAGAGTATGAGTTGAGTGAGTGATGTGTTCATAGATGTCCTTCTAGAAATACTTCAGGTAATCAATGGTTGGCATATTATCCACAACACACGGTGACTTTTGGAATGAGTGAGGAAGTTTCTCTTGGAACTCAAAGTTTACACGATAATTCTCGCTCACCTTACTAGTGACTTTTCTGTAGCCACGAAATGTGTGTTGCCTCACCTGCTTCATCTGAGCCTCCATCTTGCCATGTTGTGTTCATCCTTCCTATTGGGAAAGCTATTTGAACGGCAGTGTATATGGCGGTGTTGATTTGCCAGATGTCTGCCTCTTCTTCAAGAACACTTTGAATCTCTGTATCCAAACGAGCTAGTTCTTGTGGCTTTAGAGGCCTGATTCGGTAAGGCACCATGCGTGTTCTGATTGTTTTCACTTGTGGCATCATGCTGGCCGCACCAGTGAGCATAAGTTATTCAGCCGAATCTAAGATACATGACTTTTACTGTTTTTGACAGAAAAGGCGTCACACTCCAGATGTGTTTTACATATTAGAATGATAATAATTATTATATTGGTCGGTCGGTAGCCGGGCGGTTTAACGTGGGTGCTTTGTTCACTTAGTCAATAGGCCGATGAGTGAGTCGATGGTTCAAGCCCCAGGTTGAACGCTCGATTTTCACTTGCTATCGTCCAACCCGTGTTAGCAATCACACGTTAAAAGGTAAGACCTCGTTAGACATTAGCTCGCACAAGTTTCGACTTTTGAGGGTTGTCGTTCGTAGGGGTGCGATAGCTGATTAACGAGAAAAACATGTTTTAAACATAAACATATAACATAACATAACATATTATCATTTTATGTGGCCTCTGCTGGATATGAAACATTGGTAATAGAATAATCATTTGTATTATATTGGTTCATCACCTAGACGCATAGTTCCGTTTATCCATTTCATGGACAATGCATGAAATGGGTTGTTTCCCAGCTATTGGAACATTTTCGGAACTGAAGATGAGAAAAGTAGGACGAGACATTTTTTTTTCACGACAAATTCTGGACAATTATTCTACGAATGAAAAATATATTTCAATGATTTGAATGTGAGTGGCTCTGCTAACTTTAAATAGGTCGTGTACGTACGGCCTATGTTTATACCAAAATTTGTGGAACGGATAAATATCTTTGTTGTCTGTCTACAAAGCGCTTTTTGTCAATTTTGTCACATTTCAGATCCAATTTGAATGAATTCATATTCGGATATTTTTTCGATTTTTCAAAAGCTAGATTTTCAAAATTTCAATAATGAGATACTTTGTGTTATCGATATATTAGAATACACTTCATTATTGAGTATTTGGAAATAGGAAATATAAAGGGTTTCCTTTAAAAAATTGATAACACTACTGGCTGAACTTACCAAAATCATCATCAACATTATCAGGGTCGGGCCTAGGATACGGGAAGGCAGAATTTGATCTGCTTCCCACCATAAGGCGCCCAATCTACCGAAATGCCTGATGCTACGTGAGGTTAATACAAAAATTACGGTGTTATTTTGATTGAATAATGATTTATATATCATATTACAGTAAATTCGAGAAGTACCGTAAGTGAATAATTATTCATTTATTCATGTGGCGCGAAGAAACGATTCTACGTTTTAATATTTTTTTTCAAAATATCATGTGGATGAATTACAAACTTTGTAATATACAGATATGTAGCAGAAATTAGATTCGAAACAAATAAGAAAATGAATTAAGAAAAATTATAATAGGTCACAGCAGAATCAACTGATCATATCAACAACAACTGTTATTTTTACAATTTTTTTGTTGAGAACTATTTTTCATCATATAAGCTTATACTTTCGGAATACTCCAATAATAATAATGATAATAATATTTATTTGTAGTTTCATTTAGATACAATAAATATTCAATCTATAAAAATGATAAAAAAAAACTACAAATAACCCAAAACCCAATATATGAAATATGAGAAATAATTATAAAGATAAGTTGAGTGCAATTATAACGCATAATATAGTTTTGAAAGTTATATTGAAAATAATACATTAACTACATAAATTATACAATAAAATCTTAGCTGTCTTGCCTTCTTTGCTGAAAAACTGGTAACTATATTATCCTCGTTCAAGAAACTAAATTTGTTGACAATAATTTTCATTTCATCATATCTGCTGGTTAGCTCAGTAATATTTGTATCACAGATTTGAAAACGTGATTTTTTGAAATGGTTTTCTGGATTTGATGCATTGTCTTCATGCCAGTATTATTCGACAAAAAAGTTGCCCCATCAATTGTTCCCAAATCAATTTCTTGAGACTTTTGAAAAAAAAACTTCAAATTACCTATTTTGAAACACGTAAATGGGATTTTATTTCTGTTACCATTTGAAAACAAACAGTATCCCGAAATATTGAACTCTAAAATACTTGAAATATTGGGAAAACATTAAGAACGAACAACAGCCGATTTGAAAATAAAAATCAAGCAAAAAATCCTCATACACGCAAAATAGTTTGGTTTTTAAGGAGCAATTATGTCTCTCTTCAATATAAAGAAGTTCTCAACAAATAGCAAGAAAATTTTATTGGCTTATTCTAATTTCTGAAAATATTTTATTTTCCAAATTTACAGCCCCGGTGCACAGCACTGTAATGATCGATCTAGTAAAAGTTTATTTACCAAAATATAGTTAGGATATTCGGCAATTAGCAATGATGCAATATTGCTGATTGGCAATATTGGACCTAAAATCGGAAAGAAGAGTGTAAAGGATTCAGCTGCCTCCTTCTGAAGATAGCAGATCCATCACCCCTGAAAATGTACCTTTGGTAAGTGTATCTTTTGATTTGTATTATTGGCTTTTTGAACCATATTTTTGAAAAAGCGTGACATTGTTGAGGGGTATGTTGTACCTTCATTTCAAAAAACCATCTGAGTTAACGCCCATTTGGGTCGTGACATGTGATGGAGGCGCCCATGTCACGGCCTAAATGACCCCTCAACAATATCACGCTTTTTAAAAAATATGGTCCAAAAAGCCAATAATTGCATTATTACTAATTGCCGAATATCATAACTATATTTATAGTCTATTTCAAAAGAGTGTAGAGTAATAAAATCTCATTAAGTATTCAAAAGCGCTACAGGGTGATCCGTCAATAAATTCTGTCACTTCCCTAGTCCGCATTGCAAAATTATGTCGTTTCATAAAGAGCAGGTAGGTATCACCCTGTTTTAAGGGATTTGTCCATTGTTATCGACGGATAAATACTGAGCCAGAGGCGCGCTAGTGGGATAATTGCCAAAAGAATATGCATTCATAAAAATTATATTAAAGGAAATAAAAATTTAATACAGCAGAACAGTGTTATTAAAAAAATATAAAATGTAACAATAAAATATATACGAACCGAAATCGGGAAATACTCACAAACACACACGAACGAACTTTACGTATTGAAACACTTGTGGGGACTTTAAATCAATTTATTCACAAAAACGACAAGAACTTTACTGGATACGTTATTACAATTTGACACTTGAACAATACTAAAACTGTGAACTTCCCTTAACGTTTAACAACACTCTATTTATACCCTAATTGAATGTTCTAGAGATTACTAGGTACAATTTTCGAGAACCTTCCGAGAAAATAATTATTCAGACTACCCTTAATTCTAAACCCTAACCTAAGCAAAAGTGTCACTGTCACTGATACACTGGTCTCTGTCCAGATTGCTTATTCCGCTACAGTATATTTACAATTCAATTAAATTATTCTACATCAGTATAGTCTTCATCCGAAGAACTGTCATCATCCCCTGGTGTTATAATTATAGGGTCAACCACCTGATCGACCAAGTTGTCCAGTTCCCACATTTTATCTTCCTCTTTTAAAACATGCTGGATTGCTTTTTGCCAGTTTTCTGATGTGATTTCCATAATGGCTTGATCAAACAATACCTTGACATCTTTCATTTTAAATGTGGTATTGTGCCTTGCAACATATCCTTTAACTTGTGCCCATATAAGTTCTATAGGATTTAATTCGCAATGATATGGCGGTAGGCGCAGCACAGTTACTTTATACTTTTCTGCTACATCTTCTACGGCATATTTCATGAAGCGAGATTTATGTTGTTTTACTATGGCTAGTAGTTCCTTCTTTACTGAATTCGTCCCAAACTGAATACCTTTATTTGACAGCCAGTTAATAATTTCTTGCTTTCTCCAAGCTGAAGTTGGTACCTTCTCTAAGCGCCTTGAATGGTAGCTTGCATTATCCATAACCACGACCGAATCAGCTGAAAGAAATTTTAACATTTCCCCGAAGTAGTCTTCGAAGACATCCGAATTCATGTCCTCATGATAATCTCCCGTCCGGCACGACTCAAAGCTTAACAAACCTTCTTTTAAAAATCCGTCTTCGCTTCCAATGTGAGCAATTATAAGCCTCTTCCCTTTTCCCGAAGGCACTTTAATACCCGTCGAAAGGCCTTCTATGAAAGCTTGGCGAGAACTTGTTATATTTTTATCTTGCCACATTTTTTTGACTATATAACCTTCGTTTATCCACGTCTCATCAAGATAAAAAATTTTCTTTTGCTCTCTGCGGTACTGCTTTATAGTTGTCAAATATTTTCGTCTCCAGCAAACAATTTCATCACTTTCCAGTAATAGTGCCTTTCGATTGTGCTTTTCCCAGGCAAAATTCATACTTTTTAAAGTTTTCCATAAAAGTTTTCTGGATATCAAAGGAATATCGTTATCTTGGCTTATCTCGATAAATATTTTTTCAAGAGTGGGTATTTCCTTTTTAAAATAAAACGAATGAACTTTTCTTCGAATGTCACATTTGGTGTCTTCATCTAAGATTTTTATTGGTCTTCCTGATTTTCTCTTGCATGGACTTACCTGGCCTGATATCTTTCTTTCTCGCAATAATTTAAAAATCGTGGACTGTCCAATTCCAGTCATTCGGGCACATCGCTCAACACTTTCTTGCACAGACAAACTAGGGTGATCGTGTTTTATGCAATCATATACATTTAAAATTATAACTTTTTCGCAAACAGATAGCGGAGAATTTTTTACACTTCTTTTCTTTGGAGTAAATGTCCCCATTTTATAACTTTTTCACTATTTCTATATCACAATATCACTGTACGTTTAATTGGTGTAGTAACAATTACTATTATAACTCGAATGTTTAAGACACCATTACAATATATTTAAACCCTTTTTCTTAATTACCTGGGTTTAATAGGTATTGCATGATTGGTGGGCAGGGTCAAAAAGGGATTATTATAATGACATGGCACCTCGGAACTAAGTGTTAACCCTTTTTTGAGAAATCATGCTCAAGTATATGAACCCAAATTGCAAATTGAATAAGTTTACAAGAACCACTAAAATTAATCTTAATCTTTTTTTAAGAAATTTTACTTACCTAAATACATGTAGGTACTTAGTTTTAGACCAAATTACTTCCCAAAAATGGCCTTTTATTATTATCTATGTCTGTAATTTTTAATTTACTTTAATTATTAAGTTTAATAATCCTAAGATTTGCCTACGCCCATGGACGACAACGAAATTCAGGCAAATTTTATGACACTTCATGATTTATTACTCTACACTCTTTTGAAATAGACTATAGGTAAATGAACTTTTACTAGATCGATCATTACGGGGCTATACATTTGGAAAATAAAATATTTTCAGAAATTAGAATTTGTGATAACTTGGCTTTTGACAGTATATTCAGCAAACATGATGACAATTCTGATGATGTTTCTGGGGACTACCATTTAAATAAAAAGCTTTTTTAGACAATGGAGAGTTTTGATCTTGATGAAATATGGATCATTACTGATATTAATATATAAAACTTTCCTCTCTTTCAACTTCACGACAAATTATTCGAACTTTTATGTGGAAGTGTTCCTTTGATTCCAAACTGAAAAAAATGAGCGCTAAGTTGAATTTTCACTAACCTTACTTTGGATACGAATTATTTTTCTTTCATTCTATAAACACAATTCTTCATGCTGCTTACAAGTAGATTCATTTTCTGAAATTCCTTCTGATTCCTCAACACATTCAAAACTTAAAAAAAAATCTTGAAAGAACAGATCATTGGAAATATAACAAAGTCGAGACTGCCTTGTCTTCGTAAATCAAGAAAAGTTCAGAATAATGTGCATCTGGCATGCAAACAGCTCACTGCATGCGAGATTCACCGACGAAATAAACTCACTTCGACAGTTTCACTACGCGGTCTCTGATTTGGTTATGCACATGCACCAACAGCGGTTGGAAGACAAATTGTTACCCCGGAAGATTTATTAAGACTTCAGGCACATTTGGTGAGTCCAGAAATAATGTCGTTCTACATATATAGTTCTGTTTTCTTATAGGAAATCAAGAAAATATTTCGAGTTTGTTCTCCTGCTTTGGAATCAGAAACCTGTAATGGAAAATATTTAAATTTTTGAACTTTCATAATGAACAAAATTATTGATTTTACTTCATATCAAACAGGTTGAAAAGTATACAGCGTGACGCACAGTCGATAGTAGGTTAGACGTTTCTGGAAAACGCAAAGCATGATTTTTCTGAAAATTTCAGCTCTCACATTTTCTTACCTGTTCTATCGATATGAAATATTTTCAGCATTGCAGCTTTGCCACTTCTATCAAAAAGTCCTAGCAATTATATTTTTTTGAATGGAACACCCCGTATATTAATACATTTTTGGAATCGCTCTAGTATTCCAATACTTTTTTGTTGATAATGTCCTATACCTATCTCTATTTGTTTACGAGATAAAAAATAAATTGTGCTGAATATGGTCCAAAACATAGCCTTAATTGAAATTAAGTACATCAGTACCTACTCTCAATTCATGGAAAGTTGATATTTTGATGATAGTTTGGACAAACTCAAAATATTCAAATAACATCAAGAAATCGACTCCATATCATACAGGGCGTGCTAAAATTACTATTATTTCCATTGTGCATAAAAGTAGTCGAAAGTTCATTTTTTCAAATGAAACCCCCTGTATTTCACTCAATAAATTGAAATATGGTGAAAAATGTTTCAAAATGATATATCATGTCCCTATACCTAAATCGTCAAGTTTTCTCAATAAAGTGGCTTCTAGAAACATTATTTTTTTTTAGAATTTGGATTTAGGTAGCAGTGGATTTATCAAGCTTATAGCAGCTCGGTTACTTATAAGTAATTTACAAAGAGTTATCGACGGTGTTTTGAATCATCTTCCAAAATGAATGCAAATATCAATTATTCAAACGAAGTTCTTATGAAATTATTTATTATACACATGAACAAAGTGATCAAGTCATTGTCAGAACGTGTAAAAAATTCATCCAAATGAATCCTGAATTAACACCAATGAACGGGAGGAAGTTTGTAAGGTTACAAAATAATTTCCTTAACTATGGCTCAAAGTTCCAGGGAACAACTGTACCAAAAATCAGTCATTTCTAGGTAAAAAGTAAGATTTCGTGGGCTAAAACATGTGAAAGTACAGACAATAACAGAATAGGATGATTCAAAATAACAAAATTGTAAACAAAATATCACATTTTCTCAATAAATGCTGAAAATGTTGTCCATTACATTCTAAACACTTCAAAATGGTTTTTTTTTACGCGACTTGTGGTTGCTTTTTCAATTTCCTGGGGATTCAGATCTTCAATACTCTGCACTATTCGCCGTCGCAATTCTACTTTGGTAGGCACTGGAGTATTGTATACCCTTCCTTTTAAAACACACCATAAAAAAAGTCAAGTGGCGTGAGATCGGGTGATCTCGGTGGCCAATCCCACGGCCCTAAATGCCTAAACCAACGATCGTCGAAGAGTTCGTCAAGTTTACTGGAAACTTCCTGGGTGGAATGAGCTGGCGCTCCGTCCAGTTGAAACCACGAATTCCTATATTCCTCTGAAGGCAAATTTTCAAGAAAATCGGTTACAGTCATCCTCAATATTTGGAGATATCTCTCTGTATTCAGTGTGTCTTCATAAGTAAAAAAGCTAATTTCATTTTTCTTTAGAATACAGAAAACATTCAGGTCAAATTTTTCTTGAAAACCCATTTCTTTTGTAACATAAGGATTATGATCAGCCCAAAAATGTTGATTCCTTTTATTGAAAATACCATCCCTCGTAAATTTTGATTCGTCACTCCAAATTATTTTTGACAAAAATTCCCTATCTTCCTGTGTATGAATCAAAAGGGATTCACAAAAATGCATTCTACGTTCGAAGTCTCCTGCTTTTAGAGCATGAACTTTGGTGAATTTATACGGATGCATTCCGTGATTTTTCAAAATTCGTTGTACTTGAAGCATGCGATACACCTAAATTTTTTTCTGCACTGCGAATGGAAGCTTCTGGATATACATAAAAATATACCAAAAAGTCAACAGTATTGTCCTCATTTGAAGTAACAGGTTTTGGTAATGTTGAAGGCGCTTTCAACATGGAGCCATAGTTAAGGAAATTATTTTGTAATCTTACAAACTTCCTCTCGTTCATTGGTGTTAATTCAGGATACATTTGGTTGAATTTTCTACAAGTTCTGGCAATGATTTGATCACACTGTCCGTGTATAACAAATAATTCCATTTCGTTTGAATAATCAATATTTGCATTCATTTTTGGCAATTTTTTGAAACACCGTCAATAACCATTTATCAATTACTTATAAAAGTCACCAAACTGTCATAAGCTTGATATTTTCACGGCTACCTAGTTGTAACATATGCCTTGTAATCCAAAGATCGTGTGTTCAAATCCCATCGACCCAATAATTTGTTTTATTATCAGCAGTAACGTTATACAAAAAAATTTGTATGATACATTTGTTAAAAGTGATTTTATTTTTCTCGTGAGTTTGCTCCACTTGCTGACGCTCGTTTTGCAATAATCCCCACTCACAAAATAAAATGCCACTTTCAACACTTGTAGGTGAAACGTGAATAACTATTTTCCACAAAAACGGCTTCATTAAGAAAACTTGACGATTCAGTTATAGGGACATAAGTTTCCAGGAAACTTGACGAACTCTTCGACGATCGTTGGTTTAGGCGTTTAGGGCCGTGGGATTGGCCACCGAGATCACCCGATCTCACGCCACTTGACCTTTTTTTATGGGGTGTTTCAATACAATTTTGTTATTTTGAATCATCCTATTCTGTTATTGTCTGTACTTTCACATGTTTTAGCCCACGAAATCTTACTTTTTACCTAGAAATGACTGATTTTTGGTACAGTTGTTCCCTGGAACTTTGAGCGATAGTTAAGGAAATTATTTTGTAACCTTACAAACTTCCTCTCGTTCATTGGTCTTAATTCAGGATACAATTGGTTGATTTTTTTACACGTTCTGACAATGATTTGATCACTTTGTTCATGTGTATAATGAATAATTTCATAAGAACTTCGTTTGGATAATTGATATTTGCATTCATTTTGGAAGATGATTCGATACACCGTCGATAACTGTTTGTAAATTACTCATAAGTAACCGAGCTGCTATAAGCTTGATAATTCCACTGCTACCTAAATCCAAATTCTAAAATAAAATAATATTTCTAGAAGAAGCCACTTTATTGAGAAAACTTGACGATTTAGGTATAGGGACATGATATATCATCTTGAAGCATTTTTCACCATCTTTCAATTTACCGATTGATATACAAGGGGTTTCATTTGAAAAAATGAACTTTTGACTAGTTTTATGCACAATGGAAAAAATAGTAATTTTAGCACGCCCTGTAAGATATGGAGGCAATTTCTTGATGTTATTTGAATATTTCAAGTTTGTTCAAACTCTCATCAAAATATCAACTTTTCATGAATTGACAGTACTGATGTACCTAATTTCAATTAAGGCTATGTTTTGGACCATATTACGCACAATTTATTTTTTGTCTGGAAAACAGATAGAGATAGGTATAGGATATTATCGACAAAAAGTATTAAACTACCAGAGCGATTCCAAAAATGTATTAATATACGGGGTGTTCCATTAAAAAAAATAAAGTTGCTAGGACTTTTCGATGGAAGTGGCAACGCCGCAATGCTGAAAATATTTTAGGTCGGTAGAACAGGTAAGAAAATGTGGGACGTGACATTTTCAGAAAAATCATGCTTTGCGTTTTTCAGAAACGTCTAACCTACCATCGACTGTGAGTCACGCTGTATATTTTTGTGAACAGAGACGGTGAAGGTATTATAAAAATGATTTATAATATTAGAATGATATTTTTTTCATTGAAACACTCATATGAATGTAACATAGTTTTTAGCTTTCTACTGCTCCGTCTTCATACAAAAAATGTGGAAACCTTTCAAAGAAAGGAAGCAAGTTATCAATTTTAAAAGAAGTAAGATGTGTAGATCATGCAAGGAAGTAACTCTCAGACACAAACTGAAAGAAAAATCCCTTCTGAAACAGCTACCTTTCGAAACACTGAATTACACCAAAAAACTCATTTATCCACTCAGTTCGTATTGCAAACATTCGTTATGCAATTAAATCAGACATCATTCACAGGTTTCCTACATAGTATACTAAATGAAAGGAAAACATTTCACTTACATGAAACACTGTCATCCTCACTGATAGACATATATTATTATATGTTACGCCGTAAGACTCAATTCATACATGAATTACGATTTTTATGTCACGGAATGAGTTTGATTCACATATGTCATCGATTACATCGTAATGACATTTTTTCACGTATTTGATTAAATCCCAGCCATAAGAAATCTTGTTCAAATTGAAACAACAGTTAAATGAAATGAATAAAAACACTTTTGTCTAAATACCACTGGTAGATTTTATTCATACGACCGGTTTCAGGTTTGTATATACTTGATAATAAGGTCAAATCCGAAACCGGTCGTATAAATGAAATCTACCAGTGGTATTTAGACATTCAAGTGATCATGAATTACCATGAAGTAAACAAGTCATCAATCACTCATATTAAACAACATTAATATCTGAAAAATGTAAAAGGATTTCATAGTTCTTTTTTCTATTTTCCATTGGCAGCAATTCAGACAACAGAAATAATTGAACAGTATCTTCGATACTGAATTTTATCAGTTTAGACTTCCAAATTTGGATTATCTAGCTGCATTACAATTATATCAAGCAATACCAACTGAAATGAAAATACGAATGCAAAAATCAAGATACAATATGGAAATGACTACAGAGTAAAAGAAAAATGAAATGAAAATGACCAAAAAATCAAAAATACATTAGGTATAAGTTGGAAATTAAAAAAAGAATTCAAACCAAGTTACTCCACGGCGTTTTGATTGTTAGTATCCACAATTCTCTTCGGATGATGACTAGACTATTTCCCCGAGAGATGAATATTCATAGGTCATTCGACCATTTGGCGGGAGTTGACCGTTTGCTGGGAGTTGACCAATTTCCGCTTGATTACAGGTTTCCATATCTGTTTTCACGCTAGCTTGGCTAAATGCGTCGTTGGAAAACATATATGCAGCTTCTTTGAACTTCTAGTTAAACCACTGTTATTTTCTGTGGATTGATCATCTCAGCTTGGGACCACTTGATTTTATGTTGATGAGCCTAAACATATGCTCTGCTATTTCCGATTTGCTAGTTTTTTTACGCTATGTGTTTTTCTTGTACTCGGCAATGCAAACCTTCAATGGCTTCTAGGTCTCACAGATATAGGATTTGCCACACTCAAAGGGTAGCCGTTAAATACAAATTTTGGAATCTTGATATCATTCAAGTATCTTATCACTAGGCACCTAACTGGTTTGAGAGTGATTTACTGTAGATATTCATGTTCGAAGATTAGTTTCGAAAGATTAGTTTTTCGAATGGCATGTTATTAGTTCTAGATATCGGGCTTCATTTTCAGATATCCATATGGAACAAGTACTTTATCTAACAATAAAAAATATTCTGGTTGACTGTATTGCTGAGAGTTACGATCATTTCCTGATCCAATTGACAAAATGTGGCTCGAATATAACTTTCTCACTATTTTAATAAGGTTGTATCACATTTAAGAAAATGCTTACAGAAATGCTCTCAGATCGTAGATATAACATAGTTACAAAAAACAAATACCTTGATCTAGTTCAAGAACATTTATTCCTGGACTATCTCTAAATGTGTTGATTTATCCTGGCCCATTATCATTGGAGATATCAGGTGTGCGTGAGGAAAAATAATCATTCGTGATGGAACGGCTTTTAATCAATTTAGTTTATTCATAATGCCGTCTCATGATGGCGTGTTCCGATATGATATAGAACGGGAAAAGATAAAAAGAAGCGATATTCAAATTGAGGCCTATATTTTATTTTCGACGCCCGTTTCAGTGAATGTCAGGGAAAAATTGTGTCGAAAATCGTGATCATCAACAAAAATTCCCCAATTTCTCTTTTTCGTGAAATAAATAAAAAAACTCATATTGATTGAAATCTACAAATATTCAGGGCAGGTTTCATATTATCTATATATCTATCTAAATATAAGTTGTTATTCGATAATGATATATTGATCAATAAAAATATGTTCGATCCCGAACCACAATTCAATTATCCTTGATATGCAACAAAATTGACATTTGTAAACTGTTGGGAAATACTGATAAGTCATTAGGAGATGACGCCAACTTGGTTAGTGAAATGATTTTTGAGAAAAATGTTGCAGTTCAAGTGTGGGAACACGATTTGTTTTTATATTCACTCTATAATCTACTGATTCACCCAATGACATCAAGTAAATACATATAATCAGTTATTGAAACTCAGTTCTTGTGAAATGTTCACTAAAACTCTTCCACTGAAGTGCGACCTGCTCACGTCACCATTATGAAATAAGAGTTGAGAAAGTAGGGTTTGAAATAATATCATTTGAAAAATATGTAACTGTCAATATTTGAGATTGAATTGTGTAGAGTACATGAATTAAGTAGAGTACAACTATTCAACCACCTATACCTACCTCTTTTTTTGTGATGCACTATTTGAAACTTTTGGTGTAGTAATAATATTACTGAAGTTTTATCCCAACACCAAACCGCTATTTTGAACACCTCGACATGTGCTTCAGTTACCAAGTGATGACCTGCAAGAGGACGATCAAATTAGATATACATACAATGTTGTCCTCATTTATACCATAGCGGAGGTGTCTGTTGGGATAAAACTCCAGTAATATTCATTAACTACTCCTTTACTTGAAATCCCCATTCAAAAAAAGATATAATTCTTCATTTCGTCAACTACTTTTTCCGTAAGTACTCTGATAAAATTAATTTTAGTCGGTCGGTAGCCAGGCGGTTCGACGTGGGTGCTTTGTTCACTCACTCGAATTGACTGCCGTGTTGGTCTTCTGAGGGTTGTCGTTCGTAGGGGTGCGGCAGCTGGTTAACTGAAAAACAGATTTTAAACAGATATATCAAATTTACTATCAGAGCCCAAAATTGATTTTACAGAAAAGAAATAGTTTTTCGCATTACGTCACAAAAAACGTGAGAAATGTGTGGCATATGTCCAAAATGCCAGGAATGCTACAAACCCAAAATGTTGAGTACTTGCTTATCAAACAATTTGGTATTTTTGTCTCAAAATGAAAAATGCCGCTTCGTTCTGTGTGACAATAGAATAGTGACAATAGAATTTGTGGGGTTTGTTGGCATGTCATTTCCAAGTCTAACAATTATCCGATTAGTCGTTTGATCTGTCCATGAAGACAAGTTATTTGGCAGAATATCATCGACATATCATTCATCAATGAAAAAATCGTTTTCTGAGTACAGGATGCGCTTTTACACCGTTATTGTGTTATGGCTTCCATCCAAATTATTCTCCTGAAAATTTTTCATCATCAAAGTCAAAGTCACTGTTCCGCCAACTGATCCATTTTGGTATATTCTAGAATCAATATTCCAATGAAAAACTACTTTATGCAATTCGTTTGGACCTCAGGTTGATTTTTTCATACGTTATTTTGCCAGGTTGGCGTGAAAAGTGATGCAAAGATTCATTAAATTCACTATGACATCGTTTTAAACGAATCCTTCAATGAACTCGTTAGCAAGTTCTTTCCAAACCGTGTCTATCGGCTTGTGCTTTCTATTCGGGCAATGCATGATCCCAAAGCACACGTCGTCTTTTCACTAATAATTGGACCCTTTCAGTCATAGGTTACCTCAACCTGGATTGGGTTTAGGAGCCTGTACTTCTGCAGCCTTCCAGTGATAACGGCTAACTAGGGTGTTTTCACTGTTGGCTTTTTTCGAGTCCATTCAAATATCGTCTTCGACCTTTTCATTATACGTTTTTGCGCTATCAGACATATCACAATGAAAACCAATCAAAATTTACACCACAGAGAACAAGTGCGATGAAGTCACCTAAACAACTCACAGTTTCGTGCAGATGGAAATATAATGAGTGAAAATTTTGAACACTCTCAAGGGCATATTGAGGAACACTCAAACCTCAAAATATTTGACGATTATACGATTCGTCATTTTTTGTTTTATTTGACATTTCGAACTCGACAGACGTAAGCCAAATGTTAGGCACCTGTTTGGAAGTGCCACAGATGCATGTGAGGCATCAAAATTCAGACGAAATATCTCCAACTTCGAAAGGAGGTAAAATAATAAACTAAATGATGAGCAAAACCTTGTTCTAGTTCTGTTTTTTCTCTAAATTCAAAAAGAAGTTGTGAGTTCTGCACACCACGTTGATATAAAGTATAGTTCAAATAGTTGTAAATACTGATCTGAGTATAACTGACCAAGCCTAAGCCAAATGAAACTTACATCCAACAGTTTAATCATCTGGAAAACTTGCTTGTCGATAGAATATGGTACCTTATCGAAATCTATCGCTGTAATTCTTGTTGTCAAATCATTCCCGAAATCTCGACACAGGTACTTTAATAATTTGAAGGTTTTATAAATCATATTTAACAAACAAGAAGCTGAACGTTTCATTGATATAATACTCGTATATACTTTGCACATACAATATATTGCTTTGCTGTCGACAACACATTTATCTCGTCATTATATTTATATTCCAGGACATCGGCTATGGAGGCACATCTTCACCGTCAGCAGGAAGTTGCATATCTTAATAAGGAGCTAGAAGTGATTTTGAATTGGAGTAAAAGTAACCAGGTTTAATTCAATCCCACAAAAACCCAGGCATCGGTTTTCTTCGAACCGAATATCAAACAATTATGCTTAATACTTCGATGGATTTGTTGGAGCTTGAAATGGACACCAATACGTATTGGCACAATCACGTCGCTGGAATTGCAAAGGCTGCTTTTCAAAAGCTTGGAAAAGTGTTCCGAACCATAAGACTGTACACATCTCAGAAACTTTTGATGCTTTATAAAGCTCAGATCAGACCTTTTTTGGAGTATTGCTCCTATGTATGGAGCTCCGTCTCCAAGCATACCCTAAAGTTGCTGGATTCCATCCAGAAAAGAGCCATTCGCCTGATTGGAGACGCGAACATCACGTGCAACCTTGATAGCTTGGAACATCGAAAAAAGGTTGTAAAATTGTCTCTCTTCTATAGACATTTTCACGAGAAGTGTTCTAGTGACTTGGTACATTTGATTCCAGCAAGAGGGGTCCCTATCAGAAATACGCGACGAACTGTGGATGCTCATCGTTACGAGGTTCAACTCAGTGAACTTTGACTTCGCTGTTCAAAAACGCTTCCATTTGGAGAACAGCGTTTATGTGGAATAAACTTCCTGAGAACGTTTTCCCAAATAGATTTATTCTCCAGCGATTCAAATCTAATATGAATAGCTACTTTCGTACACGCACCGCTCTGAGAGCGGTGTCCTTGAAAATATGAATTGTACGCTGGTGTTGCATAAAAATATCAGGATATCTGATTCGATTTCATTAACAAATACGACTTTTTCATTTCAAGATGTCTTTGAAGTGATATTATTCAAATACCCTCGAGTACCTTCAATATTCAATGCCCAAAGTATGTGCTCTGGAACAGCAGATCACATACTTTGTGAATGCCCTACTGGAAACTAAATCAGGTTTTTATAATTCGGCAGAGCCGTACTCCAACCATCTGACCTAAAAGTCTACTCACCATACAAACTGATTGGCTTCTTTAGGAAGCTGGGTTTATTTAGTCGAGTGTAAATAGGTGTGAGCCACAAGAAATTCTTGCGGATTACGGTGGAGGGTCGAATAGACCAACTCAGTTTGGATCTAACCTAACCTACAATATAAGACGGTAGTTTTGGTAGATGTTGTTTTAGATGCACTGGATGCCTTTCGATGATAATGTATCCAACGCAGTCGTTTGTTATTGAATATCTATATGAATCAGTTTTGGATTGTAGTTCTTCTTTTGCTTTTTATGTTAATGAATTGCTTATCTTTTGCCGTTTGAGGATTTTTTCCGCCTTCACGAAAATGTCGATTCGTCTTCCAAAGTATATATTTTCGAATGACAATTTCTGGAATAGCAACACCAAACCACTTCTCCACTCGACTTCAAAGAACCATATCAACGACACTTCTGATTCTCCAAGATAATCAACGGTTTTCCTACTTAGCATTTTACCGAAATTCATTGTCACAAGTTCAGGATATTACACATTCTAGAAAGATTATTATTTTTGTTGGAATCTCAAACTTTTAAGGATTTCAGATTGGGTGAAATCTCAAAGACTGAATAATTGTCGACTGCAATTCGCGTAGCAATTAAAGGTATCTGCTATACCAATTTCCCCTCATGCAGATGCGCCCCTCTCCCCCATTCATTGATTTCATGTCGATATTCACCTCAGTTTTCCAGTTGTGAACGAATAAACATAACCATATGACAACAGATATCACACAACTTTCAATTTTTTTTATATCATTCCAATAGATTGATTTCAAAACAGCAAATAGAATTTGTCGAAGATGAAAAATTTTATCGAATTGCAGTTTAATACCTCTGATAAGTTATTAAATCACAAGAATCATGAACTGAGGCAAATCTCGTAGAAGATGCGTCAGAAGGAGCCCAAAATTCAGTTTGAATGACTTTAATAATATTTTGGCGTAATATCTGCAATTGTTGTAATGATAGTCTTCGTTATTCAAATGTTTTCGCCTCTATGTACCTCCATTTCTACCGCTGCATTGAACTTTCAACCTAGAAATTTATACATTTCGTTCCCGCTTTGAAGATATTTATTCCATTGCACATCTAGAAAGCATTCCAAACTGACTTTTATTCAAATTTGCAGCATTTAAAGCATTTCGCACCATCATAAATCATAAGAAACAGAAAATTAAAAATGAAATAAGATAGCGCAGTGTGTTCTGAATTCCATACTTTTATCATTCATCTTCCAAACGGTTACCTGCTATATTTCACTTGCATATTTCAACGTCCCCTTCTTAAGTCGCCCCTATCGTAGGGGATGCAAACATGTGACTGAGGTGTTGATAGCGGTATAATTTATATTAATTAATATTATTGTGGTGTGGACGGCAACGCCACGTTAATATTCGTTAATATTTTTTGGGGATAGAGCCGGAGAAGATAAACTGAGAGCTGAATGAATTAATTGTGGAATCAATTATTGCTCAAAATTGTTCATAAAAAATAGTGAGAGAATTGTGAAACCAACTAATGTTCAATTTTTAAGGAAAAAATTTTCGGCTTTTCAACTATCCAATGGTATACAGGATGTTATGAATGTTATATGTGTGATTGATGACTTGTTTATTTTGCTCCGTGAACACGTCTGTTTGGACAAAAAATCTACAATGTATGAACATCATCAAGAATCAAAACAGAAGATAAGTGAAGATAACCTCAAAATCGTTCACATCTAAAGAAGGGAAAAAATAATTTGTTTGAAGCCATGGAAATTAACAAATCAATCAGAAACCTGAAATATATACCCCTAAACGAGCAACTCGATTTAGTTAGGTCTTCACTCTTGAATTTAAAAGTTCAATAACCCCTATAATCTTCAGTGTTGAATGCTATAGTTGGCACCCTGGTTCGTTTAACTGCCTGTCCTTCTATCTTACCTAAAAACTCCCGATATTACCAAGTTGTCAAATTTCAGTTTTATTATACTTTTAGTTTTATACTTGATGATGGGGTTGAACTCGAAACCGGTCGTATAAGTAAAATTAACTAGTGGAAATTAGACAAAAGTGTTTTTATTCATTCCATTAAAGTGACTATGGATGTTATGTTATGATTAGGCGGATTGGCTGTCCTTGTTCATCTTTCACTACCTGAACCACTGTGCATGCTGTTTTTGGCGAGTGCATTGGCTTTGGATGTGGGGATTGAGCAAACTGGCCTCCGGATGCCTGCTTCCACGTAGCCACGCTGGATACGGGAATGACAGAATCACTTGTGGTTCTGTTACTCCCTAACTGAATAGCATCCCAACGATAGCTTAATCCTAAGGTGTGTGAATCCGTGCCGAGTGGATGAATGATACTCAGCCTATCAGCTGTCTCTACGGAACCTTCGAAATACCGGGCGCTCTCTCGTCGTAGCATTGCATTATCACGGTAATGCGGGGCTCTGCCGTGATTGACCTTCTTTCCCTGGCTACTCGTAGGACTCTTATGGACAGAGTAAACTGAAAAACTTTTTCTGACGCTGAGTCTCCAGAGGAGATGTGAATAAAGATTAGGAGCGAGAGCTTCTCAACTCTACAACTCCTGATCCAATAACTGAACCTAAAAAAAAGATTTGGTGGTACAGCCAGGAAACGACTTACTCGTCTCCTCAAGAGCGGGGTACCTTATGAAACCACCTTGCACCAAATTCTTGAGCGGCGTACGCAGAATCTGTCTCAAGTGGAGTGAAAACCCCCCATAAGCAAGTTAGCAAACGTTTGCGCTCAACTGATGATTCACCAAAAACCAAAGACGAAAAAGCCCTGCCCTCTTATGGAAACGTTGTCGCGGGTATCAAGGTGGGAATCTTGCACCTTGTCTATTCGACTACCTCATTAACGATGAAACAGCAGAGCATATACTTTGTGCCTGCCTCGCTGGGGACCGAATTAGATGTTTGGAGTTCGGCAGAGCCGTACTCTTACCATCTGACCTGAAAGACCACTCACCATACTAACTGATCGGCTTCGTTTAGAAACTGGGTTTATTTGGTCGAGTGTGAATAGGTGTGAGCCACAATAAACCCTTGTGGGTTGCGGTGGAGGATCGAATAGACCCACTCACTTTGGACCTAACCTTACCTAACATTGTTATGAATGTTATGATTGAGATTTAGTAAGTAAGTAAGAGTAAGAAGTACCATCATGAACTTGAAAAAAAAGAAAGCCCCTGATATAGATAAAATATCTGTCGAAACGATGCACCATGCCAAAGATCAAATAGCAAAAACTATCAGTGCACTTGCGAAAAGGTGAATAAAGCTAGAATTGTAGGTTTTTCAAACAAAAATAAATTATTATCCTGTCAACTCAGGATGTTATTATGCTGGTCATTTTCAAAATCAATTAAAGTTTAGAAAATGATAAACCTTCGATGGCTGTGTTTCTGGAATTCGCTAAAACGTTTGATACCGTTGATCATTCTCAACTGCTGAACACAGTTTTTCATTCGGGGTTAAGAGGCACAGCATATTACCTGATGAAGTGTTATTTGAAGGATAGAGAACAATACGTGGAAGTAAACGAAAACCTAAGCCATAAAAAACTATGGAGTACCACAAGGGGCAGTATTGAGAACAATACTTTCCATCACTTACATAAACAAAATACTCACCTTGAACAGTTTTGGCACCATGTGAAGCTTCACTGACGATATCGTTATTATTTATATGAATCGAAAACATGGAAAGACTTGAAGGAAACATTAGAGCAACGTCTCAAAATTTTGGGTTCTTTCTTTACCTGAGATGGAACATTCACATCCAATAGACAGTAAAACTTGATCAAATAAATTGATCCTGTTACCCAATCAACCTTTTACAGGCAGTACAATGTCTGAGGGCTAGTTATAAAATTTAAAAACTTAAAAACATTTCTAGGTGAATTTCACTAGAAGATAATATATCAAGCACTTGTTGCATCCCAATTATCTAATGGAATAGTGAAATTAGGTTCTGCTTCCGCGTACCATACTCTCAGAAAATGCTCAGAAAATAATTTTGAAGATTATATCTGGCAAGCTTCAACACTATTCGTCAGATTCTCCGTTATTGGAATGTAAAATTTTGGATGTACGTCAACTCTATTTTCTAAGAACCGTTACGCGAATATTTCAACAAGAACACTCTTCATCATTAATTGACCATATATATGAAACAAGACTGAAAATAAAAAAAAATGTGTGAGGGAGAAGTGGGAGAAGCTTCATCTACGTTTCGCCAATACTTTTTGATCATCTCCCAGATGACATATAATACAAAAATACATTATATTCTTTCAAAATCACCACTAAGAAGTTCTTGTTTGATACACCTCAAAATTGATATTCATCGCCTGATAAATCCCTGTAAACTGTCTATTACTTTAATTTCGAATCTGATATGTATGGGTATGTAGATTTCAGAACCTTTTTTTTAGATGTGTACATTGTGAATTGTATTGAGTGAAAATCAATTTTACCTTGAATCGATAATTATATTTTTCATGGAACTTTTACATGTATATACAAATTTTATTAGTTTTTGCCTTTTCTTTTCTCCTTGCTTTGCATTTTTTGTATTAATCAAATCAGGATATCCTAGTAACCATGTTACTGCGCACTGGCTCTTCCTTAGAAGAAATCATCGTTTTGTAGCACTGAATTTCTCTTCTTCAGTGGAATTATTTCCTTCATTGAAATTTTTTACTTCAGTAAAATACCTCAGAATGTAAAATATTTTATATTTTATTTGTTTGTACCCCATTATTTTTGTATTCAGTATTGCTAATAAATATTATTATGTTTATTATTATTACAAGATACATATCTTCCAGAACGTATCTGAAACTTGATTATTTCTGGATTTCAGTCACCTTCAAGTATTTACAAAAATTCAAAGAAAATGAAACAATTTGTTTTTTTTTTTCAAGTAATTGCCTTCAGATTCAATAGATATTTGAAAGTATTTGTGAAAAATTCCAAAAACACTTTTACATTCTGATGTCGATTTCTCAAAAAGAGGAAAACACAAGTATTTTATTCCGAAACATCACTGTCCGCCATGTAGGATGACATGTAAGTGAAATTTCACTCCTTCCATATACGATATTGTGTAGCAATCCTGCTAATGCTATCTGAATGAATACCATAACGAATGTATGAAGTACAAACTGAATATTGTTTTTTGTATGATTGAATGTTCATATAAAAGTAATTATTTGAAATGTATTTTTCTTTTCGCGTATATGGAAGTAGTTGTTTCGACAAGGCAAGTTATTTCTTTGGATGAACCACATGAACCATTTTTGGAAGTAATTGATTTTTCCTTTCTTAAGAAGATTACCAAATTTTTCATAAACACGGAGAAGTAGAAAGCCTTAAAACATTTGATTCCCAAAAATGAATGTCTCCTAAAGATAAATCCTTTTCAATTCACTCAAAAACATAGTTTTGAAATGCTTCAAAATCTCGTTGAGATGATGAAAATCGTTATCAATGTATTTTTTCTTGACGAAGAAAAACAAACGAAGTTGTTGCTCAGTGAATCACGATAATACAGTCGTTTTGATGATGAATGATGCGACAATTCAGATTACTTCCATGTAATTTCACATTCAAATATTTTCAGATCTCCCGCATGAATGGTGAGGATATGTCCAGTGGAGTCAAAAAAAATCAAGCGTTCTTGGAAGTGCTTCGAGACTAATGTTCATTTTCCGTTTCATAAGAATATATCTATGTTTCGTCACTTGTAACAATATTGTTGAGGTTCCCAAATACATTTTGAAACTTTTTTGAGCGTCATTATTCTGGAACATATTTTCTTACAACAAAATATTTGAGCAAAAGCGAGCGTGTTGCAGTTTAGGATATTTCAAGGGATATACCAAATTTCTTCTGCCATATTATTCCCGGCATGTATTTTATACGAAACGAATGATTTTAATGGCCACCTTTATTAATTCCGTAATCACAGCAGCATGACTATACAACGGTTTTTATCAAGTTACCTATGTTCGTCTTTTGTCAGCTATCATTATCATAATCATAAAAATGTTGTCAGTTTACAATTTCAATATTTTGTTGTGGAGCTGTTGAAATAATATAATTGAGTTCGAATAGTAGTGAACAGATTATTAGTTCATCTGTTAAAATTGAAAAGGCGAATAGAGCTTCAGTAGATTTATGAATCTAATCACTAATCATAACTCGTTATGTACGGTTCATAACTGCTGTGAAATTACCACCATCAGAAACATTCTCCTAGCATATTAATAAAAATCAGAGATACCTAAGTGATTGACTTCATGTTCATATTATTCAATGTTGAATAATATAGTTTTGATCAACAACAATGTGTATATTCGACATTTTACATTCATTAGGATTCCGGGACATCTGCGGCGGATGTACATCTTCAATGGCAGTAGGAGGTTGCATATCTTAATGAGGATCCTGAAGTGATTTCGAATTGGACTGAAAATAACCAGTTTCAATTCAATGCCACTAAAACCCAGCCATCGGTTTTCTCCAAAAAGATAAATGACTCTAAACCATATAGAATAATGTGAGGTCAGAAAATTCTACCTTCTGCTTCGATAAGTTTGTTGGGGGTTGAAATGTACACCAAATGCACAATCATGTTGCTGGAATTGCAAAAGCCGCTCCTCAAAAGTTCGAAACTCTGTTCCGAGCTAGAAAGCTGTACACACCTCAGCAACTTTTGATGCTTCCTGAAGCTCTGATCAGACCTTTTTCAGATTATTGTTCTCATGTATGGAGCTCCGCCCCTAACCATACCCTGAAGCTGTTGCATTCCATCCAGAAAAGAGTATCCGCCTGATAGTAGACGCGAACATCACTTGCAACTTCGAGTCTGGAACATCGAAGAAAGGTTGGAGATTTTTCTCTCTTCTATAGATACTTTCACGGGAAGTATTCAAGTTGGCACATTTGATTCTACCAATAGCGGTACATATCCAAAATACGGGAAGGACCAGAATATTTCATTTGTAGTGAACATAGCTGAAGGTCATATCATCAAAACATTTTCTTTGAGCCCTAACCTAACTTCTTCGTCTCCCGCTTTCAAAGTGTGTAAAATTTTTGGCGTGAATGTTTTTTTACAAGGCCTCTCCTGATATTTTCTCTAGGAATATTAATGTTCAAACTAGCCGTTGGCAAGCTTGAATTGGGATTATTACAAAAATATTGCAATATTCGCCCACCATTTCTATTCTCACGATGTGGATTGTTTTTGTTTTCGAGCACAAGAATATGCAATCTGTTTTGTTGAAAAGAGTATTCACAAGGTTGACTGTACAGCTGTTCACAGAAAGTTTATCAGGATGTTTGTTATGAAATTCTCTGGCAGCTTCTCTCTCTTGCCGAAAGAGCATTATCTCCGAAAAGGCGCACTAGTTCAATTTTATCTCGCACACTTACTTCTCCCATGATGAATCACTAATTCCTACCGACTCACAAATTATTTTCCTTACTAATCGAGCATAATCTGACGTTACTGTTCCAATGCAGTTTTTTTGATAGCAGCAATAATTATCAACATTAGTCTTTTGTTTCCAGTACCAAATTAAAAGAGCGTGGTTTTACATATCCACACGGTGTTTCACGGCCAACTATCTAAGATTCGAAAATCATTGAAGAGGTGTGCAGTTGACATTTTATCATGATACAATGTGAATGTTGAAACGATAGCAGAATCAATTATACTGTTTTTTTTTTTTAATTTGGTACACCAGCATTTGAGAGGGTGTCCAATTCAATGGTGATTATGAATGATTCCTAAAAAAACTGCTTATACGATGTCTAGTATTTCAACCTATGAAAATATTTGCAGCAGGGCTTGGTTTTTGTGAAAAGAAAATGATATTTGGTTTCAAAGTACAGTTTATTGAACCCTACAATTTAAAATGAATTTTTTTTAAATCGGAGAAAAGATGCAAATTTTAGGAAGGTGTCCCGCTTTCAAGTGTGTCACTCTGTATATGTTATCCCTGAATAAAGTTCGTTTTTAGATATTCCACAAATATTCCTGTTGATGCAAATTTCGAGAAGAAGTTCGGCTGTAACAATTACCTTCCTCTATTAACATGGAATTCAGGTGAAACACGTGTTCCAATCTTGTGGAAAGTTTGAATAACAATTCACACGAATTGTATCGAATATTTGAATAGCGTGAAAGATTCAAACATTGCTGGTGAAGAACTGAAAACGAGTATTTTCACTCCAAACCATGAGTTGAATTCGGAAATGAACTCTGTACTTCTGGGTGATCAATTTTTCACCAATATTATGAATCTCATCTGTTTAAAATTCATTTTGAATTTTTGGCGTGTAAATTGAAAACATGATGCCTATTTTGCTCACTTTTTTTCAGATATTTTCCACTGATATCTGCCCTTCAAGAAATAACTTCTATGAAAGATAGATGCCACTTTCAGAATCTTGATTAGGAAGAGGCTAAGTGTATTAATAATAATAATAATAATAAATGCTTTTATTGAAAGGTTACTCAGTACAAGGGATACTAATCTAACCTAACAAATGGCAGAAGTCAACGTCTGCGCATGACGAATCAAGGCAGAAATTGCTCTTCCATCCAACCAGTAAGAGATAACTTATAATAATACACATTGTTTGCTTAATTAAAACTAGAAAGAAGAAAAAAAAAGGAAAAAATGGAGAGAAGCAGAAGAGAAGTAGAAAAGAGAGACAATAAACGAATAAATGAAAATTATGTGTTCTATGTGTGGAAAATCATGTTACAAATATGATGATGAATTTGATGATTTCTTCATATTTATTGTAAAAACATATGTATAGGTGTCAACTGATAACTGTTATAAAAGAAGAGAACCGGATTGTAGCATGAATCTCTTCAAATTTTTCTTGAAACTAAGTGGTGATAGGGATTTGAATTCAATGGGTAGCCGATTATATAAGTGTGAAATGTTATAAGAAAAAGATCCTCGAAAAAAAGAAGTTTTATGTTTAGGTGCAGTCAAGAGATGTTTAAATCTCAAATTTAGATTATGTACATCGGTTCTAAAGGACAGTTTCATGAATAGGTAGGCAGGTTTCCCAGTGGATATGACCTTATGGAATAAACTAGCAGAATGTAGTGTGCGCCTAGCATCCATGTTCAGCCACCCGAGTTGTTTCAAGTATTGAGACACATGCTCACGTCTCCTTACGCCCGTGACGAGTCTTATGCACGAATTCTGCAGTTTTTGAAATCTCTGCCTGTCAGATTTCAAGAGTCTTGGACCATAAACAGTATCAGCATAGTTTGCATGAGATAGTACTAGTGCGTCGCAGAGTAATATTTTATTTGTTTTGTTCAACAGATTTTTATTCGAGTATACTAATTTTAGATTCATATAACCCTTCCTAAGAATCTGAGAAACATGCGTAGTGAAACGCAGAGAATTATCGAGATAAAGGCCTAAATTTTTCGTGACGTCACTTTTTGGTAATTGAACCCCATCGATGGAAATGTTAATCAACTCGGTGCAACGATTCTTTGCATTTGGCCTACCGAAGAGCATGACACAAGATTTAGTTGGCTTCACAGAGAGACAATATTTACTTGATTCAGTTATCAGAGAGTGCAGATCATGACTCATTTGTTCTAGCGCAATATTGAGTGAGTTTTCATCGAATTGTAAATACAACTGTGTATCGTCGGCGTAACAATGCATAGAAGTGTGACGAAGGCAGTGGGAGAACTGAGAAGTATATAAAACAAAAAGAAGTGGACCTAAAATCGATCCTTGAGGGACCCCATTATTTATTTTAAGGGTATTCGATTTTTTGTTATTGAGTATGACATACTGAGAACGGTTTGTCAGATAATTTCCAAGCAGAGTGACCACGCTAGAGGCAAAACCCAGGTACTTCAGTATTGCCAGAAGTAGAGAGTGGTTAATACGATCAAATGCTTTGGAGTAGTCCAGCAATACTAGAAGACAAAGTTTATTATTGTCGATAGAACAATGTAAATCATCAACAACTTTCAAAAGAGCTGTTGTACAGCTGTGGTTTGGCCGGAACCCTGATTGACATGTAGGTAATATACTGAAATCATTCAAGTAGCTACGTATCTGCAAGTTTACAAATTTTTCAAACGCTTTAGATATGGCACACAAAATGCTAATTGGGCGAAGGTCAGTCAAACTCTCTGCATTGCCTATTTTGGCTAACGTAATAATATGCGAATGTTTCCAGATTGTTGGATAAATATTTTTTTGAATACAATAATTGAATAAGTGGCATATGTGAGGTAAAATAATTGGACAACAGTATAATAACATTTGTATGCTGATATTATCAGGACCAACAGCATTACATTTAATACTTAACAGAATGGTGTAAATTTCATTCTCGCTAGTTTCGTGAAATTTGAATTCTTGGTCATTCAGCTTCGAGCTCAAAAAATTATTTATTGTGTCATTATCAGGCGTGGAGATACTATTAACAATATCGCCAAAAAAGCTGTTGATTTTTTCAACATCCGAGAGGTGTTCAGGAATTGTCTTTTGACCTTTCTTCTATTCTAAAATAAATATTATTTTGACCAGTATTTTAAGGTAATTACCTATTTTTCTGAGAAAATCACAACCATATCACGATGAACAGTATTTATATATAGAAAAGCAATCTCCGCATAACTAGATTTCCTCCACCCATGTGGCTAATATGGCTAAAAAGTGCGCTCGAAAAGGATTCGCGTGACTTTCCGTAATAACACTCACGGAGCCAACTAGATTTATGCCAGACCTGACGCATAACTCTCCTATTATCACTGTTTGTCAGAGCGAAATACTACAAAACTTGCATGCACCTATTACTGAAAGCCTGGGATATATATTCATGAAAAAACAAATTGTCGCAAAACTGACGACGCAAAAACTTATTATTGTTTATGAAAATTGCATTCAGAAGTAGGAAATCGAAACCCCACGATCAAAGGGAACTAACCAACTCATTATGAATTTAACGGAAGACTATTTCCAGTTGGCCTTTTTGTAATTCATACGCTGTGATGTCGATTTCAGAATTAATAACAAATGTCTTGACGGTGAAGTTTGTTAATCAAAACAGAGAGTTTTTCAGTCACGTGTAAATTCGAATTTCAACCTTCAATTGAGACGAAGAATGGATATCGAAAAAGTGAAGTTAATCAATCAAAAAAGTGATTCCATCAAACTTTACTCACAGTATAAGGAACCAATGATTTATCACTTATTTCATCACAAAATAATCATAATTTCAATAAGAGGGATGCACTCGTACCTGAATTGACAGCAAATTATCAATATTTGGTTCAGTTTTGATAGGAATAACCAGTGGAAGTATCTATAGGACACAGACAAATCCCCAAACTCCCACATAGCAATAAATATTCCAGGAATATTCAATATAAATCGCTTAGATAGCTGTAAATAAATTTTTATAAATAATAATATTTTTACGGTATATAGTATTTACATCTATAATACCTCTGCGGAAAGGCACATATTGTACGAAACACGACATAAACATTTTTTGTCGATACCTGGGCATAAAACAGCTGGATTTAAAAACTCTCTATTCTATAACTGTATTATATTATTTAATTGTGTTCCTTCGCCTATCAAAGATATGAAGTTATCTTCATTTAAAAATTAAATAAAAAAATATTTGATGCTGAATGCTTTTTATAGTATAGATGAGTTTATAAGTAGAAATAAATGACCTGTCGAATTGAAAATAGGAGGAATGAGGAATCTAAATTATTTCTTCATTGTGTAAACTTTTTGTGCAGTGTAAATATTTTGTTTTGTCCCACATACACCTGTTTCTTTGTGAATTTTACAAGTATAAGTTATATTATACAATCATAATTTTAAAATATTTTTATTTGTAACAATGTGATAAATCAGTTTTCAATCTGTCTTTTCATCATTTATTCTTTTACATGATTCTATTGTATTTAATTGACGTGCCAAATGTACAATATTGTATCAAATAAATAAATATTCTATTCTATTCTATTCTATTTCATGAATATACATTTAAGTATATTGTATTATGCTATGAATATGCCAGGGATATATATATATATATATATATATATATATATATATATATATATATATATATATATATATATATATATATATTGTTATGATAAGTTTTTTTATAAGATTATTGCAAAGTTAAAGATTTTCAAATTTTAATTAGTTAAAAGTTTACATTTATTTTAGTAGTTAAAAGTTAAAAGTTTGTATTTATTTTGATAGTTCGATGTTAAAAGTTTTTCATATTATTATTAATTTGATGTTAAAAGTTCACATATTTTGTTAGTTCAGTGTTGAAAGTTTGTGAAAATCAAAGTTATTCTTAGATGTTTAATTTTATTAGAAAGCCAGATACTTTACCTTTATTCAAATTCTTATCTGTATAATTTGGAGTAATGTTCATGCCCAGACCAGGCAAAGTTGTGACTTATCAGTATTAGAGTATTTCAGATCATTTCCAAACAGCACAACTAACCAGAAACCATCAATCATCGGGATAAATACACTGAAAACAGTAAAGACATTAATACAACATAATAACATACAATAAAACAGATTTACACTACAAATTAATAACAAAAATTCAATTAACACTGACATTAGGAATTTTATCTGAAAAATAATAAGAACACTCAGTACATGATTTGGATGCAACTATAGAGTAGCCAATCAGATTGATAAATTGAAAAGGAGGTGTTAACTTCTGAAAAATGATGAATTTTGGATTCAAAATTAGAAAAATTCAAAACAAAATGTGATGAAATGTAATCAAAATTAATCATTATTAGTATTAGTGAAAATTGGGAAACAGAAATCGTAAATATAATATGTGTGAACAGTGAAAAGTGTCAAAATTGAAGAAATTTCGAAATTATTGTGAGGAAGAGCAGTAGACAGAAAAATTTTGTCTGTTGCCAGGGGTGAATCAATAAGGAGACAGGAGAGAAGCTTTTGAACTGTCCAGACGCGAATTTTTTTGAAGAGCTGTTAGAAATTAAAAAAGGGAAAAGAAAGAGAAAAGGCCGTTTTGCATGTTCTTATCAATATAAATCCATCAATAGGAGCCAGAGTATAAATAATAATAACAAGAAAGGATACTTACTGGAGATTTTAGAGTGTCTGGAAGAATTCAAAATTCCAATCAGGGGAAAACCAATCCAGGAAAGCTGTACCAGTTTTGAGGTATTACAATATTATTTATAATTCCCAATCCATAAGAAGAATACATTTTTTTGAAAATCTTGAACAATTCATAACCTCCAAATCGAATCAAAAGTTTTCCAGTCATAAGGAACTTCCAGTGTGAAAATCACAACTTCTGAACTTTTATTTATCAACGAACTTCATCATTTTATTCACATGAACTATTATTGGATTTAATATTAGGAAAATTTGAAAAATTCACTGACATTTAGCACAGATATTTTTAGAATCGTTTCCCACGCACGAACCACAGACATCTTAAGTTTTCAAGTAACTAATTTGCCGTTACACGTGAATTTAACTGTACGGAACACAATTCTAAGAATATTTTTGTTTCAAATTTAACATTTACTGTAACAATTCTTAGCATAAGGTATTTTGGCGCAGTTTTAGGATAATTTAAGTTTGGTTTGACAAAACATTTACAAAAATTTCACATTCATTATATTTTTTTTTAACTTTGAGACAAAATTTTATTTTCAAAAACACAGACTTACAAAATTTTATTTATAACACCTTTCCAAGAACTCTACTCTGAGAAAGAGAGCTGCATGAGCTTCGATTGAGCTGAGCAACCTTGAAGAATAGAGGTAAGATTTAGAGGTAAGGACAGTTATCTGCCGGAGCACTAAGAATTTTGAAATCACAGAAAATTTTCAAATTATTTGAACTAACAGAATAATAATCAAGAATCAAATTAATTAAATTATAAATACTCTTCTAATTTTATATATTTATAACAATATATATATATATATATATATATATATATATATATATATATATATATATATATATATATATATATATATATATATTCTTCTGGAGAATGATCCCTGGAAGTGCTCCTGGCGGACCTCTGATATATTCTAAGAATATTCCTTGGAAATATTTTTGAAATGTCTTATAATATCCTTAAAATATGTAAGATATATTCTATTAAGAATATTCATAGTTTATTGTAGGAATATAAAATGGGGAATCACCATAGAATATTCCCTAAATATATATTTTAAATATTCTAGCAATATTTGGAATATTCCCAGAATGTGACGAGTAAAAGCTATTAGGCATATATACAGGGCTATTCAAATTCGTTTCTGTATATAGGGATCTCGGAAACGATGAGAGATAGAGTGTTGGTTGAATCATGACAAAGTTGCGTATTTGAGCGACCTATTCAATGATTGAAGAAATCGAATATAGCTCTTTTGGTTCTGAAGATATACAGAAAAAAACAAAAACTCCCAAATTATTTTCTTGCCTATATCTTCTTTATTCGCAGACATATTGAAAATCTGTCCACATTTTGCTATTGACACTCGATGTGGGCTCTCAGAATATATCCATGAATCTTTAACACATAGTGTCATCTGACTTGGGCCACCTCCATCTTTGAATTTTTAAATACGGACCTGTATTTTTTGTTGTAGTTTTTGGATTGGGTTGAATAAAAACATAATAGCAACTTTCACGTCTCCCTATGTATCGTAGAGTTTTTCAAGAGTTTTTTTTCATTTTTAGGTACCTATTCATTTTTTTCCATTGCTCTGAGCGTTTTCTACAATGAACTTCGAATAAGAAAACCTTTTATGATTATCTGAAACATATCTACAACAAAAATATATTATATGTGTTTTGATGAGCAGAAAAAAAATGGTAGCAATAATAACATCCGAAACGAACATCCAACAACATATATATATCATTTCATTGAAAAATAAAAAATGTATTACATCAAGCTATAGGTTAGGTTGGGTTAGGTTTCTCACTTCAAAAAATGAACCCACAAATGGAGTATTTCAAATGATTGGTATGATGGGTTCATCAATGAATTTCACTTACTTAAAGTTATCCAAACTTTGCTCACCAGAAGAATTTTCCTAATATTTATCCAACAATGCATCAGCCAGTGTTTCAATATTGATGCCTGGAGCAAAATGTACATTAACGTTCATTATCACTATTTGAAAGTGGCACAATGAAACTGGAATAAAAAAAGTGATATAAATTATGGAAACAAATGATACAAAAGAATGTGTCATTCAGTCACTTTTCTTTACTGAATAAACACAACTGAAATCACTCTACTTCAAACATGTACTTAGACAAACCAACAAATCCCCACCCTCTCCTCCAGCCTAAAATGAGGTATAGTAGGTTAATCACCATGACTTTTCTATCGATACTATTACCTTTCACTTACTTTTCTTAAAGACTGAATATGCAACTCTACTGTTTGAAGATGCAAAAGCAAACTATTCGATGTACTGCAAATAGGACAACCCCAAACTATAAGTGGTACACTAAACATGAGAGAATTATACTTTGATAATAACACCAATACACCATGGATTACATACGCGAACCTGCCACGTCAACCGCCATGTTGAATCAAAAGTCGATTTCAACGCAAAGCTGACAAGCGTTGTCTGTCGCGCGCTACACTTCAATTGACCAATGAGAAACGTTTACTCCAATACTTCACTTCCCCATTTCTCTGTTGCCAGAATTTGTCGCTTTGTAATTGAATAGTTTCAAATACAAAAAGACAAATAGGATGAGAATTAACCGATTTATTGATGCAATTGGTTCATTTATTGGCCCATTCGAATTTTTTTGTCGTTTCCAACAGTTGCAGCTGGAGCAATTCATCAGAATCTGCGCGTTGAGTTCAAAAACTTTCGGGAATAATCCTGCCATATTCATTCAAGTATATTATACGAATATTCTGAAGGCATGCATATATTCCAAGAATATTCTGTAAATATTTGGAATATATACGTTCGTTTTATGACATACAGGAAATATTCCATGAATATCTGGTGCTGTATAGGCTGCCTTCGATGTTCCTGACTATCAAGGTTGCAAGTAATGTTCACGTCTCCAATCAGGCTTATTGGTCTCCTTTCTGGATGGAATCCAGCAGCTTCAGGATATGCTTAGGGGCGGAGCCCCATACATGAGAACAATACTCCAAAGGAGGTCTGATCTGAGTTTTATAAAGCATCAAAAGTTGCTGAGGTGTGTAAAGTTTTGAAGTTGAATTACTCATTTCCATTTGAGTGGTGAATTTAATTCATGGGTGAATGAAATTAACAAATACGGCAAATACTGTCTTGAGCAATCTTATTGAAAACAATAAAGACAAACCTTTACTGTTGGATAGATTAGGAGTTTTTCAATTGAGTTGTGGTCTTGCCAAAATTTCATATTTGTCAAATCTGAAGAACCTACCAACAAATAAATATAGTCCGGTCAAATTAGACTAAAAAATAAGAGTGAAGGTACATAAATTTACCACAGGGTGCAAATACGTGTAATTGTTCAAAACATAGTTGAAAATGAGATTTCAACATTTCGAATGATTGCGATGCCTTGAAAAAAATTAATCGAGGTCAAAGGTCCAAAATCTCGAAAAAAATTGGTTTTTCCCGATATTCAGGAAAACGGTAAGTTATATCATAAAATAACCTCAGATAAAAATTGTAGACCATGAAATTATCTGCAAAAAATGTATCAATATAAAGACATCCGAAAACTTTTAGAGTGGCTCTCAATACATGACTTTTTTCCAGAGGTAAACAAAATTATACCTATTGCAAGTGGTGTCTTTGGTGATGATGAAATAAACTGTTATAAAGCTCGTGAAGTTGGACTTGCCTCTATGGCGAAAATAACAGGACTAACATTCAATGATATTGAATTCAAACGCGCAGACAAAGTTGTTCCTCTTTTAGCGATGAGTAGTACTATAAAAGTTCACGAAGAAAAAGTACCTGTTGACCCTGTATTATTGTTTCAGCGCATGAGTATTACTGCAGCATTTCGAAATGAAATTGAAAAATATTTTGAATATGAATTGGCTCCCTACCCTTTATCGTTGTTTGATGACGTCGGGATGCGTAAAACACAGGAGTCTGCCATTTACGATTGTTTCCAACAGGTCAATATTGAAATTAACAGTACTGATACGACATACATCATTGACGGTAGATACTCACTACATCGTGTTGTGTGGGATAGTGAAGAAACATTAAGCATTATTTTAGATAAATACGTTCAGTATGTACGTAGACACTTCAGTGCCAGAATTACGGTCGTATTTGATGGCTATGATGATTGAACGAGAAATATTAAAGCTGCAGAACAACGTCGTCGAACTTTAGCAACATCTTCATCTTCCGATATTCTATTTGATGAACTTATGACAGTTCCTACCAGTCAACAGAATTTTTTTGCAAATACTCACAACAAATCTTGGTTCATTTCAGTTATTGGCGAAAATATGTTGGTTAAACAGGCTAATAACAATGCCGACGTACTGATTATTGAAACAGCTATAGAGCAATTCAATTTGACAAATACAACTATTGTTGTTGGTGAAGATGTAGACTTACTCGTACTTTCTCACTGCTCGAACTCCACCTGAAAAAACTATTTTCTTTCTAAAGCCAGGAAAAGCTCAAAGTCAAACCGAAATATATTCGTCAAAAAGTGTATCTACTTTTACAGAGAGTCAAACTCATGTACTATTTTTACACGCAATAACTGGCTGTGATAGGACGTCTGCATTTTAAAGGAGGGGTGGAGCAACATTCTTGAAAATGTTTGAAAAACAAGATTTAGATGAATGTGCTGAAGTTTCCAAAAAAAATAATTAGACTCAACAAAAAATTATCACCAACGGGATTCAGTTTCTTCTTTCTATGTACAAAGCTCTGAAGAAAACCACCTGCTTAGATAAGTATCGATATGTATGTTTCGTAAGAAACACTAAAAATAAGAAACAGGTGCAATTAGCTTGTCTTCCTCCAACCTCAGTTGCTGCTCATTAACATCTTTTCCGGGTATATCACCAGTTCAAGTGTGGCTTGGTTATCAGCTAGACCCAAAAGACTGGTGTTGGAAGTTGGTCGACAATGCATTAGAACCTATTCAGACTTTACTCCCACCTGCGCCGGAAACACTGCTGAACACAATTTTTTGCAACTGTTAAAAGGGATGCAGCGCTAAATGTGGTTGTGAAAAAGTTGGACTGTTGTGTTCTCTGGCATGTACACATTGTCAAGGCTAGTCATGTTCTAATGCTGAATTAGCAATAGTGGAGGATTCATTTGATACCAACGAGGAAACATGCGATACATCACTCTTGACGCAGTTTACCTACACCCAGGATGAACTTCAAGAAGAAGAAGAAGATGAAGAAGAAGACCGAGAAGAAAAACTACAAGAAGAAATATTTGAAGGTTATGACTCAGATGAATAAATTTTTACATTTTTTTAATTTCAATCGCTTTTATAATTTCCAACTGTTCTTAATATATTTTATTATGCAAGTTTTCAATTTGGCAGAATCACAACAGACATGTGGAATAGGCCTACTGGAGAAACCACGTTAAAAAAAGGCGCTAAGTAAACTACCTCATAGGTAGGTGGCGTGGAAACGTGTGCATATAATGACGATTACAACTTTTACTTTTTGACTCGCCGTATCTTAGAAAAGGTGGCTCTGGGAAAAAAAAATATTGATACATTTTTTGTAGAGAATTTTTTGATTTACAATTTTTATTTGAGGTTATTTTATGATAAATCTTACCGTTTTCCTGAAAATCACGAAAAACCAATTTTTTTCGAAATTTTTGACCTTTGACCTCGCATAAGTTTTTTTCCAGGCATCGCAATCATTCGGAATTTCAAAATCTTATTTTTGACTATGTTTTGAACGGTTACACGCGTTTGCAACTTGTTGTAAATCTATGTACCTTCCAATGATTAGACTTACCAGATTATTATAGTTTAATTTTTTTTAAAGTTAGCTCAGAACAATAACGAACGAAAAATACTAGTATCATTGTGAAGAAAGCAACGGGCGCTTGACATACAAAAAATATGGCACCAAACCCACCTACTGTTTTAAGCTTATTTGAAAAAATATTTTCAACTTTTTAGTTCGATGTTCTTTAAAAGCTTGTTAGTTTTTTAAACTATGGTATCAATCAGCAGTATATTGTTTACAAAAATTACCGTTTATATTTTCCGATTCCGGAGAGGGAGCCTGAAAATCAGCTACCAAGCCTAAGGCAGCAGGCGCGCAATGGAGAGTTACAAATAAGGCAGCCGGCGCGCGTGTTAATAAAAAAATACTTTTTTCAAAAGAAGTGAGTTCGAATTATATCAAGGAGCTTACGTACCACGCCATCTGCCGGCGAATAGATCAAGCAATAATTTCGATATATCAAGGAGGTTACGTACTGCGCCATCTGCTCACAAATAGATCAAGCAACAATATAGATATTACAAACAAACATACATACAGCTAATATAAAGCGTGCAAAAATAAAAGAACGTGGATTTATTTCTTGAGTATGAAGACCAATTTCAAACATTTGGAAGAGACAGGTTTGAAACTCAATATTTTGGAATGCTTTGGAATTAATGGATTTAGGTCTTGGAAATCTAATTGAATTCTGTCTCTCTGTTGAACTTTTTTTCTAATGTGAAAGTTGGTATTCAGTTAATTATAGGTATTTATAGTGCGTTGGTATTTTTTCAAGATATTGAAATTTTTAGTCAGTTCATATCTGAGCTCTGGGAAAATTATTGGTTATTGGGTGAATTGAAGGTCATATCATTCAAATTATTATATTATATAAAGCACTATTCAGATAAAATTTTTGTCAGTATGGATACGTCTGAGAAAGCTATTGTCTAGTAGAATACGTATTGCGATTTTGTGAACTGTTCAGTAAAAATCTCACAATTGAGATATGAGGTATGAAACGGATATCCGTTGATTATCCGGTATCCGGCCGCCTAAATACTATCCGGCCGCCTAAATACTATCCGGCCGAATAATGTATAACTAGTGCCTATCCGGCCGAATACCGGATTGAAAGAGAAAGTTTTAGGTAATTAATTGCGTTATTCAGTTAGTATATTCTGCCGGCTTCTATCTGGCTGCAAGGTTGGGCGAATATCCAGAATCTGGCTATACTGCTATCCGTTTCATCTCTTATTTCCATCAGTTATCTGCAAATTTCATCACACACATAAATCATTGACTTTCTTTTAATAATTTTTACTTCAACGTTTTAATTTTGGTGAGTTTATTATAGGTAATTTAAACTTCATTTTCTACTGTATTACTTCTTTTCAGCATTTTTCAAAGAAAATATAATATCGAATATAGGAGTATACATATGAAACATAATTTGAAGAGTATATATGAATTATAAATTGATGTAACATATTCTTCAGCTTTTTGATTCCCACTGTATTTCAGAAACGATTTATTGATTGAAATAATTCTTCAGCATCCCTCTACGGTCCGGCTGGACTTGGAATAGAGGAACGTGACGTAGCAGAGAGATTATCGAAGACCGGTTGCACACTAACTGACCCTTGAAATTGATGGTTGTTTCTAACTTTGTAAGAAGTCAAGAATATGGGTTATAAAGATTAATTGTATGAAAAATCCTTGATGTTGGCCGGAGAGTTCTCAAGGGGTAATTTTGTACTTCTGGAAATTAAATTTGAAAATTTTGAACTATATGTTATCATCGCCTTCGAATAAAGATACACAGGGTGGCCGGAGGGAAACGAAATAGAGGCATTTCCAGAAACTATAACAGTATTTTTAAAAAACTCAACGCCACGTTGGAGAGAAACACAGTTATACGGTATTTTGAATTATTTTACTTGCTTCTCTGATGTCGGATATGCAGTATATTGCTCATCAAATATATAATCATAATGCCACTTTTTGCATTGTAGTTGCAACTTTTTCATCCATTCTGGTAGATTTTTTCATTTATTTTTCTATCAAAATTGAGATGAATTTAACACGTATGTTGAAGAAAAATGTTCACTTTCATATTGTTTTAAATTTTCTTAGCCAGAGCTGAAAACAAACAATATTACTCTAGCCCAACCCGCTATTGTTATTGCTATTATTTGCTGAATTTTGAATAGAAATAGAAATAATGTATTTCTTTGAAACGAAAACGATGATCAAATGGAAAATATCTGAAAATGAAAATAATAGGTGAACCGTTGAACATGTTGCCGACAACACTAACCAACTGTCGACAGAAAACAGAATGTACGTAGCACACTGCTGATACATATGCTCTCTTTTCAATCAACGAAAAAATACACAAATAATTACGGATAATGATATTTCATTTGATAGTACTTGAATATGGAAAACAGAACTGTTTGCTCATATTATTGTTCTCACAGCAGATGCTGAAAAAATGTACTACTGAAAAATATTGTTTCGCGAAAAACCTTTCGATCCAATTCAAATGAATGAACTCTATATAGTTACATATGGTACCACGTTAGCTTCGTACTTGGCTATCAAACCATTATTTAGGCTAGCCAAAGAAGAGGGAGAATAGTTTCCTCTAGTTGCTCGAATAATTCAACTAAGATTTCTATGTCGATGATGTTCTTTCTGGTGCAAAAACAGTTACTGAAGCTATTGCTTCACGCAATCAGCTGATTGCTATTCTACCGAGAGGTAGAGCCAGATGATTGGATGCCCACTAGAAAATGGGCATCCAGGTATCTGGAATTGCTTTTCGAAAATCATGAGCATTCAAACTGTTCTCATATATCCATGGATCCAGATTCATCATTGAAAACTCTAGGCATTCGATGGAATTCCTTCGAGGATTATTTCTTCAACTCAGTGAATAATTGAGGTCAGGACAGCTTCAGCAAAAGAACTGTTGTGTCACAAATTGCAAAATTATTTGATCCTTTCAGACTATTTGGTTCAATTGTGGTGTATGCTAAAATTATCATGCATGAATCTGTTACAGTAGCTCACTTCTCATGATCAGTTGCGTTTGATAGAAAATGTACGGTTTACTCCCTCAATTAGTGTGCCTGATGCAGAGTACTTTCACTTGAAATCCTCTTACCACTTCACCGGTTTAGCGGGAGATGACCGTTTTCCGAAAGTTGGCCATTTTCCGCTTGATTATGGGTTTCCGTATGTTGCGTATCTGTAAACGCTAGCTTGGCTGAATACATTTTTAGACAACGTGTACGCTGCATCTTTGAATTTCCTCCTAAACTAGTGTTCCTCCCTATGTATGATCTCAGCTAGGGACCCCTCAATGTTATGTTTATGGGCCAAACATGCTCTGCTATTCCTGATTTGCTGGTTTCCTTCCTCTCTGTGTGTTTCTTGTGCTCGGCTACGCGAACATTCAATGGCCTCTTAGTCTAACCGATATAGGATTCTCTGCACTCACAGGGTATCCGGTAAATGCAATTTTCAGAATCGCAATTCGCGTTTGGTGACCTGGTTTCCGTGAGGCTGCAACGGATGGTGTTTCCGGATTTAAAGCAGGTTCCGATGTTGTACTCGGACCCAATTCTTCTTATCCTTTTCGAAAATCCTCTGATGTAGGGAAGTGCAAGCACTGATTATGACGGCTTCTCTTCCTTGTGAGGCTCTTGTTAATTTTTAGCCAAATTCTGTTCCATTATCACTTTGGAGTAGCCTTTCCTTTGAAGATAATTTTTGATGTTGTCGAGTTTCTTCTCGAGATCTTCCTTCGTATTGCAGAGCCCTAAGGCACGGTCTGATATATTCTTGATGATTCCTCTTTTAGTCGATTGATGGTGGTTGAATTCGTGGTTCAGATACTGTCCCGTGTGAGTGGGTTTTCAGTGTACAGATGTTTCCTACTTAGTGTCGGTCCTCTTCACCAATACGTCTCAGAATGGCAATTCGTTGTGGACTTCCTTCTCCATCGTGAAAGTACGCTGTTGATGGGTTTCAGAAAGGCGTCTTGTTCAGTATTCCCATGGTTCCAAACAATGAAGGTATCGTCAACGTATCTCAACCAGACTCGTGGTTTTTTGTGGTCAGAGATTAAAATCACTCCATATATATATGTTGGCTATAACTAGTGGAAGTGGCCATCCCATTGGCAATCTCTCATCTTGTGGTAAATGATTCGTCCTTCAGTTGGAAATAACTGTTTAGTACACAGCATCGTAGTAATTTCATAATTACTTCTATAGGTAAGTCCATCCAATCTTCCAGGTCCTCGTCTTCAGAAAGCTTTCTCTGTATGATTTGGAGTGCTCCTTCGACAGGAATTTTGGTGTGAATGCTTTCCACGTCGAAACGTGGTAAATAATTCGTCCTTCAGTTGGAAATAACTGTTTAGTACACAGCATCGTAGTAATTTCATAATTACTCCTATAGGTAAGTCCGTCCAATCTTCCAGGTCCTCGTCTTCAGAAAGCTTTCTCTGTATGATTTGGAGTGCTCCTTCGACAGGAATTTTGGTGTAAATGCTTTCCACGTCGAAACTGATTGGAAAGCCTTTACACCAATGTTCCGTCCAGTACGTTGGTGTCTGTACTAATGAAATTCATCAAGAAACACTGTCTATTACCTTCATATAAACGTTGAAACATCACTGATATCTCACGATGTTCATCAAGCAGTTGTGAGCAAGACATCAAACGACAAGGCTTCTTTAGAGGCCTCTAAGAAGGGACTTCATTTCAAAGATATTTTTATACAGTTACTCATTTTGTAACTTCCACTATCATTATTTCTAGGAAGCATGAGTTGCCGAAAAAGACAATCTGTTTGATGGAAGCATTTTCGTGAACTCTTTTCCCACATTTGCACGATTACATCGCGTGCACTGAAGCTCTTCATTCTACCCAAACAATCTGATACGGAATGACCCATGCATTATCCACTAACTTATCCATTAGTCATGTTGTGAAATGTGATATTAATATTATTAACACATTCATAAACAATTAACCCTAATTCAAGACATGCAAGGTCTATCCCCATCCCACCAGGAATCCAAAACCGGACACTGCTACTCAGTAGCCGTCAGCTGGCGAGAGGATCGGCCGTTCCCAGGATCGATAATGACAGTGGTGTACGGGTAAATTGCAGTGACAGAAATCACGAAATGACGTCATATACAGAGTTTAATTTCAGGAAATATCACTTTAATTTGCTGTCCTGCAAATAGCAAGTTCGAAAAGTAATTTGTTGTTTTACCTGATGACAATAATAATAATAATATTTCAATAAATTGATGGACGTAGCCGTTACTACGTAGTAGGAAATCATAATGAAGAAAAGAGAATTGACACTCTTTATGTTTTTTACCACTTTTATTTGTAACTAACGTCACTACAGTTTTGTCTTATAAGGACATTTTCAAACTTAAACATTAAACTGAAAATGATTAATTACATTAGCTTTCATATAACACAACTGTAGGGAAGAATATAGTTTGAGTAATTCTGGATTTTATCAGCGGTAAATCAATTATTATGGCCTATCTGTGTAATTATATCAATTTCCCTGTATGGAAAGAATCACTTGGGATGGTGATGCCTGTACAGTAAGGAATTCTGAAAATTTGAGTTCAATGACTGTCTGGATGGAAAGAATCACTTGGAATGGTAATGTCTATTCAGCTAACTTTTCTGAAAATTTGAGTTCAATGTTTTCAGAAAACGTAACTATACAGACATTACCATCCCAAATGATATTTTCCATGCTGACAGTGATTGATTAGCAGCCTACGATTCAATGTTGCAAAGAGCATTCTCACTGTCTTTGTCTGCTAACAATCTAGCTAGGGAGATTGATATAATTACACAGATAGGTCATAATAATGGTTTCAACGCAGATACAGTCCAGAAGTTAGTCAGAAAACAAAGCCGTAAATTCACTTACAGATATAACCCCAGATCAAACAATCAGAAATCAAGAAATGGTTTACTCTAAGAGAAGATGTTCCTTCAGAAAAAACAATGTAGAAGTGGCATTCAGACCACATGACACGTTATCTGATTTCCTTTTTAATGTCAAATATGAAGTGGACAAGTTGGAGAAATTTGGAGTTTCCGAGCTCAAGTGTCCGGAATGTAATTGTGTTTATATGGGACAATGTGGTCGAAATTTTCAAAAACGGTATGCTGAACATGGTCCTTCAGACTTTTAAAACCATTTTTCGGCATACAACCACAAATTCCCGAATATAAACGATACGGAAATTTCGTACTATGCAAGGAAGAGTTGCAAACTCAATTATTTAGAATCCTTGGAAATTCATAAGCATAAACATTGCGGGTGCAACCTGTTAAATGGTCAAATCGATCTAGTTCACTCACTGATTTTCGAATTAGCATATGCACATTGTCACATTCAAACGTAATTCAGGTACTCAATTGAGCTAAGTACCTCAATTATTACCTGCAGCGGTGTTATATAAGAGCTAATGTAAACAATAATTTTCAGTTCAATGTATAGGTTTGAAAATGTCCTTATAGGACGAAACTGCAGTAATGTTAGTTACAAATATAAGTGGTAAAAACATATAAATTTTCAATTCTCTCTCCTTCATTATGGTGATATATATATATTTGCCTCGTTGAAAAGAATGATTTTCTTACGAAATAATTCACAGTCACGGAGTAGACATATTATGATACACTACAAAAAGTACTAATGTAGGAGTATATCACGAAAGGTGGAACACTTGAAATATAGGTAATGCATGTTGAGTGTTGAATTATTATGAATTTTACCTTTTTTTTTTTGATAATTTTGTACTTTTTTGTATAAGATAAGATCGTTCCTCCATAATGAAAATATAAAGTGATGTCTCTAATCAAGATGTACAGCTTATTGAATGATATATGCCAGAGGTAAAGATAACTATTTTGAGATAATACTGTTCGATGGGAGGCAGTAAACGAGTTTTTCGTCCCAGGAATCGCACCTTGAAAGGTAATACCCTAGTAATCTCCAGCTCGCACAATTTTCGACTTTTGAAGGTTGCCGTTCGTAGGGGAGCAACAACTGGTTAACGCAAAAACATCCTTCAACAGATTTTTTGATCTGATTGTGCAGACGTTATTTCGACTGTATTTTTGAAAATATCAATACAGAATCCGTATATAAACAAACCAGCAAGATATAATTTGTATTGAGATCTCCTCTCGCTCCACCTTGTAGCAGGGGACGTGACACATCACCTGCCTGAAGATGTGTCACCTACGGAAGTAACGATTTTTCTGAAGGACACATACTAAGGTGTGTGTATCCGTGCTAAAATAATGCATGATTCTGAGTATAATCAGTGTCACTGACAACATTTTTGAGATACCAGGCGCCCTCTCTCCTTTAACGCCGAGAGCTTCTGTAGTCAATTTTGACTCTGAACAAACCTAAAACTCTGGATAATGTAACCGAAAATTACTCATCACTTCCTCTGCCTTGGAACAAATTCTTGAGCAGCATAATCTGACAGAAAAAACAAACTCCTCAGCAGATCAGCAAACGCTTACGCTCAAACAGTGATATACCCAAACCAGAAGATGAACGTCCTCCTTAGTTGAATCTAAGGTATAGCTGACGTACATATGTCCTCGTAAGAGTAAATGGCTGCGGTATTGAGAGGTGAGAATCTTGCATATTTGACAACTTCAATATCGGCTAACCAACTGAAATATCGTCAGTATGCCATTAAGGCCGCCATTAAATATATTTCAGAAAGGTGTATTGGGTGCAGTTGGTAATCCGCAGCCATGAGAGCAAAAATTCTTCTTCATAAGAAAATCCAAGCCCTGGTAGCAGAGCACATATTTCACGCCTACCCCGCCTTTCACCTGATCAGGTTTTCAGCATTTGGCAGAAGCACTGTTTCGCCAGCTGACCTGAAAAAATAATTACCATATGAAATTAGCCGTCTTCTTTGAAAAGCTGAATTTATTTGGGCAGGTTTGAATAGCCTCAAGAATAGAGCCACTCAGCTGATAGAATATCTGATTTAAGCATAACTGATGGTGACAACGAATAAATAAATTCTGTGGGCTTATTGATGCAAACAGAAAATAGCGAATCATCAACTTTACTTTCGGTGTCATCAAAATGAGTAACTCCATGTTGTATGACGAGAATAAAATCAAAATTATTATCAAAGTTCCAATTAGGCAACAAAACTTCAATTCACGTGGATTCAGCTACATGAAGACGTAGTTTGCGTTAAGCAAGACACACTGCGTCCCCGGACGAAGCGACTACGGCATAACGTACTGCAATATCAGGAGATTGGTCTACTGCGCCGAAGGGAAGCAAATACCATAAAAAGAAGAGGAAAAGAAGAAGAAAATTATTGTCCACACCAGTACATTCCTTCATATCTCCTATCTGGATTTTCTATTTTCCTAATAGACTGCTACATGAACAGTTCATTTTTTGAACATTGACTTTCATGTAGTTATTTCTCTGTTACTTCATATAATTTTCGTGAGATTGCTTACTAATATTAACCGAAAGTAAATTTTTATAGTCAATATCAAAGTTTTATCACATTCATATTTCCATACATCACAATCTGAGAAACTATGAAGACTGTAATGGAGAATTGCATACAAATTCAAAGTAAATTTCAATGTCAGTTTTTGTTGTCGGTTATGTCTTGTGAAAAAACATTTTAGTATAACATATCCAATAGTTTGGTGAAATACGTTATATGCTGTCGTTATCTGTACTGGATGTTTCTTCAAAGTTGAATATTATCACCAAAAATTGTCCATTATGTAATATTTGGGCATGGTGATATGTTTATGTGGAACCCGTATGTTGGGCTACCTATCGAGCGCGTTCCCACGTGGCGGATAGCGGAACGGCCAGGGGACTGTACGCCCTGTCCGGGAAGCCAATGTGACCATACGGACGGGGTCGCCGAACTCCTGGTCAGTGGCAGAAATAAGTAGGGTGCGAGGAACTAAAACTCCCCAAAAGCCTTTGCAAAACATGCAACGGTGGACCAGCCTACCCAAACTAAGATATAAAGAATCGTGCCGATAGCTGAATGGCCGCAGGGTGATATGCGTTCACGATAGATCCCCTTGGGGAACTAGGCGAGACATCATTGCAATCAGCCTACCTCTGGTAATGCGGGGCTCTGCCAGAGGTGACCAACTCTTCCCTTGCTACTAGTGAGAACACATATGAATGAAACAACAAAAACAAAAACCAATCCCGAAGCTGTACAGAAATGCTCACCTCAATCTAAGGCAGTGGCTGGGCATGGACAGAAATGTCCGCCCCAATCTACCGCTTGAAATGAGGCTGGACATAGCAGATCACCTCCAACAGCAAGGGCACTTCCTGCGGCGGGCGCCAAGAGCTCCGTCTTAAATAAAGGCAAGAAAACGACTCTCTTTGCAGAAAAGTTCCCTCACCTCTACAGGGGGAACCACAAGAAGGTTGAAGAAGACGCGCAACGACAGTTATATCGCTGCACCTTCCAAAACCTTCGCGGAGGCCACCGTGAGACACCTCAATGTTGCCAAAGAGAGTGTGTGTTCGGCAAATCTTGGCCTACAACTGCCAATATAAAGGAGATGTCTCCTGTTCACCTGTTCACCTTCCTGGAGAGGACAGGATGGATGATGACCCAGGAGGACAACTACTTGGGAGGATATACAATGGGTCACATGTAGCCTGAGTGCTGTGAGTCTACACCCATCTTCCCTGTTCTACAGATATCAGATGTTTATGTGTAAGTCATCGTTATCTAGCTTCAGCAATGATGAAAACATGATTCTTTCATGTCTCTGGATTGGAATCACTCTACTTGCGATAGATTCAATGCTCACCAAGACAAAAAGGAACCAATTTATTCAGTATGAATTTCAGATCCATACTACTGCCAAAAAATCGATTATGCTCAGGAAAATATCTCCTCATTTCAATAAGGTTTTTTGGCCATGGTCTGCAGATTTGTACGCCCGATATTTCATCTACTCAATATTAGTGTCGATAATATTTTTGAACAAATATGTACACAACCATGTCGATGCAAAATTAAGACGTTGAACTATAACGTTTGTTATAACTTTACTTTTTTGTAGGTGTTTTTATATTCACGTCTTATATTTCTATACTCATATTTGTATTAATTTATCACAAGCTTTGTCCACAAGATTTATTCATAATGACAATAAAGTATATTATCATTATTATTATTATTACTATTATTACTGCGATAGATATCATTGAAGGCGATCAGATAATGGTCGAAGTATTCACGAACAACAAGAGCACTTCGACCGATACGTCAGGCAAAAACACCTGCAGACCACGGCCAAAAAACCTAGAAGATGGCTTTGGTTATAAGAAAGAGAATAATTTAAAATTGAATTACGAAACATTCATCTTTCCCAATGTACCCACTCCGAAGATTCTGGTTAATGCCTTCCGAAAAACAACTACGTACCTGGCTAATACCACACTGAATATTGACTTACAGACCTACAAATTATTGATCCATGTAAACTCTCTTTCCTGCTTGGGGTTTTGTTCACGAGCTGGAGCTGTCAGTTGTTAACATTTATCCTCTTAGACGAAGAAATTTTCCGAAAATGCAATTCTCTTAATGATATTGTCGAAAATTATATACCTTAAAAAACTAGTCAGTGTTTTTTCAACATTTTCTTCATTCATATATTCTTGGTAACTTTTTTTACGTGTTTCCTTTCAAAACAAACCTTTTTTCCAGAACTGAATCATCTCCAGACGATGCTAACTCAGTTGAGGAAACGCGCGTCGAGAAGAGTAATGTGGTTCCGGTATCTGTCAGTAGTTGTTTCCGTGATTTTTAAAATAAAAGTAGCATGTATTATTATAAAATTGCAATTTTTTTCCAAACTTATATTGTAACTTTGATTAAATATGATGGATTTTTATTCCTAAATTTTCTATAATTCTATTGATAAATCATAAAAGTCCAAATCTAAATGAGAATGAATTCAATTTTCAGCGGTCCTCAACGGACAACAAACTAGGGGTTACAAAATACTCATCAGCATATTTCAACGGGCGCTTGTTTATTTTTGAGCTTTGCAAACACATTTTCGGTGGAAAATTCTGGGTTTGGTTCAGTTGAGCTCCCAACGAACGTATGTTGAATAAACAAATCCTCCAGTGAATCGTGACTATGTTAAGTGGGGTTATTCTAATTCCAAACGTCGACCGAAGAGCAGAGTGCACGTTTATTGCAATTGTTTACAAATATTCATGAAGTTACAATTGCATCGTTGTTCAATACGGAAAATTCGCAACATGAACATTATTACCGATGGCGAACACAATGGAGGAGATATCTGACAACAGAAGATGTCTTAAACTGAATTCTGTAACTAAATTAGCTATCATCTGTCCAACAACCCCTTTGATAAAAGGGGTCAATAATGGAGGTAATCTATTATCAATTTTTTTATAGTATTTCTTTACCCGTTTATATACTTTAACTATCTGATTGTTATAACTCACGCAATAATTCCAGGTATAAAACAGATGATGAGACTTCTGTCGATGTTTATAGATGTCATTTGGAATATTTTTATTTTCAATATCTGGGAGGCTTCTATGTCAAGGAATTGGTACTCTCTGTGCACGCACGACTTTTCTATGTTCTCGGGAATGAATGTTGGTATATACGCAGATGACACTGCGATATACACGCATTCGTTTTCGAGCGAGGTGGCGAAGCAACAGCTTCAGATCCACCTCGACATATTTCGGGCGTAATAAAATCGATGTTAACCCTAACAAAACAGACCTCTTCAACTTATCGAAGAAATTTACTAACGTCAAGATCTTCGGGAAGTTACGAGTCAAGGGTAACTGCGTTGACGAGCAGAGGAGCGTGCGATATTTCGCGTTGTTGACAACAAGTAGCGAATTTACGAACAATCAGACCCGCTATGTTGTAGGCCGGTACCATATTTTGTAGCCTCAAGAAGACTCCTTTGCGGAGGCTCGAGACGATGCAGTAAAAGGTGTTTCGTATTTGCACGAACAGTGACAGATACAGATATCAGAATTCACTTGCCTGGATATTCCATGAACTTTTTTCCAGGGGGCTAGTGATAAACTTGCAACACCCATCTACTTTATTCAGATACGAGGTACTGAAACCGCAACACCACGTGAAATCTCGCGTAAGCCTCGGCAGGAAGCGGGAAGTTTTAAAATGAATGCTGAAATGAGGCTCTATTGGGCAGAGAGATACCTTCCAACACGAGCGGGAACGCATCCCATCGGCCTGTCGTGGGTCTATGAGGCGGCGCTTTACCTTACGGACCTAGGAGGACAACTCCTCGGGAGGATGTACAATGGATCACATATCGCCTAAGTGCTGTGGGTAAATACTGACCCTCCCTATTATATATACATACATACATAATTTCACGATTTTGTGTGTAATGTGTGTATAATTCTGCCCAGCAAAGACATTTGAAGTGATTACCAACAAAATTGACGAAAACAAAATCTGAACTAGTGGGCTGTGGTCGAATAGAACCTGAAATACCTGAATGGAAGGTTTTGGTTTTCTACTTATCCATCTTCATACGAAAAATGGTGTGAATCTTTCAAAGAAAGAAAGACAGATGGCAATTAATTTCAAAATTAACTCATCACAAAGATGTGGAGATGATGTCAACGAGTAACATTCAGATAAAAACTGGAAGAAAATGCCCTCTCGAAACAAGTACTTTCATAATCAATATTGAATTACACAAAAGCAAAATAACTTTCGAAACAACCACTTTTATATGAACATTAAATTATACAAAAAACTATTTTTCCTGTTCAGTCAGTACTTCAAACATTCTTTATGAAAATGAAACATATAGCATACACAAAATTAACATAAACATGTTCTTTCATTGATTACTTATACAGTTCGAAACAAATACAGTTGTTTGAAAAACATACCACAGAAAAGAAATTACAATTTTGACTACTTGTTCAATCATAATTTTGTGAAGTTGTATACGAAAATTCAAAGTCGTTTTCGCCCAGTTTCTGTAATAACAAAGTCTTATAGGGATGAATTTGTACTTCACAATGGCCTTTTTATTCACTAAACTAACTATCGTTCCCAATTTGTTTCAATGCAAATACCTGTATAATTCAATTGAGTACTAGATTTTCACCCTGTCTTTTTTTCTAAATTGATCCAGTTTCGCGAACAATTTTCCCAGAAATGTATCTCTGTGGGTGAATGATTTGGTTACCAATGTCCACATTTCATTTCATTACTTCTGAAAAATTGAATTATTATATTTCGACCCTTTCCAGAATTGAGTAAGACATCAATACATATTATACACCTCCGTGTCTGTCTGTTCATTTCTTTAAATGCAATAAACTAAAAAACTACTGGAAATGTTTTCATACGGCTTTCACGGAGCGATTTTAGGTGTATGATAAAAGATTAGGTTTTGTGTGAATTCATTGAAATATATCGATATATTGTTCGAAATAATGGTTACTTTTGATGTGATAACTGGACAGCAATTTAGACGGATACCATATTTTTTATTTCACATTATTATTGACCAACACACTATATGTTTCATTTTAATTTCTTGGGAGTTATGACAAAGGTAAAACAATCGCGCAAGAAATAAATTCCCTGACCAACTGATCTGACAAGATACATACTGTTTGAGTGAATTTCAAGAAGGTATTATTTTTGGTTACTAGTTGCAGTACCTGGTTTCGTGAATTGAAGGAATATGAGACTTTATGGTACATGGAATAAAATGATGAATTTTAAATTGTAAGAGATCGACAGATTTTCCTTCATCCCAAATGAATGGAATGATATACAGTACCTCAGAATTTCACAGCATTTGGGACCATTCTGGAATGTATTCCGATGACCTGGGATATTTCAGAACGTTCCAAACTATTTGCGAATACTCCTGATTCAAAAATGTTCCGGTTCCTTCTGAATCATTATGGAATAGTCTTGAAAACTTTGGTATGTTCTATGAACTTCCAGCTCATAATTATATTTCCAAAAATGTCCTTGGGTGAGTGGGTTGAAACATAGTCGGGGCTACTTTGATTGCCCAGGCTAGTCAGTAGAGAACGGTGTGAGTTCTTTGGACAACTTTGCTAGTTTCTGATTTTTAATGTGTCAAGCAAGTAAAAATATGAATGTCGAATATTTGAATGGCTGGGCGCCAGCTTTTTTTTTATTTTATGATGGAAAAAAATACAAAATATCATTACGAAGATAGTAATAAAAACTTCCTTCTGTGATCAGGTGAGCAAGAAAATCATATATTCACAAAAATTAACCCTGCTACCGCACACTTATTTTTCAAGACACAAATTGCACATTGGGGTCTCAAAAACCCAATAAATGGAATGGAGTTTTTTCAAGTTGGTAATATTTTTTTATTGTTTTTACACATGGAATTGTTGAAGTGGTTATTTTAGAGAGTATACAACATATTGAAAAGTAGTTTAAACAAATATTCCATTCTTGATAATATCAAATTGAAAAAAAGGAAAAAAAATTGTAACAAAATGTACGATTTTTTAGAAATTCACCAAAAAAAAACAAAAACTAAAATTTTCGAATTCTAAGTATACGAAACGTTTTAACTAAATATCATTCTGTTATATTGTGCAATTGAAAAAATTATAATTCCTCAAGTTTTTCTTAGTCAGTCTAATGAATCAGGCTGATAAATCAGCCTCACAGCTCCTACATACCATTGCCCTGTGTTCATTACAAAACGATTTATGGCACACGCTACAATGCATATTTGTTTTTCTGTCTTTTTTTCTGTCGCAAAAACTACAACGAACTTTTCGCCGCAAATTTTCGTCATTATTTGGTGGTAGATCTGGCACAGGCTCATCCAAGATTTCCATTATCTTTTGACGCAGTGATCTTCTAAGCGTTGACAACCGTAGTCGTTCCCTGAGAAATGGTATTACCAAGGACATTCCCAGCTCTTTTAGGAAATTCCTGCGTGTCCGAGTTTTTTTTTCTGCCCAATCATCCTTAGCAAAGGTAAGCAGAATCATCGAATTGATACCACTACCATCAAGCATACCATAAAACACTCGCATAGGCCATCTATTTGTTTTTCGTTCTGTGGTATATGAATGGTACAACTGACCGAAGGTGTCTGTACCACCTTTGGTTGCGTTGCATGTCTCAATTATCGTTGGTTTATTTGTCTCGTGATCAATGGAATCGTCATGGTGTAAGGTAGAAATTAGAATCACGTTTTTATTTTGCTTGGGTGTGAAAGAAACTAGAGTTTTGTTATTATCGAAAGCGAATAACGACGACCCTACTTTCTTTTCGGCCAAGAAACTAGGCGGAATTTCTCTTTCATTTTTCCGCAAGGTTCCTACCATTGTAAGCTTATATTGCTCAGATAGAAGGTTAGCCAATGGAATCAAAGTGAACCAATTATCAAAAGTTAGGTTGCGATTGGTATTGTGTATGGGTTCGGACAATTTTCTAACATAATAGGTTGGCACACTTTCATTATTTTCGCAGTTCACTTTGCCCACATAAGGAATAGCATTCAACATGTAATAGGTCTTAGCATCATTTAGCATTAGTATTTTCAAGCCGTATTTATCGGGTTTGCTGGCCATATAGATGCGGAAGCTACAACGGCCACGAAAACTCATCAGTTGCTCGTCTATTGTGCAATGTTCATGGGGTGTGTAGTATGCCTTGCAGTTGCTTATATATACATCCCATATTTGTCTAATTGGAGCAAATTTATCAGTCTGACGTCGTATATGTCTATCAGCCTTGTTATCAAAGCGTAAGTTAGTAGCTAAAAACTGAAATCTCTGCAAAGCTCCCGCTATATAGAGAAGACCAATGAAAGCTCTTACCTCAATAACATTTGTGGTTTTGGTGTAGCTTTGGTGTAGTTTGTTAGTCTCATCGTGGTTTCTCTCAATTTGTTCATTGGTGCGTATGGTAATTGTTTCAATTATATTTTCACTGATAATCAAATTCCAAGCTTCTAAAGGGGTTTCTACTTTTCTAGCATCACCTTTAGCACCGGGCAAATGTAAAACAATGTTGTCAGCTCTCAAACGACCTCTCCTCTGAGGAACTATAGATGACCACAAGTGGTTATTTTTACCTCTTAGGACGCTTTTATTTCTCGTTTCTCTTGGACGCCTTTCTTGTTCATTCTCACGAGCATTGTTTTGTTCACTGCTATTTCCACTAGCTTGTTCACTGTTATTCTCACCAGCTTGTTCACTTTCATTTTCACTGTGTTCTTCATTTTCATTGTCACTGTTTTGTTCATTTCCACCACCCTGTTCACTTTCACAAGCACTTTGTTCATCGTCTTCCTCATCTTCCTCCATCTCATAATCGTTTTCGCTATCCGGAAATTCTCCAATTTCATATCCATTTTCATGATCTGGATTGCTCCAAAGATTATCTACAATCTCCTGCAGTTCCTCCTCTGTTAGCGGACGAGTATCGTTTCTTTTATGCCTCGACATCTTCCTTCAAAATGATAGATAATAAAATTTCTAATAGAAAGTATGTAACTTAATCCTGCACACTGGGGTCTCAGTAACCCAGGAACAGCTAAAATCAAAATTTACCACTTACCTAGGAGCGATAAAATATATATATTTACAGAAAAAATACAAAGATTGACCCTGTTAGTATGATGATTTCACCTGTTTACTCCATCATGTCTCCTAGCAGAGACGTTGTTGAAGGTTGTTGTTCCCTAGTTGAGTTCAGATGATCAGTGTGGGACTGAACACTTCCTTGAGAGGCAGGGTTGCTCACATGAGAATGGTTATATATATATATATATATATATATATATATATATATATATATATATATTTTGCACTTCACTAAATATAATTATGATAACAGGTGATGTAAATGTAAAACGGTTTCACATAAATATTCATTCATAGATACATTGAATAATATTCACAATGATTACTATTAGTTATACTACACTTGTATTGATGCATCAATGGTTTATATAAAAAAATCAACCTTGAATTCAGGAGTCAACATGTATAAGCAAATAAATAATCTTATACAAAAAAAATCAACCTCTAAATCACCACTGAATGTGTCTTAGGAAACAAAACAATGCTTTGTACAAAAAATTACCACTAAAAATTCACTAAATCATTTAAATTAGGAAATGGGATTATAACCTTAGTTCACTTGAAGTCTGTAACCAATCTACAAAGATAGAGATAATGATGAAAGATTGGTTGTATCTCGATCTATGAACCTGAGATTTGTTCAACCAAGATACAGGTCCCTTGCTCGAATCTGAGTTCAGCGGCAGAGTGGAGCTTCCCGAACGATGAAGCAAAAATTTGGATTGTGACTTACAGTTTTTTTTTTATTTTCACCCACTGTGATCAGCAATCGATAGAAATCCCAGGACTTCTCGTCAAAATCGCCAGTAACGCCTCATACTAATTTCAGGGATTTTTCACACCTGGAAGGAGGGACATCTTTTCTCAGCAGAAAATATCAGGAGTTTAATTCTTGCATTCGAGGAAACCCCAATTAATCAACGAATGTAAAATAGATAGCTTGGGTTTAAATTCACAGTGATCACCATGAAATATTCAGATTTTTCTGAATCAGCATTATTACTTTCACATCCAAAAAAAACTAAACTCCAAGATATCGAGCTCTACCTTCTCAACTCTACGAGAGACTTCCCCCTTTTTAAAAATTTCTCCTTCATCTTCTCTCCTTACCTATCTTCACGTTACTAGTGAACCAAAGATGGCTTATGCTAGGAGAAACACTTGCCAATACCGGTTACATGGAATTCATAGATGTCACATTTTATCGTGTCATTAATACAATGAAATGACGGTAACGAATATATCGTTACAGGATTTATTAGATCCTTCACCGTAACCCGTAAGGGTTTATTGTGGGTCACACCTATTCACACTCGACCAAATAAATCCAGCTTCTTGACGAAGCCGGTTACTTTTTATGGTGAGTGGTCTTTTAGGACAGATGGTAAGAGTCGGCTCTGCTAGACTCAAAAACCTGATTCGGTCTCCAGCTGGACAGGCACAAAGTATGTGCTCTGCTGTTTCATCATTTCCAAACAGAGGCGTCACACAGTGCCTTCCGACAGTCCGAGTCTCTGCATATGATAATTCAAATGACAGTGACCTGTAAGAAGGCCGGTTAGACATCGTAGTTCATCTCCACTCTAGTCCAATAACTGTTTGGTTCGGAGTTGTGAATGACGTTGGATTCTTCCAATCTCTCCGCACACAATTCATAACCGGCAAAATACGTACCTTCGACTTGGATGTGGGATAGGAGATAACCACACCATAACTTCTTCCATCGTTCTACAATGATCTGAGGTGTTCTAGGATGTTCCTAAATGTTTCAGGCCGTTTTCCGAAGTTCCTGAATGTTGCAGAATGTTACGGATTGTTGTGGAATGCCCTAAAACACTCTTGATTATTCTGGAATATTCTAGAAATTGCTAGGTGAAAATTTTGACTACTATATCTCCAGAGGCACATATCCCAGGTTATATCAAGAACCTTGTTCATGAAGGGTACGACAACATATCATATTACAATGATAGGAAATGCCTCGCAACATTCCTGAATGTTTCAGATTGTACTCAAACATTCCACCGCTTTCCAGAAATCACGCCCTTCATGTAAAAACGGTACCCGTCATCATGGACAAGCATGACAGAGAATAGTACGCATATACATGTATGTTGTGCTACCGCTACCAATCGGGATGGTGTTGATGGTATTCCATATTATACTTCCACCTGATTTTACACTTGTTCAAACATTATTATTATATTTTTTGCTTTATCAGACTTTTCTTTCTTCTAACTCTGGAATCCATCAACTCATTTGTGTTATTTAAATAGTTGACGTCAATATTAGTAATCCTGAATCATATAATTTCATTCGAATGAATGATAATGATCATTATGACGTAGTAATCACCAGATTCGGTTGAGATATTGCCTTTTTTGGAATATTCAATTGGTTCATTCGTCAAAGGGGTCTACTCATTAGAATCTATTGAATCTGTTTTTCATATCAAGGACTTGCTTCATCTAAGAATGATGCTGTTAGACGTCAACTCATCTCATCTCATAAACTTCCAACATTCATTAAGAAAATTTCAAATCCCAATAATTTCAAAAATAGCGTTAAAAATATTCTCTACAAAAATTCCTTTTATTCACTTGATGAATATTTTCAAATTGTTCTGGCTGCTTGACATCACGATTGTTTGCTTGTTAATATTCTACTGTTTATACTATGTATTTTTTTTAATTGTTTTATATAATTATCTCCTGCATCTACTATTGATTTGATTTTTTTTATGTATGTTCCATATTTTATCAATTGATATTTTTCAACTCCAATCTTTACTGTGTAGGTATATGACGATTTCCATGCTTGTAAAAAAGTCTCAGGAAAAATAAAGTATTGTATTGTATTGTATTGTATCTCCAATTATTCATTATTTCAGTTCTTTTCTATCGCAAATCTGTTCGGAAATTTTCAGCGGTTAGTTTCAGCAGATACCATTGAGTCAGTCAAATGAAATTGAGATGTAGATGAGACGTAATACTCGAATAATTCCATCATGGAGTAAAGGTATTGGCATTGCCGACTAACTAGCCAAGGAAGCGGCTGAACTGATAATTGTAGAACCCAGTGGCACCTACCCTGGTCACCGGTCACCCTGGGTGACCCTGAGAAGCTGGCGCCGAAGAAATATCTGGCGATGACCAGGAAAAATCTACGCTCAACAGTAGAATTTCTGACTGGCCACTGTCAACTAAGGAAACACCTCCATGATATGGGACTAGTGAACACACCTCTATGCAGGATGTGTGAACAGGAAGATAAGACTGTCAGGCATGCCCTATGTGAGTGCCCGGAGTTATTAATAAGAGAGTTGACTTCATCGAGTCTTAGCCAACACCTGCCGATATAAAGGATATGTCTCCAAGTGACCTGTCCACCTTCCTGGAAAGGACAGGATGGACGATGAACTTGGAGGATAACTCCTCGGGAGGATGTACAATTGGTCACATGTGCCCTAAGTGCTGTGGGCTCACACTCACTCTCCCTACTCTACGGATACAGATACAATTCCATCATGATCCTGGTGCTGGATGAACTAGAAACATCTACGAGACTAACCTCTTTGAGGAATCTATCTTGTATAAATGTATGTAGGATGTAATTCAATATACAATGCTGTATTGGCCGGAGAAGTGATTGTTCTCCGACATGAATTTACCAGAACCCTCGGTGTAGGTAGATGGGAGAGATGAATATTTCGAAATTTTATTTCGAAATATCATTTATATTCTCGTAATTATTATTTATATATGTTTAGCCTGTGGTTACCACATCATACTATATGTAGATTGATGTTACTCGTATATGAAATAAATCAAATAAATTAATTTTGTGTAATTTTGTTTGACAAACCAATATTCATTCATTTTTCATTTGTTGCAGCTGTTGTATATTTTCTGTATGTGGAAATGAGGAAGTGACTAATGCTGCCTCAATAGTGTGAGAAACATTACGATGAATATGTATCGTTTTATTTTGTGAAACGGAAAATGCCGTATTTAACAGGTGTTTATGAAATGTAAACCCCGAACTGCATCTTATAAGTGCAAACGTAGTGGGTAAATGTTCGTGGGAATTTCATTTACAGTGACCGGGTTCAGGCGGATTCAATCAACTATTTTCTTGTATCAGCTTACACTATCAAGTATCAAATGCAACAGATGTTTAGAAATCCATAGATGATACTCTGTCAGGAAATTTGGAGATTTTAGATTTTCAATGACATTGAAATTCAGCGAAGAGTGTGGCATAATTTTGGTTCGAGCCTAACAGGGTAAGTTAGAGATTTGGAATGTGAACTGTAACAAATACCAGAATCAATAACACGCATAAAATTCAAAAGATGCTTGCGCGGAGATTTAAATCAGTTTTTCATTGAGAAGGTAGATATAAACTCATAAGGAATTTTTGAAATTCATTTTCACAACCTGTATGAAAATTGTAGTGGATTATATATTTCAATTTTTCTTTATGAAATGACAGATGAAGGTAACATTAGGATTTCACTTTGAAAGGAAAGGGAGAATCACCGGAATGAAAGATTTTGAATTATAGTACAATTCCATAGCAGTAGGCACTAAATTGTCACAATAATTGTTGCATTAAAACAAAAACATTGTTGTCGAAGTTGTGATTCTACAAGGATTGTCTTGTATTGATTGTCGACGTAGTAAAAGGTACAAGATATATTTTCAGATTTTCCTTCCAATTTCCCAATACAGTCTCCTCTTGACTCTACACACTTCTTCCAGCGATGCTTCCATCCGTGTAACCCGTTCAAATAGTAGTTCAAATAGTAGTTGGCATTTTCCTCTGCAAAATAATTTTTCACGAAGGTGATTGCCTCTTCATTTGGCGAAAATCTCTGTCCTCCGAGCGCAATTTTGAGATGAGGAAATAAAAAGAAGTCGCTTGGAGCTAGATATGGGAACAAGCAATATGCAAGTAATATGCTTCTGTGATAGTTTCTTTGCTTTTTTTTGAGCTTGTTTCCCCTTTGCAGTTCACTATTTGGACTGTAGTTTTGTTTTGAACGTATTATGGTGTATCCAAGTTCCATTCACAGTAATCATTCGACGTCAAAACTCAGATTCATTGCGCCTGAATTGCGCCAACAGAGCGTTGAAAATGATCATTCGAACATGTTTTTGGTCTAACGCGAGCAAACGCGTCACCCAACGCGCGGATAGCTTTCTCATGCCTGAATGTTGATTTGATATGTGACAAACACGTTTTTTGACATGTTCATAATGTTCATATTGACATGTTCGAGATGTTTCCGTCGGTAGTTGCAGTTTTTGGACGCCCCTAACATTAATTGTCTTCTAAGCTCTTACAGCCACCTTTTCATTCTATTATTCAACGGTGGTGTCGAGGCTAACAATCAAGTCTATCACACCAAAGACTTGCGATCAATTCTCCAATGAAACTTTTTTTTATGACCTCATGAAACAAAAATGTGTTGAGCGAAAAGATGGGCTGGTCGTCTGTCGTCTGTCTGCCTGAATCATTTTTGTCCACAGAAAATTCAAATCTCCCGCTATGATGTTCAGAGTTATATAAGTGTGCGTTCTGATTAGCTGGCGAGCTGCGTGACAGTTTAAGGACACTACGTGATAATTTGGTACACTCTGATTGGTTCACCACTGGGTGACAGGACACCACGTGACAATTTGGTGTTCTCTGGTTGACTGGATGGTCTGTCTGCCTTAAATAGCGAGCTGAGAGGCAACCTGGCTGACGTGATGATGTCACAGTCTGCCTGAATAAAGGCTACTCCTACTGCTACCCATATACAAAATCTAACCCATCTGTGATTTGCGTAGACGTATTGTCTTTCAAAAACAAATATATACAGCTCGATACCTGATTTTGTCCATTTTCTTGTGCATTCTCACTCAAAAGACAATTACATACCAATTGCGCGTTTTTAACGCTTGAAACATTGGTGAGTAATTGGCAATATACGAACAACGAAATTCATTAGTTTCACGAGTGGGTCAAGTTCCCAGTCTACCCTCGTATATATTACATCATCATTTCTACTCACCTGTTCAGTAACATATCCGCACGCCACTGCGAGAGACAGATTGGGGCAAAAACTTCAGTCATTTCCGAGAATTGAGTGCCTATTATTTTGAAATTATAGTACCTATAGCAAGTTTGATTCAATAGATTAGTCATTGAAAAATTTGAATTCATGTTGATGAGAAATAAAAAAATACAAAATATCGAATGATATTATCCTTCAATTATTGAATCATTACGAGTGATATAAAATAGATTCGAATACATTCATACGCAAAGGTGTTTTCCTAATTGCTTTACCCACAAAATGAAAATGAACTAGAAACTAGTTTAAAAAAATGACATATTAAACAAATAATTCAATAATCAATCATCTGTACACACCTCAGCAATTTTTTAAGCTTCATAAAGCTTGATCAGACCTTCTTTGGAGTATTGTTCTCATGAACTGAACATACCCTGAAGATTTACTCAATGAATTTTCGACACTTGTATCCTAACTGGTTAGCAAAGGCAAGAGCGAGGTGAAAAATCTCACCCATGCCTCTCATGTTAACCTACGATTTTGTACGTGTGGTAGATACCACAAAGAAAAATAACATGAGAAGCAAGGGTGAGGTGTCACCTAAACAAGGGTGAGGTGAACTACTGCCGTCATTAAAAAACTACGTAAACAACAAAATGGTAAAGTCTAGAAAATAAAGTAAATCTTTCAGATCATTAAAAGTATGGTTATTATTTGTTTTATATGAATTTTTCTTTGAATCCAGTATTGTATACTATAAAAATAGGTGAATGACTACAACAACGTTATTATTCAACAAAAAGTATTTGTTTCATAACATAAATATTGAAAATACGGCCTATTGACTACAAAATATGACATCATTTGCTAAAGGAAAAACACGTATGATCATATTTCTGTGAAAAAACTGCGTATATTTTGGTTTTACGCAATTCTTTCATAGCAAAATGTTAATAAATACCTGCTTTTATTCTGTACAAGAATTTTCAACTTTATTTTCAATGTTCATATTATATGTATTTTAAAGAACATGTAGGTACATTAGGAGGTGAAATAAAAAGTCTAAATTTTTTTCAGTACGTTGCAACATAAAAAAAATGAAAGGTCTTTATTCATCAAGAAAGTTTATTCAACAATAATGATAATATACAATGAGAGTACTAATTGTTACAAATTCGAATATCTTGACAAAAAGGTAATGTGGTGTCTGGCATTAGTGGTCCCAAATTTGTTATTATGGATTCTTTTTTCCGAAGTTATATCACACGGGGTACTACGGGAGGTGAGTCACATGAGGATGATATTTTTCATAATTTTTTTTTGCAGAATGTCTGTTCAACAAATACATCATTTGCATAAGTTCTGTATGAAAATGAGAATTTTCGTTTTGTAAACAATATTTCCGAGACTTCACCTAAATACGGTCTGGGATTTAATTTATTCATCTTTGTAACTGAAGAACAGTTTTTCCAATCAGCTATATCAGTTATGTTTATACATTTAACTGTAACGTGGCCTTCATTTGAACTTTTGACCGCCTCAGTAAAATCGTTGAAATCGTAAGTTTTTCTTTGTTTCTTGGGACTCAATTCTACCTGATGGTGGAAACTATCTGCTGAAATATAACAATGTCCGGGTTCGAAATATTTCAGATGAACATTTTCTGTGCCAAATTCAGGACTATTTATGGGAAACATTAAAGAAGTAATAAAGGTCCAATTTTTGTTTTGACTCGTACAGTTATCTACCCAAATTACGATTTGATGTACGTCTCTATTACATTTCAAAAATGTATGGAAAGAACTTATGATTTCCTCTTGTTTTATTCCTGCTAATCCTTCATGCCAAAGGACTGCTAATGGCAAATGTTTTTTCTGAGAACCAAGGGGAACAAAACTTTCATTATAAACACTAATTCTCCGTGTAAAGAGGACTCTTTCGAACATGTCTATTATTGGTAACATGATAACCTTTTGCAGATAAGCAGAAACTGCTAAAATTTGTCTCGTTTGTTCCCATTTTCCTAAAATTTTTGATAAGCCATTCGAGTATATTCCACGTGTTGCAGATGAATTTTCCACAGTTCACAGATTTCACACTCATTATCCAAAAACTGTTTGGTGTGAGAGACATTGTGAAAGGAATACTCTTTGAATTTTTCACATTCTTCGTTTCCAAGATTTGTAAAAGAAATATTTAACTTTTTCACTTCTGTTCTGTATAAGTCATGAGAACATGAAAAGGTTGGAAATTTTTCTTTAAAGTCGTTATACATTAGAGCAATATTTATGTCACTTGGAAAATACAAGCGACAGGGTGCATGTTCACTTCGATAGTGTGACTTTTCAGAATGAAAGCTCATTATATGATCTTCAAAATCGTTTCTGGGTAGTTTTTTCGAAAATGCTTTTTTTTCTCTTCCATCCTCAATATTAAGCGTATCACGCGAATACTTATTATTACTGTAGACGCTACTAATTATCCAGTCACAATTTTTCCGATAACCCAGAGTTGCCAAAAAAAATGTTTTGCATACAACTTTTTTAGAATCAGTCCCATCTTTCAAACTATACTGAAATGTGGAAATTTTTTTGTAACAGTTCTCATTATTTTGTTTATATCGTCGTTGCACTTGGTTTCTGGAAGTGTTATGTGAAATGAACATTTTTTGTTCGTGCCCAGAAAAATCCCAGTAATGCTGGTTGATACAATGCCTTCTCTTTTCTGTTATTGATTCAGAACATTTACGAAAACATGTCTCATCACATCCAGGGAGCAAAGCTATGTTTATTTCCGCGCAGAGATTTCTTTTTAATTTTATGTTCGGCTGGACTTTCTGAATATACTCTTCTTTTTCTTACTGATCCGCACTTTGTTAATGTTCCCATGATTCTATGTTCATCTAAAAATACCCCTGCAACCCTCGTGTTTTCTTCTATTGCTGATATCCGTTGTTCTAAAATTATATTTTCAGCTTGTAGGGTAGGTTCTTTAGAAAGTAGATCTATATTTTCTGCTTCGTATTCTTCAAAATGGTTGGAATCTACAAAATTCATACTTTATTATATTCTGCATTACTTAATGCCGAGTTTACTAAAAACTTTCCGCGATTCATCATTTAATAATCAGTAATGGTTTTATTATATAAATGATAGACCGGTGAAACACAAAAATGCGTGTGTTAATCGCCTCTGATCTGCTTGTTGTGACTTAACAAAAACCGCGGATATGTCGAAAACTAAGCAATTACTCCGTATAGTTATAGTTGCTAGGAAACAACCGCGTAAGCCCAATGTTTTTGCGTGGCTATTTCTTAGTATCAGATGTTTACGTAGTTTATACTTAGTACCTTCTATTTAGGGAGGCTCAAATACGTGACGTCGAAGTATAACCTTCGTCAAATCGTTGAAAAAGCCTATATAAACCCTTCAAAGGATATATCTCAATTTTGATAAATTTGTGAAATACGTGGTTTGTTCTTATGACGGCAGAACACACCTCAACTTCGCCTACCTACGACTTTGTAGTTACGGATGTCAGATACCAGACGTAAAAACAACAACTATCTCATTTAATGCCTTAGAAAAGCTGAAGTAAAACATAGACGTTGCACGGGTGCCTGATGGTCCGAATAAATTCAGATTCTACACAATGAAAACTTCAAGAAATGAACAAAATGGAGGGTTGAGATTATGAAGGCTTTGCTGACACTCCACGTATATAATTTTGTTTGTTCATGCCTGTTCGGTGAAGTGAATACAAATATTTCATCATTATCATTATATTTCTTTCCCGAGGTTGCGCTGTGCGAGCCGTATCCCCCGACGCTCCGATACATTCGTGAGGGCGCGCCATCATTATCAGCCAATGATCTTTTTCCACGCCGTAGGGTGAGTGATCATTGGGTTCAAAGATCATGTGCCCTCAGTAAGCATAGTGAGCCAAGAATTACACCCTCTTGTATTTGTCACACTAAGATTTCTCCCTCAGGGCGGCAAGTCGGCATGATCTTGAGATTCGAAAGGACTCCACCAAGGACTCCAATAACCAAAAGAATCATCTTGACAGATCGGTCTACAGAGAGTCTTTGCAGTTTAAAGAGAAAATCTTGATATTTCATCCGCTTTTTCTTCTCTTTTCTGACGATATTCGTCTCATCAGGAGCTGAAACCTCCACGACAAATATCGTCTCGCTCCGAAAGTTGAGGAAAACTACTTTGGGCTTATTGACTTGTATGACTTGTAAAAATGAGGCACTTCCCATTCTTCAAAACGGGTTCAATATTCCTCGGAGCCTAGGGTAAGACCGGTGTCTTGTCAATACCGCAAAAGTGCCGTGGGGGTAACAAAGCACCCTTGGGGCCGCGTTATATGGGTGGATATAGGCTGAGTCTGCATATGCTGGACATTTGACTGCGACTAACGACAGGCCCTGCACCTTATGCCTGAAAACTGTACGGTGGGTTATATGTTAGAGAAACCGTCCTGGCAGGACATGATGAACCCATCAATTTTCAAGTTGAGCCCACTTATACTGAGGACAGCCGAGGTCTTGAATATGGGCCCCTTACTGGACGCGTTTTAACTCGGTGACTGAGTTATGATTACCTCGTTAAATGTCGAAAACTAAACCAACTTCTTCAGCACTCGGGCGGCTGTACTCAAGAGAAATGCTCTAATTCCTGGTCATTCATGATGACGGACCATGCGTAGAAGAGGATTCGAACTCGTTGTCATTATTATATTTCAAACATCATCATCATCACTATTATTTAGGGATCAATATAGAAATTGAACTGAGTCATGAGTAGATTTTAACTTCCAACCAGTATAACAATAGTTCGACAGCCAAAACAGGAGATTAACTTCAGAAACAGTAGACCTGGCAACACTAAACGCGTCGTTCCTATCGTGTGATTTCTTTTTCATCTGCATTAGATTTATTCGCGATACCCCATAGACAAATTGCGACTTCTTTGTGAAAGATTAAAAATACACGTTCTTGGCATTATAAATTTCATTTCGATGGATATTCTAAATTTGCTTTCATTAAAGGGGGAAGAAAATAGCTTTCGTTCAATTTCTACTAGTATTTTTATCTGTACCAAATCAAACAGGAGCTATATTCTTTATCCTATATTCAATATGAGTTTCTACAAAATGAATAGGTCATCAACAGAACAAGTATGATTATAACAATTATTCTTACGCTTACTATAATAAAAAATGTTGTAATCTCAATCGTCTTTGCACGCTCCATGACAACTGTCATATCCTAACAAACTGAAGGTAGTCAAATTCTGTGGTCTTCATTTTTTTTTAAATTCTTCGAATATTTTGATAATTACCCGCTATTCGCGGTGGAGCCAAATCTAATAAATTGAAAATCACGAAAATTGATCAAGCCCTTCTTAAGTTATAAGTGGTCTAGCACAACTTTCCCACCTTATTTCATGTACTAGATCTGTATTGTTCGATATGTTAATTTATGGTTGATATTTCCATATGTATAGTTGAAGCCTGAAATTGTATCATCTCGCTACCCAAAATCGTACCGTTATTTTTGATAGGCAATCTGTTGAATCATTTTGTAAAGGAACGATAAGGAAGCAAACGTTTGGAATTTTCATTGGAAATATTCAAGTTCCTGTTTCATATACATATCCTTGACACAGTCTTCGGACTGATTTCAATTCTTCATAGTCTACAAGAATTGTTATTGAAAAAACTAGAACGACTCTGTTTTTGATTTTCAATTTATTGTAAACAGTCTTCATCTTATAATTGCAAAACCTCTTTCTTACCTCAAATATCAGCACCAAATATCGTTTCGTAATTATACGAATCAAATAATGTCCCAAAGCGATACGAACTTGATGAATCATCAAAGAGAAATTTTCAAAACTTTACTCATTTCATTATATCAAATATAACTTCAGCTCAACATTGACTGAACTCAAATACTAATTGACGTAATTAACCCGCTTTTCCTTTCCCTTAACAAAATTTTCTAATCAGATTTCCCTTTGAACCGTATTATCCAAAAATATGTGTATATGCCTCGATATAAATCCTCATTAAACACGTTCAGCAAAATCAATAATTGAAAAAGACCAGGATCATTTCGTTCGATTTGATGGGGAAATATTTTCAGGAAAGAATAATTTTTGAAAAAAAACTTTTTAGCTACTATTTCTATATTTTCATTAAAAAAAATAGGCATTTTCAAAGAAAAGAAAAAATCAATTTATTTCTGAATGAATTATCTATGAAGATATGCACATAATGCATCAGATAGATCACCAGATATATAGATCAGATATTAACTGAATGCAAAAGCCTTCTCGAAATAACTACTTTCACATAAACATTAAACTGAACGAAAGAATCAGTATTTTCAAAACAACAACTTTTATATTGTCAAATATGGAAAATAATCATGAAATAATTCAAATTCATTTGAGCGAATACATGAATTGAAAGATATTCCAACCTCAACTTCAATATTCTAAAACAGAAACACTCAGTATTCAGAATTTCATCTTTCAATATTCCAAGTTCATAGACATCAAAATTGATACGATCACAGGATATAGAAATATAAAACAATGTCCAAATACGCAAACTTTGCGTATTTGGATATTTTACCTTAGTACCTTTAGTACCTTTTACCTTAGTACAGTGACCGGATCAGCGTATAAATCTTCATAAACATTGGTGGAGATTGAGCTCATCAACAAACATTATTGAGAAATTCATTCAGTACCTATTGATCTTCAGAAAAGGTTCCATCAAAGCAGCACATTTCCTTTTCTTCGATGCTGCTGGGTGGCAGTATAATGTAAGTAAAATCGTCTTGAAGAACAATTCGTATATACTAACACAGAAAACAACTACCCCTCTGGCTAATACCACGACGGGCGTTGGATTATATCTAACAGGTTTCAGTGCATGAGTCTTCACTGAAGTTATTCCTGCACATGCTGCCGCAATATTTTTTCGATTATTCGAACACACTAGCAGACCAGTTTCGGGCTGTTTGGCCACTCGTCAGTGCAAGGTAGTGTCTATCATCATCATAAAGTCGATGATTTCCGATAATTGAAAATCGAATTCCATCAGAGTATCATTCTTCGAACTAGGCTGAAGTAGATAACAAACAACTGGTTTGTCATCGTCCCATCTGCCTGTGAACGAGGTAACCAACTGCATATTCGAAATTTGCCCAATTCCTGGCATATGCCAGGCATATGCAGGAATAACTTCAGTGAAGAATCCTGCACTGACACCTGTCAGATATAATTCAACACCCTTCGTGGTATTAGCCAGGGGAGTAGTTGTTTTCTGATAGGTGTCAGTCCTTCAACCTACAGTGTAGGGAGTTGAGACTGGTCTAAACGAATTGTTCTTTTAGATGATTTGATTTATAACGAGCCTTCAAGTATGAACTCGGACTATATGTGAGAAATAATGTGAGTTTTTAGTGACTTACTTAATTTTTTACTAACATTTTAGTGTAAGTTTATTCCTGAAGTATTTTTCCCGTGTCGTTAAAATAATTTTTCAATAACGTTTTTAAATGAGTTCTTTCATTATTTGGATGAATGATGAATGGGTGAAACAGCGAATAAAATCATCTCGTTAATAAGCCAAGCGAGTACTGAGTTGCGACAATATGAACATTGAGTTATACATCAAACACTTTTTCCTATCCAGTTTGTATTCCAAACGTTCGTTATGAAATTGAATAATAAATCATTCTCAAGATTGCAAACAGTATGAAAGTGATAAAAAATACATAGAACATATAATTAACATAGAACACTGTTTCCTCAATGGTGGACATCGATGTTTCGGATTGAGGCATTGGTCTCATTGCCTCTTCACTGATCTGGATAAAATGATATTTCTGTTAAAGCTATTTTCCGGGTTTGTTGGCCGGTGTCTGCGGGTTTTTCTATGCCTTTCGATTCGTCTATTACTGCGGTAGCTATTGTAAAAAGCAATATGGTTACTGTCGCAGTGTCCCAGTTGGTGCTCGAGTTGTTGTTCCCAAGGCAGTTTCTAACGCACAAACCACGATGCTGAAATTTGACTCTGATTTTATATTATCACTGGTGAGTGTGGCTTGGTATCTCGATTACCCGACCTTTTTTTCAAGTAAAAAACACAAGAACAACAAAAAAATCCTTAAGGAACCCTCAGAGCGGTGCTTGTGCGAAAGTATCGATTCACATTGGATTTGAATCGCTGGAGAACAAATCCATTTGGAAAAATGTTCTCAGGATGTTTATTCCACATAAATGCAGTTCTTCAGATGAAAGAGTTTTTAAACAGTGGAATTCGTGGTGTACTAAGTTGCACATCAAAACGATGAGCAGCCACAGTCCATCGCGTATTTCTGATAATTACCGCTCTTGGTGAAATCAAATGTGCCAAATCACTTGAACACCTCCCGTAAAATTTTCTATAGAAGAGTGACAAACCTGCAATCTCTCTTCGATATTCCAGGCATTCAAGGTTGCACTTCAGGCAGTTCAACAAGGCAATTCAACAATTTCAAGGTATGTTTGGGGGCAGAGCTCCATACATGGCAACAATACTCCCAAGAAGATTTGATCTGAGCTTTATAAAGCATCAAAAGTTGATGTGGTGTGTACAGTTTTCTGGTTTGGAACAGTGTTCAAAGCTTTCGAGAAGCAGTCTTTGCAATTCCAGCGACATGATTGTGCCAAGGCTTATAGGTGTCCATTTCAACCCCCAACAAACTTATAGAAGCAGAAAGCGGAATTGTCTGACCTGACATTATTATATCTGGTTCGAAGATATTCATCTACTTGAATAAAACCGATGCCTGAGTTTTCATGGCATTCAATTGAACCTGGTTACTTTCACCCAAATTCGAAATCACTTCTAGGTCCTCATTAAGATATGCAACCGCCTACTGCCGGTGAAGAGGTGCCTCCGTAGCCGATGTCCTGGAATCCAAATGAAATGACGAGACAAGTGTGATGTCGTCAGCAAAACTATATATTGGATTCTTGTTTTCTCAAAATGAGTCGTTGATATACAATAAAAAGAGGGTTAGAGACAATATGGATCCCCGGTGGAATACCAGCCTTGATGGTAAAAATATTCGAGAAATATACATATGTGCCACTTGCAGGGAACGTTCTCTCAGGAAGCTGAAAAACCATACACAGAAATGATCCGACTAGCTATAGCATCGAAGTTTGGCCAGCAAAACCTCATGCCACGCACGGTCAAAGGCCTCAGAAATATCAAGCGCAACAGCTCTTATTTATGTACCACAGGTAGCCAGATTTCATTATTGTTCATTACCTCTTCTTTTCCATTGAAATGATCCCTGTGTTTCATTGACATTACTGACTATCATAGATATAATTTTTTTATTTGTATTTGAATTTTCTGATATTGAATCTCCTCAATTTCTCGGGCAATGAATTATAGAGTTTTACAGCAACAAAAAGAAATGATTCCTGAAACTGTGCAGTGCGATGTTGTGGCATAGTTAATTTGATTTGGTGTTTAATGTTTCTTGAGTGAATATTTTCATGCAGAATTAGTTTTTGTATCGAAAGGGTAGAATGAGGAAGGGTAGTCAATTTATGAACAAAACATCCCAAATGATGAATCATAGGGTTTTTCATATTGAGCCAGCGGGAGTTTATAAAGGATTCAGGAATTGAATCATACTTACGAAGTCCATAAATTAGGCGGCAACAAGAATTTTTGCACTTTTTGTATTCTTTTTTTATCTGAATCATATAAGTATGGCCCATATATGAAGTCACTGTAGTTGAAATGGCTTAGCACCAAACTATCACAGAGCATTCTATTTAGAGGTTGGCTCAAAATGATACGATTACAGTATAACAGTTTCAATGACATATATATATAAGCTTTATTCATTAAATTTTTAACATGACTAGTGAATCTAAGATCAGTGTCAAGCATAACACCTAAGTTTTTAGCTGTATTGACAGGAGTCAAGATAGTATTACCTAGTTCTAAATGGAAATTGTTTTCTGCAAATTTACGATTCTTCTGTGTTCCAAAATGCATCATCATTGTTTTATTATGATTAATTTTCAAATCATGTTCACTTGATAGCCCATTGATCAAATCAAGATCAGTGTTGAAGAGATTTAGTGTCTCAGCCTACTCATCGATTTTGAAGTGCATGTATAATTGTATATCATCAGCATACGCCTGTATTTTACATTTCTTGATGGACGAGATAATGTCAGTAGTATAAATGATGAACAATATGAAAATATGAACGTCCAAAACAACAACTGATGATATATGTAATATATTTATCTATGAACGGGCTACAAAGTTTCAACATTCTGATTGAAATATTATCAACCCCTGAAGCTTGAGTTTTAATATCATTCAGGATTTCATGAATAGCTTCTTCAGTAGCGAATCGAAATGAGAAGTTATCTTGTCTGATTAAATAATTATTGCTATGAAATTCAATATTTTCATCACAATTATTAGAAACATTCGAGAAACATATTCGAGAGGTGATTGGGTAATGAATATTGTTTTTTTGAACGAACATTGAGGTTAGAAAGAGCATTCCATATCATATTTCAGTTATGTTATTATATTCCTTCTTATTTATGAGACACACTTTGTGCATTTTGGATTGTTTTCCAGCAGCTTCAATATTTTTCTCAAATCTCAATAACAAGAAAGAAGATAGGAATTGGAAAAAAATTGAACGAACGGTACAACGATACTTCGAACCTTTTGAATATACAAATTTGATCGGTCTAACGGATATCATATTTCATTCAAACGTTACTCATTAACGGAAACTTAAGATATCGATCGATGTTCAAGAAATTATCATGGACAGGCGTGAGCACATTTACAATTATCAGCTATGAGGAAGTTGGGTATCCGATAAATAATTTTATGAGCCTTTTACACTTCATTTACCAACATTAAAAGACAATAGTTGTCTTCAACTAGGCAAGAATCGACTTCCTCTGGGGAAATTTGCATTTCATAGATGTATACGTGGTGATTCACGAAGACAAATTTTGGTATATGATGATCACTAATGAATGATTCCAACTAAATTGGATGATTCCGTATTGTCTATCTCGTCTTGTGTTTGTAGATTTTTTGCTGGAAAAATCCTCACTTGTTTACTTTGTAGTAAATGTTCAAGAGGTAGCAAAAACGTATGTGTTTTCCTGGAACGCTAACTAGCGTTTCGTAATAACTGATAACCAGTCCGTGCGTAGCTTATTGTTGAAGCATCTGAAAATAGAACTTTTATCAACTATCAACTATATTGCCAAACATGCGCCAAAATGACTGACTATTTTAAGAAAACTAGTAACACTGATGGTCTTCAAACATGACAAAACCTCTGACGGAAGCACAAACTCTTACGAAGGTTCGAAACTTCAACCAAGCAGACCACTATTATAATCTTCATGCAGCCATTGTTCATAGTCCAGTCATTATAGTAAGTTCACCTCGGAATTCGAGATACCCAGTAAGTAAATTTCACTAGTTCGGACTTCCATTGTCTATTAAATAAAATGATTTGAAATCCCTGAAACAAGTAAAAAAGGATAATTAAAAAAGAATAGTTGAAAATAACAATTATATTAAGCAACAATAAACCTGAAATGAAATGATAGTAAAATAACCTACAAGTAAAAATATAATAATTGAATAAATAGAAATTAAAGGAATGCAAAAAAGAAAATAATAAAAAAAAAAAATAAAAAAGTGTAGAGATTTCAAGTCACGTTAGTTCACGACGTTTCGATTGTTGGTATCTACAATCGTCTTCGGGTGATGACTGGACTGATTCCTCCGAGAGATGACTATTTTATAGGTCGTTGAAATACTTTCACTTTCTCTACTTTCCATTTTCCGCTTCACTGATTTCGTGAGAGATGACCGATTTGGCGGGAGTTGGTCATTTCTCGTTTGATGATGGGTTTCCATATGTTTCGTATATCTACGCTGGCCTGGCTGAATACGTTGTTAGACAACATGTATGCGGCTTCCTTGAATTTTCTCCTGAACCAATGTTCCTCTCTGTGCAAGATCTCAGCTTGGGACCACTCGATGTTGTGTTGATGGGTCCAAACATGGTCTGCTATTCCTGATTTGCTGGTTTCTCCTCGCTGTGTGTGCTTCTTGTGCTCGGCAATGCGAATATTCAATGGCCTCTTAGTTTCACCAATATAGGATTTTCCGCACTCACAGGGTATCCGGTAAATGCAATTCTTGGAATCGCAGTCCGCGTTTGGGGGCCTGGTTTTCGTGAGGCTGCTACGGATAGTGTTACTGGATCTGAAACAGGTTCTAATGTTGTACTTGGAACCAATTCTTCTTATCCTTATCTTATCTGAACCACGAATCCAACCACCATCAATCGACAAAAAGAGGAATCATCAAGACTCTATTAGACCGTGCTTTTGGGCTTTGTAATACAAAGGAAGGTCTCGAGAAGGAACTAGACATCATCAAAAGTGATCTTCAGCGGAATGGATACTCCAAAGCGATGGTAGAAAAGACTTTGGCCAAAAGACAGCAGGAGCCTCGCAAGGAAGAGAAGCCGTCACAACCAGTGCTTGCACTTCCCTACATCAGAGGATTATCGGAGAGGATAAGAAGAATTGGTTCCAAGTACAACATTAGAACCTGTTTCAGATCCAGTAACACTATCCGTAGCAGCCTCACGAAAACCAGGCCCCCAAACGCGGACTTCGATTCCAAGAATTGCATTTACCGGATACCCTGTGAGTGCGGAAAATCCTATATTGGTGAAACTAAGAGGCCATTGAATATTCGCATTGCCGAGCACAAGAAGCACACACAGCGAGGAGAAACCAGCAAATCAGGAATAGCAGACCATGTTTGGACCCATCAACACAACATCGAGTGGTCCCAAGCTGAGATCTTGCACAGAGAGGAACATTGGTTCAGGAGAAAATTCAAGGAAGCCGCATACATGTTGTCTAACAACGTATTCAGCCAGGCCAGCGTAGATATACGAAACATATGGAAACCCATCATCAAACGAGAAATGACCAACTCCCGCCAAATCGGTCATCTCTCACGAAATCAGTGAAGCGGAAAATGGAAAGTAGAGAAAGTGAAAGTATTTCAACGACCTATAAAATAGTCATCTCTCGGAGGAATCAGTCCAGTCATCACCCGAAGACGATTGTAGATACCAACAATCGAAACGTCGTGAACTAACGTGACTTGGAATCTCTACACTTTTTTATTTTTTTTATTATTTTCTTTTTTGCATTCCTTTAATTTCTATTTATTCAATTATTATATTTTTACTTGTAGGTTATTTTACTATCATTTCATTTCAGGTTTATTGTTGCTTAATATAATTGTTATTTTCAACTATTCTTTTTTAATTATCCTTTTTTACTTGTTTCAGGGATTTCAAATCATTTTATATAATAGACAATGGAAGTCCGAACTAGTGAAATTCATCACGAAACATTGTCAATCACCTTCAAACCCAGTAAGTAAGTGAATACTTGTATATTGACACCCCAAAAGTTGTCTCAAAAGCTACATATGGTAGGGTGTACGCAACTATTAAATTTCAAGGTCAAAGGTCACAAAAATCGTTTCTTTGCGATTTTTTTTGTAAATATCTCATTTCTTATGGGTTTTTTGCTATTTTTTTGTATTATTAATATTGTAGGATACAAAATTCTCTTGGAAAAAAATTGAAAAAATTTTTTATACGGTGAACCGTTTTCGAGATAGAGGGCGGAGAGCGCGCGGTCACAGGATCAATTCAGGTCAACCGGTGCCTCCTGTCGAAAACGCGCCATATATAGTTGATGAACTATCGATAAATCAATGATCATAAATATTTTTCAATTTTTATAAGCTATTATATTATATTTTATCATTTTTTTCCTAAACCATCCACTTTTTATTCAGTATTGATTTATTTAACAACACTTACCTGCCCATGTAATTGCAGAATTGGTAATGAAAATATAGGAATTATATTTGAGTTTTAACCTAATTAATGACTTCTTACATGATGAAAAAAAAACAAATAAATAATGAATTAATTTTTTATTAAAAAATATTCAATACAGTTATTTTTATTAAAATTGAAAAAATGGAATAAATTGTACAAAAACTACAATTTATAATTTAAACATCTTCTTCCTCTTTATCGTCGTCTTCCGGCTGCTGGTAAATTTCAAACTGGTCTTCATTATCGTCTTCAACGACATTTGTCTCTAGTTCTTCCATGAGTTCGTGATCAAAGGTTCCATCTTCGTTAATGTCGCTCTGATATGGTAGAGCATTGAGACAAGCTTGCGCAATACATTGGCCACAAACTAAAGAGCATTGCAAGGCCGCTTTCCTGCATCCACATCGCGAACCACAACCACTCTTGCAGTTGCAGAAAATTGTATTTAGCAAATCTTCTGGAGCAGGTGGTAAAATTGTCATGATAGGTTCCAGAAAACCGTTTTGGACTGCCCAACCCCATACCTGGGGTTCCAAATCATGCCCTAATCAAGTTTGAACTTGATAATATACACGTTTGAAATGTTGATGAGCAGCTGCACTTGTTGGTGGAATATTTGAAAGCTGCATAGATTTATTGAGTTTTGTAGACTTGACGTAATGCATATACCGAAGATGATTGAAACTTTTCACAGATTTCGGAGCATTATAGACTGCCAATAAGGTTTGATTTCCACTCTTCAATAATCTCTGGGTCGACCAATTTTCTTCCTCAAATGCTGCAGCTAGTTCATTCAAATTTGTCAGTTTCTCAAAAACTTTTAAAAATGATTTTCTTCGTTTTTGAAAAGCGCAGAAGTTGTGTCACAGCCACTTAATGCGTGCTGAAATGAAATATGTGTTTCAGAATGAGGATAGTTATCAAAACTTTTAGTCGAGTATATCTCCGTTTTTACATTTCCTTTCCCAACATTAAAAAAAAAATATTGGTAAGACAGTATACGCCCAATTAAAATGACAAGTGAATCAATATCTTGTTCTATTATAACTGCAGTTTTTTCATGCTTTGGTTCTTCAATTGCAGTTTCAACAATATGAACATCCGCATCATCTCTGGCTTGTTTAGCAGTGATATTTGCAACTTGTAATTTTTCAATTAACATATCAGTGAGCATATCTTTGTTATTTCGATTTGATGATAATTTTTCTTGAGTAACTGGTACAACCATTGTTTCATCGAAACAGACTTCATACGTTTTTGAAAGTGCAGCAGTTCTTCTCTGCTGCTCCATAGCTTTTACGTTCTTACTGCAGTCTGAATATCCGTCAAATACAACAATTATTTTGGAACTGTAATGCCTTTGTAAATAATTCATGTATTGATCAAAAATAATAGAAAAAATATCTTTTCTGCTCCATACAACATGATAAAGAAGGAATACGCCATCAATAATGAACGTCACATTATTTCCATTGAGAACAAAATCAATTGGGCTCATGTTGTCATGCAATGACGATTTTGTTGTTTTTCTCATGCCATCATTATCAAATAGAGCTCTTGGATACGGACTCATCATATTGAAGATATTCTTCAAGATTACTTTTAAATTGTTTGCTGACAGTAATTGTTTGGAATCCACTGCATTTATTTTTACAGATTTGTTAATATTGGGAAGCGCCATTACTTTTTCGGAACGTTTCAACTTCATTTCATTAAATGATAAGCCAATAATCTTCTTCATAGACTCTAATTCAATTTCGTAAGATCTGTGGCAGTTAATTTGCTCATTTCCAACAATTCCAGAAGCTATCGATATCAACTGCGTAGTATTTGGAAAATGATCATGGAGTTTAAACCAATCAAATAGTATATTTACACCAGCATTGTCTTTTTTCACTCTTTTTTATTTCTAATTTCACCGACGTTTCGACAAAATCTCATTTGTCATTATCTAGGTGTGCTGTTACGTATTCAGAAGTTTGTTGACCCAGCTCAACTCACTTCTTACTATACTGGTAAAATGGTATTCGTTACGTGTTCAGATATAGATTGTCCATAAACTCTCTACTACCTACTACTTAAATGTTGTTGAGTTTTACCTGAGTTTTTCTTCTTCTTAGTTGACCTCATCTCCCCGTTAAGGTATCGAATATGAAATCTGAAGTTCTAGATAATGATAAATGAAATCTCTGAACACGTAACGAATACCATTTCACCAGTATAGTAAGAAGTGAGTTGAGCAGGCTCAACAAACTTCTGAACACGTAACAGCACACCTAGATAATGACAAATGAGATCTTGTCGAAACGTCGGTCAAATTAGAGATAATATCACATACACGCATCAAATACCCGGAAAAACCAGTTCAGCATATTCCTATCCGTGGAAACTTCAGATTTCATATTCGATACCTTAACGGGGAGATGAGGTCAACTAAGAAGAAGAAGAAGAACTCAGGTAAAACTCAACAACATTTAAGTAGTAGGTAGTAGAGAGTTTATGGACACTCTATCCCTGAACACGTAACGAATACCATTTTACCAGTATAGTAAGAAGTGAGTTGAGCAGGGTCAACAAACTTCTGAACACGTAACAGCACACCTAGATAATGACAAATGAGATTTTGTCGAAACGTCGGTGAAATTAGAGATAATATCACATACACGGATCAAATACCCGGAAAACCAGTTTAGCATATATATATATATATATATATATATATATATATATATATATATATATATATATATATATATATGCTAAACTGGTTTTCCGGGTATTTGATCCGTGTATGTGATATTATCTCTAATTTCACCGACGTTTCGACAAAATCTCATTTGTCATTATCTAGGTGTGCTGTTACGTGTTCAGAAGTTTGTTGACCCTGCTCAACTCACTTCTTACTATACTGGTAAAATGGTATTCGTTACGTGTTCAGGGATAGAGTGTCCATAAACTCTCTACTACCTACTACTTAAATGTTGTTGAGTTTTACCTGAGTTCTTCTTCTTCTTCTTAGTTGACCTCATCTCCCCGTTAAGGTATCGAATATGAAATCTGAAGTTTCCACGGATAGGAATATGCTGAACTGGTTTTTCCGGGTATTTGATGCGTGTATGTGATATTATCTCTAATTTGACCGACGTTTCGACAAGATCTCATTTGTCATTATCTAGGTGTGCTGTTACGTGTTCAGAAGTTTGTTGAGCCTGCTCAACTCACTTCTTACTATACTGGTGAAATGGTATTCGTTACGTGTTCAGAGATTTCATTTATCATTATCTAGAACTTCAGATTTCATATTCGATACCTTAACGGGGAGATGAGGTCAACTAAGAAGAAGAAAAACTCAGGTAAAACTCAACAACATTTAAGTAGTAGGTAGTAGAGAGTTTATGGACAATCTATATCTGAACACGTAACGAATACCATTTTACCAGTATAGTAAGAAGTGAGTTGAGCTGGGTCAACAAACTTCTGAATACGTAACAGCACACCTAGATAATGACAAATGAGATTTTGTCGAAACGTCGGTGAAATTAGAAATAAAAAAGAGTGAAAAAAGACAATGCTGGTGTAAATATACTATTTGATTGGTTTAAACTCCATGATCATTTTCCAAATACTACGCAGTTGATATCGATAGCTTCTGGAATTGTTGGAAATGAGCAAATTAACTGCCACAGATCTTACGAAATTGAATTAGAGTCTATGAAGAAGATTATTGGCTTATCATTTAATGAAATGAAGTTGAAACGTTCCGAAAAAGTAATGGCGCTTCCCAATATTAACAAATCTGTAAAAATAAATGCAGTGGATTCCAAACAATTACTGTCAGCAAACAATTTAAAAGTAATCTTGAAGAATATCTTCAATATGATGAGTCCGTATCCAAGAGCTCTATTTGATAATGATGGCATGAGAAAAACAACAAAATCGTCATTGCATGACAACATGAGCCCAATTGATTTTGTTCTCAATGGAAATAATGTGACGTTCATTATTGATGGCGTATTCCTTCTTTATCATGTTGTATGGAGCAGAAAAGATATTTTTTCTATTATTTTTGATCAATACATGAATTATTTACAAAGGCATTACAGTTCCAAAATAATTGTTGTATTTGACGGATATTCAGACTGCAGTAAGAACGTAAAAGCTATGGAGCAGCAGAGAAGAACTGCTGCACTTTCAAAAACGTATGAAGTCTGTTTCGATGAAACAATGGTTGTACCAGTTACTCAAGAAAAATTATCATCAAATCGAAATAACAAAGATATGCTCACTGATATGTTAATTGAAAAATTACAAGTTGCAAATATCACTGCTAAACAAGCCAGAGATGATGCGGATGTTCATATTGTTGAAACTGCAATTGAAGAACCAAAGCATGAAAAAACTGCAGTTATAATAGAACAAGATATTGATTCACTTGTCATTTTAATTGGGCGTATACTGTCTTACCAATATTTTTTTTTTAATGTTGGGAAAGGAAATGTAAAAACGGAGATATACTCGACTAAAAGTTTTGATAACTATCCTCATTCTGAAACACATATTTCATTTCAGCACGCATTAAGTGGCTGTGACACAACTTCTGCGCTTTTCAAAAAGGAAGAAAATCATTTTTAAAAGTTTTTGAGAAACTGACAAATTTGAATGAACTAGCTGCAGCATTTGAGGAAGAAAATTGGTCGACCCAGAGATTATTGAAGAGTGGAAATCAAACCTTATTGGCAGTCTATAATGCTCCGAAATCTGTGAAAAGTTTCAATCATCTTCGGTATATGCATTACGTCAAGTCTACAAAACTCAATAAATCTATGCAGCTTTCAAATATTCCACCAACAAGTGCAGCTGCTCATCAACATTTCAAACGTGTATATTATCAAGTTCAAACTTGATTAGGGCATGATTTGGAACCCCAGGTATGGGGTTGGGCAGTCCAAAACGGTTTTCTGGAACCTATCATGACAATTTTACCACCTGCTCCAGAAGATTTGCTAAATACAATTTTCTGCAACTGCAAGAGTGGTTGTGGTTCGCGATGTGGATGCAGGAAAGCGGCCTTGCAATGCTCTTTAGTTTGTGGCCAATGTATTGCGCAAGCTTGTCTCAATGCTCTACCATATCAGAGCGACATTAACGAAGATGGAACCTTTGATCACGAACTCATGGAAGAACTAGAGACAAATGTCGTTGAAGACGATAATGAAGACCAGTTTGAAATTTACCAGCAGCCGGAAGACGACGATAAAGAGGAAGAAGATGTTTAAATTATAAATTGTAGTTTTTGTACAATTTATTCCATTTTTTCAATTTTAATAAAAATAACTGTATTGAATATTTTTTAATAAAAAATTAATTCATTATTTATTTGTTTTTTTTTCATCATGTAAGAAGTCATTAATTAGGTTAAAACTCAAATATAATTCCTATATTTTCATTACCAATTCTGCAATTACATGGGCAGGTAAGTGTTGTTAAATAAATCAATACTGAATAAAAAGTGGATGGTTTAGGAAAAAAATGATAAAATATAATATAATAGCTTATAAAAATTGAAAAATATTTATGATCATTGATTTATCGATAGTTCATCAACTATATATGGCGCGTTTTCGACAGGAGGCACCGGTTGACCTGAATTGATCCTGTGACCGCGCGCTCTCCGCCCTCTATCTCGAAAACGGTTCACCGTATAAAAAATTTTTTCAATTTTTTTCCAAGAGAATTTTGTATCCTACAATATTAATAATACAAAAAAATAGCAAAAAACCCATAAGAAATGAGATATTTACAAAAAAAATCGCAAAGAAACGATTTTTGTGACCTTTGACCTTGAAATTTAATAGTTGCGTACACCCTACCATATGTAGCTTTTGAGACAACTTTTGGGGTGTCAATATACAAGTATTCACTTACTTACTGGGTTTGAAGGTGATTGACAATGTTTCGTGATGAATTTCACTAGTTCGGACTTCCATTGTCTATTATATAAAATGATTTGAAATCCCTGAAACAAGTAAAAAAGGATAATTAAAAAAGAATAGTTGAAAATAACAATTATATTAAGCAACAATAAACCTGAAATGAAATGATAGTAAAATAACCTACAAGTAAAAATATAATAATTGAATAAATAGAAATTAAAGGAATGCAAAAAAGAAAATAATAAAAAAAATAAAAAAGTGTAGAGATTCCAAGTCACGTTAGTTCACGACGTTTCGATTGTTGGTATCTACAATCGTCTTCGGGTGATGACTGGACTGATTCCTCCGAGAGATGACTATTTTATAGGTCGTTGAAATACTTTCACATTCTCTACTTTCCATTTTCCGCTTCACTGATTTCGTGAGAGATGACCGATTTGGCGGGAGTTGGTCATTTCTCGTTTGATGATGGGTTTCCATATGTTTCGTATATCTACGCTGGCCTGGCTGAATACGTTGTTAGACAACATGTATGCGGCTTCCTTGAATTTTCTCCTGAACCAATGTTCCTCTCTGTGCAAGATCTCAGCTTGGGACCACTCGATGTTGTGTTGATGGGTCCAAACATGGTCTGCTATTCCTGATTTGCTGGTTTCTCCTCGCTGTGTGTGCTTCTTGTGCTCGGCAATGCGAATATTCAATGGCCTCTTAGTTTCACCAATATAGGATTTTCCGCACTCACAGGGTATCCGGTAAATGCAATTCTTGGAATCGAAGTCCGCGTTTGGGGGCCTGGTTTTCGTGAGGCTGCTACGGATAGTGTTACTGGATCTGAAACAGGTTCTAATGTTGTACTTGGAACCAATTCTTCTTATCCTCTCCGATAATCCTCTGATGTAGGGAAGTGCAAGCACTGGTTGTGACGGCTTCTCTTCCTTGCGAGGCTCCTGCTGTCTTTTGGCCAAAGTCTTTTCTACCATCGCTTTGGAGTATCCATTCCGCTGAAGATCACTTTTGATGATGTCTAGTTCCTTCTCGAGACCTTCCTTTGTATTACAAAGCCCAAAAGCACGGTCTAATAGAGTCTAATAGAGTCTTCAGATTTCATATTCGATACCTTAACGGGGAGATGAGGTCAACTAAGAAGAAGAAGAAGAACTCAGGTAAAACTCAACAACATTTAAGTAGTAGGTAGTAGAGAGTTTATGGACACTCTATCCCTGAACACGTAACGAATACCATTTTACCAGTATAGTAAGAAGTGAGTTGAGCAGGGTCAACAAACTTCTGAACACGTAACAGCACACCTAGATAATGACAAATGAGATTTTGTCGAAACGTCGGTGAAATTAGAGATAATATCACATACACGGATCAAATACCCGGAAAACCAGTTTAGCATATATATATATATATATATATATATATATATATATATATATATATATATATATATATATATATATATATATATATTATATACATTGTGTTTTTCGGAAAAGGTTACCGGAATTCGGCAAACAACACTCAAAACTTATTTGATAATGAGGTATTGATAAAAAGAAAGTGAGCAAAAACCATAGCAATATTCTTTTTAGGTGGTATCCTTTTGAAAACTGCAAATAATATTGTTAGTTTGAAACGCCTTGTTAGCTTGTTTTGTAAGTTTCAATATTACTTGTCAGTATTTTAATTTAAGTTTAAAGTTCGTTAACTTCAAGTCTGACAAAGTGTTAGATTAACGGAAATGCATAAAATAACAGTTTTACAAATGATTGATTACGGAGATAAAACCCGAACACAACAGGAAGTAGCCCGCCTATTCCATGAGAAATTTCCTAATTTACCGCCCATATCTCAAGGAACAATAAGTAATACGAGTATGGAGAAGCAGATTTGCGAGCTTGGTCACGTGGGGCAAATAAAAGAAGTAGCTGCCAGTGCAATGAGTAACGATCTCGAATTAAATACATTCAATATCTGCCATTATAATTATTTTGAATATCCAAACCTTAACCAGTACTTCTCGAAGTGGTTGGGATCTCAAGAAAAAACGTCAAAATTCAAAATTTAATCGCCCGATAAGAAATGAGTTGTCAATCCCCCGCACTGATATAAAAACCATTAGTTTGATCATAGCACCGTCCGAATGGAAATCTCCTCATTGTAAAACTAATGGCCGTACTTTTTCATCGCCACATTGGATACAAGCAGAACTCCAATTTAAATCGCGATAAATATTCATCACCTATAAACTTTATGAAAGGGTTGATAAGAAGTCTTAATTAGTATCCAATAAGATTAATTTAGATTACCAAATCGGCTCTGAGAGAAACCAGTTTCCGTACAAATTCTACGGCTATCGCAGAACACGGAAAACATTTCAACGAGTGAAGATTGGGGCAGAATTACAAGTGCTTTCAGAAGGAGAGGCTATAACACCGAAACAAAAAAGTGGATTGAAACAATTTCGTAAAGGTCCCGACTCTCGGATGTTACTTCGAAACTGTACATTCATTCCGTAAATTTCGCGGCAACAAATCTCTTTCGGGAAGAGTATTCGGGATCATTTCCGTAGATTCACTGGTAGAGAAAGATTAATTATTAACACCGAAAATATCATTGAGGTACTCGAGAATATTTAATAGGTTGTTTCAAAAGTTTTATTCATTTTTTATGAGTCCAATTCAAAGTGTAATATCTCAGTGAATACTCATTCAGTTTAATCAAAATAAGCGCCATTTGAATCGGTGCACTTTTGCCAGAGTAACAAAAGTCGATTAATTCCGTCAGAATTCAAACTGTGTACTCGGGATTCGATGAAGTCGACGAAGGCCGTTTTGTCTGATACTGCTTGGCGAAGGTTCTACCGGTAAGCAAGTTATTGATGTACCTGGAAAGGAGGTATTCGGCTGGCGAGAGATCTGGGGATTATGGTTGATGAGGCAGAACTTCGAATTTAAATTCGTTCAATTTCCATAGCGGAATGCCTGGTTGATATTTTGGGCTGTTTTGGGCTGGACGTCTAGACGTCGGCGCATTGAGCCACGTATTCGCTCAAATATTCCTGAAGTCTCTCTGATTACCCTGCACGCATCGATGATGCGGTTTCTCAAGTCCTCTACATCGCAAACAGGAGTACGATAAACCAAATGTCCCAAATGGCCCCAAATAGAGAAATCGAGAGGATTGAGATCCGGGGATCGAGCGGGCCAGTTCTGTGGACTTCCTTGACCTATCCACTGATTTGCATATGTTTCAGTTAAATGCTGACGTGCTACTTGACTAAAATGGCCGGGAGCCCCATCATGCATGAAAAACATAACCCTTCTGACGCCCAAAGGAACTTCCTCCAGCAGTACTGGATGCACTTCTCTTAAAAATTGAACGTATACCACACCATTTAATCGAGGAGGTAGAAAATGAGGCCCAATCAAATCATCCCCAATAACTCCGAACCACACGTTGAGAAAAAACTGTTCTAGATGGTTTGTTTCGACAATAGCGTGAGGGTTTTCATCAGCCCATGTGCAGTAATTATGAAAATCAATAATCTTGTCCCGAAAAAAAAGCTACATTCGTCTGTGAATTCTATCGTCTTCAGAAAGTCACAATTTCTTCTAATCATTTCGAGCATCCAATTACAAAATTAAAGCTGGTTTGGAAAGTCCCGCGGTAACACTGCCTGTACTCGTTGCAGATGGTAAGGGTATAAGAGTTGTTTCTTTTAAATTCGAAATACCGTCATATGATCAATATTTTGCTGGAAAACAATCTTTCTAGTACTGGTAGTGGGTTGTTCTTCAATCAAATTAAGTTCTGCTTCCTCAAGCTGTGGTGTTCGTACTTCTCGATGGCGATCACAATCCTGCGTTCTTTTGTCGAATGAATCATACATTTCAGTACATATCTTCTAGAAGCTTCTAACCCATTCCCCTGCGACAGACCATAAACGTAATGCATATCAGCCATTTCCTCATTTGTGTATGACATTTCAATAAGAAGTGAATTATTAAAGTAACAAATTAAGGACAGAACAACAACACACAATTAGTAATGATTCAATTTCGAAAATTCACAAACTGACAGCGTCATACCAATTGAAACAATTTCTTGCTGTGAACTGGTTTATTTTGGACAAAAAACCCAGGAGACATTTTTGTTTAGAATGAAACAGGCTATGGAAAATAGATTTTTAAATGGTAAACAAATAATGAGACATAAAGTTACATTGGAAATGAATTTTAGGGTTTGCGTTTTCCACCCCTGACAACCATGGGGTAAACCAAATGAATTTCTGGCTAAGTGTCTTTTTGCTAGTACAAAACGTTAGGTTAATTTCAATATTGTAACTTTTTTAGTGCATGCGGAAAAAATTGTTATACAAATTATATGTACCTCCTTTAAAGGGTTGTGTTTTAACAAGGGATGCTCCAATGAAATTTCTTTATACAAAAGATCCTATCTTTTTGTCGATGAGGAATCACCTCCTTGGATGTTTCACACTTATTTAGTTACACCCTGTATAGATCCATTGGAATAGTGAACTAGACGCCTTCCACATCAACAGCGTAAGACCTTTCATAACTTTCACAATGGAGAAAGAAGTCCACAACGAATTGGCTTTCTTAGGTTTATTGGTGTAGAGGACCGACAGTAACTGGGAAACATATGTATACCGGAAGCCCACTCACACGGGACAGTATCTGTACCACGAATCCAACCACCATCAATCGACTGAAAGAGGAATCATCAGGACTCCATCAGTCCTTGCTTTCGGGCTCTGTAATACGAAAAAAGGTCTTGAGAAGGAACTAGACATCATCAAAAATGATCTTCAACGAAATGGCTACTCCAAAGCGATGGTGGACCAGACTTTGGCTGAAAGACAGCAGGACTCTCGCAAGGAAGAGAAGCCGTCACAACATCAGAACCTACTTAAGATCCGGAAACACTATCCGTAGCTGCCCCACAAAAACCAGACCACCAAACGCAGACTGCGATTCTGAAAATTGAATTTACCGGATAACCTGTGATTACGGAAAATCCTATATCGGTGAAACTAAGAGGCCATTGCCGAGCACAAGAAACACACACAGCGAGGGGAAACCAGCAAATCAGAAATAGCAGAGCATGTTTGGACTCATCAACATAACATCGAGTGGTCCCAAGCTGAGATCATTCACAGGGAGAAACATTTATTTAGGAGAAAATTCAAAGAAGCTGCATATATGTTGTCTAACAATGTATCCAGCCAAGCTAGCGTAGAGATACGCAACATATAAAAACCCATATTCAAGTAAAAAACGGCCAACTTAAGCCAAACGCTTATCTCCAGTTAAACCGGTGAAGCGAAAAAAGGAAGCCGATATAAGTGAAAGTACTCGAATGACCCATAAAAATTTATCTCTGGAAAGAACCAGTCCAGTCATCACCCGAAGACGATTGTGGATACTTACAATCGAAAAGTTGGGAAGGACCCTGGCTTGGAATCTCTTGAATTTTAATGATTATTTTTTGTTCAATTGTTCAAGTTTTACTTGTATTTTATTTCATTGTTTTTTCATTTCAGGTTTTTTTTTGCTTAATATAATTGTTATTTTCAGCTATTCTTTTTTAATTTCTTTTTTATTAGTTCTTTCATTAATTTCAAATTAGTTTATATAATATCAGACAATGGAAATCCGAACTAATGAAATTCATCATGAAACATTGTCAATCATCTTCAAACAAACTTTCGATATCACTGGAAATATCTGTATGTTAGTATGTTTGGACTTCTGAGAGAGTATATGATTAGAATATAACATTTTCGACAGTTTTTACGCACGATGCGTTTTCCAGTCACCTTCAATATTCCTTCTTGGTTGCCATAATTGGATGTAACCAAACCTAAGGATCCCAGGAAATATCCAAAAGTTCCAATCACACAGTCAAAGTTACTGGTATGAAGAATGAGACAAGCTGGAAAAATAATGTTTTTATGCGAACTCACATTTTTTGACGAACTCTATCTTGTGATGCACTGTTTGGAACCTTTGGTATGGTAATGAATATTACTGGAGTTATATCACAACATCAAACCGTTATTTTAACACCTCGACCCGTGTTTCAATCACCAAGTGATCATCTTCAAGGGGAAGATTGAAAGGGAGAAGATATAATTTTTCTCTTGAGATGATCACTTACGGTGACTGAAACTCGTGTCGAGGTGTACAAGTAAATGGTTTGTGAAGGGGAGGATTTATGGATATCATGTATGAAATTATGTTTCTGCATGGGGTTGCTCTGTACGGATGATTTCAATCATGAAGTGATGTTACGAAATTGATGAATGTAGCCTTCTACGTGGTAGGAGATCATCATGAAAAATGAGAAATGTTTTATCAACACCTGTAACATCTGAACAGAAATGGTGAAAAAACATATGAAGTATTATTTCTCATTTATCATTTTTTCTGGTAATAATATTATCCATCAGTAATAACAGAAACAAAAGCCGAATCGATTCCTCTACGAAACCCTTCATCACTTGTAAGGATAGATTGCAGCTGGAGAAATAGTTCTGTTGCAAATTATGTGGAACATGTTCTTTCTTACGGATCAGTGGACAATCGTCCTGAAAATCTTGCAAAGAAAATTGGATTAGATGATTCAGAAAATATTTGCTACATGAATAGTATTTCATAAGTGTTGCTCATGTCGAAATATTTCTAGAATGAAGTTTCAACGATGAAAGAGAACGTTTTTACCAAACCCAAACTGTTCATGCAGCTGCAGGTTTGTAAGAATGTATCATCTTTCCCACCAACCAATTTCATAGAGTCTTCGAAGTCCACTAGATACTCGTTTGGACAACAAGAAAATTGTTTCGAATTCTTAGGGTTCTTGTGGGATACTCTTCGTGAGTAGGAAACTAGCAGAAGCAATACTCCTAACCGTCCTGTATTGAATGATTCCGTACACTCTTTCTCGTCGTGTGTTTGTACATCTTTTGCTGGAAAAATCCTCTCTAGTTCACTTTGTAGAACATGTTCAAAAGGTAGCAAAAAGTATGCGACTTTTTGGAACTTCAACTGAAAATGGAAATTTCAACAGGTGATGAGCAACTGTATTGCCAATTATGCGCCAAACTTACTGACTGTTATGAGAAAACTAGTAATCTAACTAGTTGATCTTACATTAACACTGATAATTTTCAAAGATTACTCAACCTCTGACGGAAGCACCAAACTCTTATGAAGGTTCGAAATAGATGAACATTACAATCTAGCAGACCAGATCTTCATGCAGTTATTGTTCACTATAGTTCTGGTGTTGAATCTGATCATTATTTTACGCATTGGTTGAAGACGAAATGAAATTGAATTCATTGGAGCCTCTGGAGACACCCTGTATTTCATTCTATGGAAGAGAGAACATTGGCAGATCAAGATCTTCAGATAATGTGGGGCTGTAGATTTTTCCTGCAGGTGAAAAAGCAAATGCGTTACTGGAATTAATCAAAGTAGCCTCGGAACTCCAATTAATTTTTGTTGTTTCTCATAATTTCATAATTTGTATTACTTTCTTTTTTATATCTTTCTATAATTGAAAATTATATGACAGAAAATTCAATAATATATCAATTTCGTTTATAAGATATGCTCGAACAAACAGCTTATGTTGACGGAATCAAAGATTTATCTTGAAAAAAATCACATGAAAAAAATGTCCGCAGCTTGTGATCGTAAGAAAAGAGAATATAACAAAATCCTATTGTCAAAAGTGAGTGTCCTGAAAAATCGATATTCCAACATCCGCGCCTATTGAATGAACATTTCTTTGAAAATCAATACTTGTACTCAACTTCAATTGAGATTCAATAGTAGGGGAGACCGGGTACAAAAGTAACAGCGGGTCGAAAGTAACAAATGCTCTCTAGATTGATCTAATAGACGAACACCGCTCTACCGCCGTCAGACGATAGCCAGAAGCGCCCCCCTCAATTGAATTAAGTCGCCGCGTGCGTCATGCGTCGTTAGGCTGTGTGACAGGACATTACGTGTTTTCACAAATCAAAAGTAAGTTTTTAGACGTATTCTTATTGAATGTTTACGAAGTCTGAAAATAATGATAGTAATCTGAATATTTGCATATCCATTCTTGATTAGAGTGATTATATATTTCTTAAATTCATTTTTGTATAGCACGTTCCGTTTAAAGGTTATGTTGGAAGTTTTGACAAAAATGTGGGTTGGTACAAAAGTAACATAGCCCTATGGGTACAAAAGTAACATGTTACTTTTGTCCCCGTAATGATTTAATTATCTATCATATTTTTATGTGTGTCTTTACTTCAACAGAATGTCACGACAACGCATAAGAACTACTGAACGAGGAACTACCGACACGGAAGTGTATCGAAAAGCGGCTGAAAAGCATTTTAAAGATGGTACAAAAATTAGAGGCCTGGCAAAAAAATATAATGTTTGCCATGTAACATATAAATTTATGAAAAAACTAAAAGCAGGAAATACTAGCCCAGTTGTGGGCTACCGTTGCGTCAACCGAGTTTTTACTAATAATGAGGAAAGTAATCTACGCGACTATTTAATTGAGTGCTCTGCAGTGTATTTTGGGCTATCTTCATCTGAAGTTCGTAAACTGCTACGAGTTAGCGATTAAACATGGAAAAACATTTCCTGAAAAGTGGCACGATAGTCGAAAGGCGGGTAAGGAATGGTTGTCGGAATTTTTAAAACGACACCCAAGCCTGTCTTTGAAATGTCCTCAAGCAACAAGTCTGTCGCGGGCTTCAAGTTTCAACGAGCATAATGTGAGTAAATTTTTTGATAATCTTGCTGAGGTAATGGATAGGTACCAATTCGAGGTACCATCCTGGTCGAACGATGACTATTCATTACATTCCTGGAATTGTTAGAGAAGCATTTTCTCTTTCTATCACTAATAGAAATGCAATTGCTGGATTCACCTGTACTGCCATAAGTCCATTCAATAGGAAAATTTTCACTGCTGTTAACTACGCGCCATCATCTGTGACTGACCGGCCGTTACAAGTTAATAGATACATTCCGCCAAATGATGTGTTGACTAGTTCTGACGCAATATCAACCTTTCAAGTTGATCCAAGTTCTCCAGCTGGTGATCTTCCAACATCAATTGACCTATCTGTTCACCATACAGATAGCAATGATTTGTCAAACAATAATGACCAACCACCGGCTGATCAAAATATACCGGACCCGATCTCTGCTGACACTGATCCTGTGTTAGCTAACTAACTCAATTTTTGATCAAAAATCCAAATCACCAGTGGCAGGATCTAGCGAGCTGCAATTTACAAATTCTATCCAGCCGTTTAATTTCTTACCTGAAGATCTTAGACCTTTACCACAAGCGGGTCCAAGGACTGAAACAAATAAAGGTCGTAAAAAACGTAAGACTGCCATTCTGACGGATACTCCCGAAACAAACTCAATTGAACAAGAACACACAACGAAATAAAGCCAAAAAAATGGAACTGCAAACTAATACTGGAGAAGATAAAAGAAAATTAATATGTGCAAAAGAAAAGGGAAAAGGAAAAAAGACAAAGAAGGCACCAAAAGAAAAAGAAACTAAATCTGATGACGAAGATTGCTTCTGTCTTGTCTGTTCAGAAACTTTTGGCAATAGTCGACCAAATGAACAGTGGATACAATGTATCGAATGGAAAATGTGGTCCCATGTGGAATGCGTGGGTGACGATAAGAATTATGTGTGCAATAATTGCGATTCTGAGTGAGAGAATAATGACTGAGTTATAAAAGTCTGATTATAAAAAAAAGATCAACATCATACTAAATTGATATCATTACTTTAACTAAGAATACTTTTTATTGATTGGTTTTTTTAATATATAATTTTTGAACATTTAAAATACAGAAGTTGATTTGTGTTATTATTACAAAGTCTTCAGATAATTAATTTGTTGATTCACCACGTAAAATATTGTATTCATAACCAATCCCTGGTCTTGTTACTTTCGACCCACAACGTGTTACTTTCGACCTGCCTATGTGGTCGAAAGTAACAACTAACAAATTTTTTTTGAATTGATGTTATTCATATAAAACACATCATAATATAATAAATCGAGTTACTAGTGTAAAGGACATAAATTGAATTTATACATGGTTATATTAATTTAATAAAAACAGTAACACCCAGCCGGAAATCGAAGTGAAAGTGCAAAGTGTTACTTTTGTACCCGGTCTCCCCTACGCTCTGAAAGGGTTTTTCCAATATACATAAATAGAGAGAGAGAGAAAGAGATACGTTTAATGTCATAAGAAATGCATCTTGTCGACAAACATTTTTTTGAAAAAAAATAACTACAAATATTAATAAATTGTTAAGTGAATATATGAATGTACTAATATTCACAAATGAGCACATACACAAACAGTATCTTTGTTAAAGTGTAATCTTGTACATGGGTAAAACTATGATTGAGTAATTTTTATATAAATGTATAAATAAAAAACACTACGAATAGTATGTATGTATATATATATATATATATATATATATATATATATATATATATATATTATATATTATATTATATGAATTAGTACATTCATATATATATATATATATATATATATATATATATATATATATATATTATATTATATGAATTAGTACATTCATATATACATATATACACATACACATGAATATTATTATGTTTCTAGGTTATTCTCAAAAAATTAATTTAATGTATAGTAAGCCTTTTTGACCAAAATTGCCTTCAAGTTTCTCCTGAAAGATAGTGGCGTGACGCATTCTGTTGAACTTTTAGGTACCATTTTCATTTTCATTACATTCAGAATGAGTTTCATATACTGAACCAATTATTGAATTGAAATCAGTACAGGGTTTATGATGTATTATATTAGAGAGAGAATTTGCAACAACCAGATGGAAAATTCAAAATAACAATATACGTGTTAGTGATCGTCCATTTTCATGAACTCATACAAAGGCCATCATGGAACAGTAAATAACCGTCCCATTCGAATCGTCCAAACCCGCATATAAAATGTAATGATGATTATATTAATTACAGTAATAAATGATATACGGATGAAATATAATAAAGAGCGGCACTTTATCAATTAATTCTACACATGACTGCGTTTTCCGAAAGCCTTTACGGTAATATGCATGATTTATTCGGTCCCAACATACAAAGTTGAAACAAATACAGGAAATTAGTTACAGGATTATTTTGACTGATTCGGTAATGTGGAATTAACGAGTATGGAACCTACTGGGCTCAATGAAATTCACTAGTTACGTGCCATATTAACGGATGAGGGTTTTGAGGGTTAGTTGTGTGTTATCATTCAGTGGCGGTTCAACGTTACTGAAGGATGAAAAATCTCCTTCACGTCAGCCTTTTCATTACAGGACATACAGAATTAGTAAATAGCACTGCAACTTCCGGCACTTTCTCTGTAAACAAATTTTTCGAAGCATGTTTGGCTCTTCAAGTTAACATTACCAAGAGTATCAAACAGTAAGACTGGATATACTTCTCCAGGTCAGAAATCACAAAACAGAGTCATTTGCTACTTAGGAACTGAGGGCCTCCAAGAAGATTAATGTCTCCGAACGGGATGTAATAATGTCAGGTCAGACAATTCCGCTTTCAGCTTCGATAAGTTTGTTGGGGGTTAAAATGGACACCAATATGTCTCAGCACAATCATGTCGCTGGAATTGCAAAGGCTGCTCCTCAAAAGCATGGAATACTGTTCCGGACCAGAAAACTATACACACCTCAGCAACATTAGATGCTTTACCAAGCTCAGATCACACCTTCTTGGGAGTATTGTTCTCATGTACAGAGCTCTGCCCCCAAACATACCCTGAAGTTCCAGAATTCCATCCAGAAAAGAGCTATCCGACCGATTGGAGACGATAACATCACGTGCAATTTTGGTAGCCTGGAACATCAAAGAAAGGTTGGAGATTTCTCTCTCTTCTATAGTTATATTCACGGAAGGTGATTCGGCACATCTGATTCCACCAAGAGTGGTGCCTATCAGAAATATGCGACAGACTCTGGCTACTCATCGTTTTGAAGTTCATCTCAGTATACCTCGAACTCCACTGTTTGAGAACTCTTTCGTCTGCAGAACTTATTTCATATGGAATAAATTTCCTGAGAACGTTTTTCCAAATCCAATGTGAATTGCTACTTTCGCACAGGCACCGCTCTGAGAGCGCCTCAAGAATTTTCCTGTAGTGCTTGCGCGTTTTATCCAAAAAAAAGTAGGATAGATCAGCTACTGGCTAGATTTTCATTTTAACCTCATAAATCGCCACAAACAGCTGGGAATTATTCGGTAATGCTGCAAAAAAAAACTGACACTTCACCTTCAGAAACTCTGTGTGATCCTGAAATATGGAGACTGATTGGAGCCATCTTCATTTCTAAACCCGAAAATTTTGGACCGGATTCGGTAGAAGTTTCGAAATCAACCAATGAGTATATGCCATCTGAATTGAAAACTTGTAAACATTATTTGATAGGCATATCAAGAACGTATTACTGCAAGATGTGTACAGTGTACAGGTCATGTATGTCAACGAGGAGAGCTTTATATCGGGTCATGTAAATGGCAGAATATGCACTTGTAGTATATATGTCGGAGCCAAATGGTTAAAATAGCCGTTTAATCAAACTGAGCAACTCCAACGCCTCAAAACGTTCAACACTGCAGCTGATTCAAAAGCCGCCGTCTAATTGAATTAGTTCAGGGCTCACCACCACGGCGCTAGGTGCGTTTTGTTCTCAAGACCAATTTTCCACAAGCCTCATCTGGTTCAATTCCCTATCGGAGAAAGGTAGAGATAGAATTAAAAAAAATTAGAAAAAGAAGGTGTAATTGAGAAGGTGGACAATTCTAATTGGGGAACGCCATTAGTACCTGTTATGAAGGCAAATGGTGAAGACATTCGGATTTGTGCCAGTTACAAAATGACGATAAACAAATATCTTGAAGATTTTAACCACTCCTTACCCAGAATAGATGAAAATTTTGTAGCTTTACAAGTCACCCTAGTTAATTTGCCATCTAACCAGTTGACTAAGTCTAGTTGTAGTGTTGAACGTTGCAGTCAACAAGTCTGCTAAACGACGTATAGCCGTGTGATTGAATAGTGTTTTTCAGTCAAAAGGCTAGCTGTTTGATTGCACGGCTATTTTAACCAGTTGGCTGCGACATATACATGATTTGTACACACGAACATTATAGAAGAAATAGTAGTAGCCCTGGTAGCAACACAAAGAACCCTTGTGAGAGTTCTGTCACATCTTTTTCAGGCATCAGTTTATAACGTGGACTGTTGAAGAGAAAGTGAATGTTCAAATTCAGCAGGTGAATCATTCAAATAGCGATTTTGTTATGTTGAGAGTGAGAGGCATAATACTTGGAAGTGTTGCGTGTTTGGCAATTTACTGCTATCGAAAAAAAATTATCAAATAGTTTGCATCAAATTTTGTGTGATAAATGGAATTGAGTGTTCAAAAATACTTGAAATGAAGACAGTGGCATAAAGTGAGTCAGAAAAATGTTTACTAGTGGTATAAGCATTTCAAAGAAAGTCAAAAAGATGTGAATGGCAACGCCTGCCCCAGGCGTTGGATGATGAATGAATGGTGAATGAAGAATGAAGTGTGTGACACCAGAGTTTGTTTCAAAACTGCTGAATTTCAACCAAAAATACCGTTGCAAGAGCATCGATCAGAAATGGTCGAATAACGTCAAAGGCAATACAGATCTTCCTAAAAGGGTCATAACTGGTGACAAATCTTGGGTATATGTTAATGACATCAAAACTAAAGTCGAATCGTCCCAATGAAAGATACCATAGTCAAGACCAAAACGAGCACGCTATGTTCGATCAAATGTCAAGGTTTTGCTCACTGTTTTCTTTGATATCTGTGACGTAGCACATCAGAAGTTCTTGCCACATAGGGAGTATTATCTTGAAGTTGTGCGCTACATGCGAGTAGTAATACAAAAAAAAATGTTCGCTACTATGAAAAAACAATTCGTGGCTTTTCTTATATTGAGGAAAGTTTCTAGGGTTATTTTGAAAAAAGCACCACTCGGTCTACCCGTGACCTGAGGAATAGACTGAATAACAAAAAATCAAGAGGCGTCTTATCAAGTCATCCAGCGAATCTTATTGAGGGACTATTGCTGCCCATTCACTGATTTTGATAATGGCCGTCCAGCCACATTCGAACCAACCTGTCACATTAAGAAGATGTCTCATCAGGAACGTATCAGGTAAAAAACTATTTGGGTTGGTATGCAATTTTTCTAAGGTATTGTCCTATTTATTACATGAATAAATGGTCCGATAGTATACCAGAAACATTCCAGAAGATGGAATTTGAATTTGTAGACTTCTTCATTGTCAGGAAATGAATGGTGAACATTTTAAAAATCTATTGGTATGTTTTTGGTATGTTTTTTTATAATTGAAGAATGTAAAAAATGAATTTTGTCTGTTCCCTACTAAGTTTATCATTCGTTTTGACCGGTTTCGATTTATTGAACCATTTTTCAATAAGTGATACATTTTGTCAAAAAAATTCCTTGAATATACAATGATACAGTCGTGTACCTGCAATAGGTACCTGAAATAACACAGGTTACTTGATATATACCATATCAATACTACAACAATAACTATTTATCTTCTATAATATATCCAGGTTACCAACCATTGATCCCCAAAAATCTACTTATGGATGTTTCCAGCAAAGAGTGGATCCTTAACTAGTTGTAGTATTGGTATGGTTATATAAGGTAACATTTGTTATTTCAGGTAACTATTGCAGCTACTTGACTATACTATCGTGTATTGATTGTTTTGAAAAAATGTGTCAGTCACATGAAAAAGCATGATATTCATTTTTTTACATATTTTTGGGAGAATAGTTAATAACTTAGGAGTATTGTACTCATATATGAAGCTTCGCCTCTAAGCATATCCTAAAACTGCTGGATTCAATCCAGAAAAGAGCCATCCGCCTGATTGGAGACGCGAACATCACTTGCAACCTTGATAGCCTGGAACATCGAAGAAAGTTTGGAGATTTGTCTTTCTTCTATAGATACTTTCACGAGAGGTATTAAAGTGACTTGGCACATTTGATTCCACCAAGAGCGGTACATATCAAAAATACGCGACGGAGTGTGAATCTTCAGCGATTCAAATCCATCGTGAATCTCTACTTTCACACAGCCACCGCTCTGATAGCGCTTCAAGACTGTTATAGTATTTCCAATACCAATTGGTACAGCACAGAGAAGGAATTCCCGCCTCGACATAAGCGTCGGCATATTATTTTTCAGTGGTAGTTTTTCAGATACTTATTCTTACAATCATAGCAATTGATCACCACATGAAAAAGTTATCTCAACTGAATTTTTCCACCATGGTTAATTATGAAAAACTTCGAAATTTAAGATAGTTGATTTCCGAGTCGAAAACTCTAAAATACAATGAAAACACAAATAATAACACCGAATTCTCGTCAAACATATATTTACAAAATAATAGAGGCAAACAAAATTGCTAGAAAAATCAAAACTCTCTTTCGCTATATTCGGATGAGGTGGAATCATCATTGGGTTGAATAACGATCGGATTTATGGAAATTTGCACATAATATTTGTTCTCTTCTTTTATAACGTGGGCCACACAGTTCTTCCACACATCACTGTTACCTACTTCATTCACCACTCGCCTTATTTTGTCAAGCAGAACAGCATTCAAAGTCGGTGACTGATTACATTTCCTCAAGCTTTCTTTCATTGTGGCCCAAACCATTTCAATTAGATTGAGGACACAGTAATATGGAGGCAAACGTAAGAGAATATGACTACGTGTTTCACACATCGAATCAATAATACACAATACAATACAATACAAAGCACAATACTTGGTTTCGTCTACCCAGCCATATTTGACAACATCGTGGGTGTCAAACCAAGTTTCGTCGAGGTAGATTATATGTCTGCTGGATTCTCGATAGCTTTTCATCCGCCTCAAATATTCTTGTCGGAGTTGAACAATGCGTGTCGATTCCATTATGACCATCCGATTGTTCAATTTTTTATATTTGGAACCACAAGACAATAAGACACCTCGTAGAGTTTCTAAAGATTTGTAATTGTAATCGGGATAGTCGAGTAATTTATACCAAATCATTTCCAAGGTAGGTACTTCATTTTTTTGGTATATACCATAAATTGTTCGCCGAATCACATCTTTTGTAGCACCAGCAAAGTTTGCGAATTTTTTATTCCTTGTGTTCGTTTCATTGCATGGTCAATGACATCCCCTATTTTAATGACTCGAAAAACTGTCGAATGAGATAGTTTCCTTAACTCGCATATTCTATTCACAATAGCATTCTGTGAAGTGTGACAGTTTTCCTTCTTCAAGCATTCATGAATATTTTAAATTACTCGCTGAACTTGAACGTGTAAGTCCTTATTTTCAAATTCCGGATCCCTGTCGATGACACAGATTCCTCACACGTAATGTTATCATTTGTTTCAAAAGGTCTCCCGAAAGCCATATTGATGAAAGTACCCAAAAACACTAAGACTTTCACAAAAATCGGTTTAAACGATGAGATTGGAACCTTTGGTGTGAAAGTTTTTCTAGAGATCAATTACCCTGATACCAAACTGATATTTCTGCATTCGACGCGCGTTTCGCTAACAAGGTTAGCATCTTCAGGAGAAGCAAATTGATACTGAAGTCTAAAGACAAGGGTTAGCTGTTTATATACCTGAAGTGTTTTGGTCCGATGTGGACTTTGTTAAATGATGATTATCCTGATTGATTGACAAATTGATTTGCAGGTAGTGGTTCCACAAGTCAATTATCAAAAAATCAATTAGGATAATCATCATTTAACAAACAAAGTCCACATCGGACCAAAAACTTTAGGTATATAAACAGCTAACCCTTGTCTTTAGATTCAGTAACGATGAGATTGAAACCTCTGGTGTGACAGTTGAATAACTTTTTTCGAGATTGATTTCGAAAAAAGTTATTCAGATTCAATATCAATTTGCTTCTCCTGAAGATGCTAACCTTATTAGCGAAACGCGCGTCGAGTGCAAACATATCAGCTTGGTGTTAGGGTAATTGATCTCTAGAGAAAGTTTTCAAAAATCGGTAAGCAAAACAACATACTACCTACCTCACCTAACCCCACGAACACACGGCACTGATAAAGAAATATTGTGAAACGGACAAAAATTAGTATTCAGCCAGTCCAGCTAGCCGAGCCTTTATTCCTCAACTACATTTGATAGCACATTTACTAACTATCTGGGCGACTAGGGGCCACAGGCAATAAATGTTTATGACTGTACTCTAATTTTTTTGCCGTTCCAATTGAGAATGGATAGACTATACTATAGTGCTTGTGTTGTATCCTTGAAAAAAGTGCTGGTCTGATTTACGAAACTAACGATAGAAAATTGAATAAACTATGTAACGAAGTATTACAAAACCTATTTTTGTATCTTGAAAAATGGTGGTGCCTACTCTACGACGGGTGATATCACAATTTTTTTTTCATCGAGAAGTACTAAGATTAATACCTACCTTCTTATGTGAATTTTGCCCTATCTTGACATTCCATTTCGAAAGGGACTTTTTACATCCACACTCTAGGTCAGGTTTATGAAAGATAACTATTATATCAGCACAATATTTCAAAACGAATCATATTTAATTATTTGGTTTCGCACTGAAAAAGCACTTTAAGCCTACACAAACATATGTTAAGCTTTAGCGAAAATGAACAAACAGTATATGAAAACAAATGAATGCCATAACTCTATTAATTTGTAGTCTGTAAAACCCGCTAGGAAATCTTCGATTATTAAATTTCATCCATCCCGAGGCAAACATAAACAAAAACTCTATTGCGAAACTCCCCCATAGCAAGCTGTTAAACTAAATTAAATTTCGACTTTGCATCCAGACGTAATATAACTTGCATATTTAAAGTTCAGTGACGGGTACGGCTAGGTTGCTGCTCCAGAATGTGCGTTAATTTGTTTCTACAGTAGTTTGATAGACAAACAAATGCTCTTGCAAATAGGGAACTTCGAGTAATAAATATTTAATTTTGTTTTTTGGGAGGTTGTGACCCTATATTTTATGTGAATCATAATGAATTCACTAAAAAGATAGTCACAATGCATACGGCTACTTTTCGTCGGGATGCACTATGGATTTCTTTAAAAGAAATTTTCCAGTATCCTAATGTTTCAGCAATTTGACTTCAGTTTTCAGTATAGAAATCTGAATTGGGCATCACACAACCAATAAAATAAATGGTATGTGATCTGGTCAGCTGTGTCACCATATCTAGTCAAATTGAGTTCTTTAAATCATAGCGATGAAGTGAATCCAATTAAAAATGTGAAATTCCGAAAATACATGAAATTCACAAAATACTGGCTGGAAAATTGAATGAGGGTAAGAGTCAAAATCTAAATGAAATATTTATGAATAATGATTATAGATGAAAGTACGCTTTCAATTATCTGAGGAGAGTTCAGGTGAGAAAATAATACTTATCATATTCACGCCAATGAAAAAAATAATAGGATATGGTACCAAAATTCCCGCACCAGAGTGAACTCAGTTCAGGTTTTCAGTATAAATGGAGATTGACTCAAAACTCCATAATTGTATCATGCCGATAAATCGATATTTCCAGTGCTTAGTTATTTTCAGGAAAATGGGTTAAGTGTAAGTGAATTTGCCTGTCACTTTTTCGCCGAGCTGTAGCTGTAGGACATACTTGGAACAGACTCATTAAAAGATGAACATGGATTGTCATGTAGACGTGGACATTTATCGAAATGGGCAAATGGAAAACCCACCGTTCGGCAAATTGACTGAGAATCTATTCCGATTGGCAAACAGAAATAGAAGTCCAAAGAAACGAACTTTAAATGTTCAAGCCAGTTTCGGATATACCTACACAGTAGGTGGAATGGACTGACGCCTATCAGAAAACAATTACTCCACTGGCTAATACCACGAACTGCGTTGGATTATATCCGACAGGCGTCAGTGCAGGAATCTTCACAGAAAATTTCCTGCATTTGCAACTGGCAATACCGCTGAAAAAGTCGACCTCCAATTCTGGAAAGGGCACACTTGCAGAACGGTTTTCGGCACCAACTGCATACACGAAATTTGCCCGATTCCTCTGAATAAAAATATAATTGTTTACTTCGTAGATGAAACAATTTTTTCAATATTTTTCACATACTAGCCTTATTGTTACTTAAAGCTTATCAAATCTAGGAAGCGACTTCAAAGTCTCGGCTCAGGACCTCCCGAAAGATGCGCGTCGTGGTAAAAACCTCTTAAGACGATTGGAACTCAGTCTCGAGGACAATCTTTTAGTGTCCACTTCCTTGAAGTATAGTACGCGACAAATGTATGTGCTCTAAAAAAATTCCATTCGAATTGAAATTAAAACAAAAAGTTTTGTGTGGTCAAGCGAAAGAAGTAATTGATTATGTTCTTTTTTTCATGCAACGAGAAGCGGATAATGGCTTAAGCATGAACCTGAAAAAAGTTCGAGAGCATTGTGCAAAAGCGGCGGGTGTAAGTTTGAGTAATCCTCCTAATAAAAAGGCATAGAAGAGCATCGAAATCAGATTTTGATGATTGCGATAAGGATCTTCTTTGTCGATATATAATCAATGATCACATTACTGGGAAAAAATTTCCACCTTACGTCGCATTCATAAAAGAATCGTTGACGAAAATGGTTTCAAGTGGTCTTATGAGTCTCTGAGGAAAGTGATTGAAGAAGTTCAGTTACAGAAACAGAAAAATAAATGAGAAATTTGCCCATGAAAAAATTGGCGATTCAGCAATTGTGAAAAAAATATCTCAGAGACATAAAGAAATACCATTAAGAAGGTTGAACAATGATTTATATGCTTGGAACATATATCCATGCGCCACATACACATGAGAATAGTTGGAATGATGATTTGAATGGAGAGTTGCTTTTGTGAGAAATTCATATCTAAAATTCAAATCCAACACAAAAACGGGCGACTATCACAGAGAAAAGAATTACGACTATTACAAAAAATGGTTGCAATGAATGTTAGTTTCCAATCTTCCAGAAAAAAGCGTTTTGGTTATAGATATACCATACCACAATGTTCAGTATGGAAAGTGCCCAAACATGTCCCCGAAGAGAGACGAGATGAGAGGATGATTAAGATGACGAAACATTCATTTAACGGATGACATGCAAGAAATGGATCTTTTCTCCATCAGTAAAATCCATAAACTACAATTCAAGTTGTATGACATTGATAGGATTACGGGAAATCATGGACATACTATACTCAGATTGCCCCCTCATCATCCAGATTTGAATCCAATATGGGCAGTATGGGCATCACTGAAACAATATGTGGCTGATAATGATGTGGACTTCAATTTCAAATCCGTTGAAAGTTTATGTGTCGAATTCTTCATTTCGTTTTCTCAAGAGCAGTGGAAGAAACGTCTCGAAGACGCTAAACGTTCCGAGGAATTTTATGCGTCGAAGGAACTTGATCTTGATTTCGCAATAGACAAAATTATTATAAATGTTCAAGGTGATAGTGACAACGACAGTACCATTGAGAATAGTGATAACTATATAAGCGATTTTAATCTGTCTGGAGTTGAACCTTTGAGGTTTCTTGATCATAACTTTAATTATATTCCTATTTTGATTTATTCGTCTTAATAAATATAATGTTTTTCGAAAATTTTTCATTTTGAAATTTAATCTTAAACCCAAATTAGTTACATGTTCAGAATAAGTATTCCTACCTATCCTCAATAAACCCGAAATTGAATGCATTACAAATTGCTGAAAAACAAATTTATTTGAATTCATTTACGTGAACTGCTACTTGCAACGAGAACTGTACTCTCAGGCCAATCTGAAACCCAAATAGGCGCACCAAGTCGCACGGTAGATTTCACTCTTCTCTCTCCTAACACGTTCTCTCTCGGTAGTGTACTCAGGTGGTGATATGTTACAAGTCGCTTCCTAGATTTGATAAGCTGTACACTTATGTAACAGTAGTGTGAAGAAGAATTTCTCAAATTCAAAACATCCAGAACAAATTCCATTATCTTACATTCTCTTAACATGAACTCAACACTGATTCTTGAATTTCTAGCACCTATAGTTCGGTTGTCGTCAGTAGTCAGCGGTTGGACAACTTTGCGAATACAACTAAATCCCATGAATCCAATAATGGATCCAACATTGGTCCCATAACGGTCAACGTGCCATCTGTGACGTTATAAGGAAAGCATTTTGTTTTTAAAATCAATGACGCATTTGAAAATATTTCAATAACTTGAAAACGGACTGATTTAAAATTGGGTAACTACAAATGTTTGGCAAACAAACTATCAAAATAATTCCCCAACATATTTTAATAACCTTTTGGTAAAGACGCCACTGTTTTCAACCTTCCATATCAAAGAAAATACCCCATTGTAAAGTAGGGTAAATGACCCTCCCTACAGAGTAACTAAAACATACAATAGGCTTATCCTATTAAAAAGGGCGATATATCACTCGTTAGAATTATTAAACTCTGGATCTCCCTACTCTGAAACTAACAAATTGAGTTGGTTACGCCAATAATACTTCGGTGGTTTCAACTGTTGTAGGGGTGACTACTAATCCATTTTCAGGGTGCTAAAACATATGAAGTTCAACAATGTATTCATGAGGTTTAACTAATTCATCGCCACATCTTTGAATTATGATATTGAATTCATTGTTCGACTTTGGACCAGCGGAATCAGATGAAATCTCGTAAGATAGTGATTATTTTACTCATTTGAATAATGTTCTGTTCGGCAAGAATACTATTGTAAGATCAAGCTGAAGCTTTTGTTCATAACTACTACATCTTGTCTGTCTGTCTAAACGCCATAAACTCTACGGTTTTCAGAAATGGACGGAGAGGTCAGAGAGAAAATTTTGTGTGTATAATTCATCGAAATTTTGTGTGAATTAGTTGGAATATGATGATGTTTTTCGTGAAAAGTCGAAGCAGTGGTGCTACACATATGAGCTTTCATCTAAGATAGATCAAAATAATTCAGCACACATTGTTTTTCTTTTGTAGGTTCCCGAAATGTCCTCGATTTTGAAATAATGGTCATATGAGGGGTCTTTCACCAGGGACTTTCGAACTTTGACAATTGATAACGGCCATATTGCTGAAGCTACATCTGTCAAATTAGTTGTCATATATTCACTCACTCCCAAATCACCATGGACGGATAAAACATTCAACAACACGTGCAAATTATATGTTTGTTCAATTAAAATGGGCGTTCTGTTCGGGCAACGTACCGTACGTTTCGCGTAGTAGATGATTTTGAGTCTACTGGTTAAGCAAACGATCGACCAACACCCGTACATCGACGAAACGCAAGATCTGTCGAAAATATCGCCTCTGTCTGTGAGAGTGTGCAAGAGAATCCAAGGCAGTCGATTTCACGTCGCTCGCAAAAATGGGCTCTGGAACACTTGCCAAGTACCCCTAATTTTCATCTTCAGCGTTGAAGGTCATTTCTAACTGAATGAGGATGTGAACAAACAAAATTCTCTAATTTGAGACATTAACAATCCACAAAAGATCCAAAAGCGTCAAATTCATCCCGAGAAAGTATCTATTTGGTTCGTATTTTGAGCTGGCGGAGTCCTTGGTCCATATTTCTCTGAGAACGACGTTGGCCAGACCATCACTGCCAAAGGCGAGCCCTATAGGTCAATGGTTACCAACTCCTTTCAGTTTGAATTGGTGACCTGGAAACCAACAAAATGTGATTTCAACTGAACGCCACTCACGTCACGTTGGATATTCAGCACGAACGATTTGAGGGCATGGTCACCTCACGTGGAGGTGATGTGAACTGGTCACCGAGATCATGCGATTTTATCCCGTTAGACTTTTTCTTGTAGGGTTTTCTTTAGTCGCAGGTGTATGCGAATGAGTCACACATCACAGTGGTCCTCAAAGACAACATAACCCATGGCATCGGTTACATTCAGTCTGATTTATGTGCCAGAATCATGGAATATTGGACGTATTAGTAACCGTTGATCCGTTATGAGACTTCTCTCTCCTCATGCCAGAAAATACTAGCGTGCTGAGCCTTTCAGAGTGTTTAAATTTCTTCACTCAAGATCAGACCTTGGTTTTTATTAATACATAAGTTCCTTCGAATTTTAATACTACTTTTCAGAAGATATTCTCCAACAGATAGTTTCACAATTGAGCTCGAAGAATTCTTTGAATTGAAAAGTCTTTACTATGACCTGCAAACGCCTCGAAATGATAGGAGCAACGTTTGGAGGCTACAATGGGGTTTTTACTAATGAAAATAATGTAGTTAGCTACTTTCGGAGAGTGGATTATGGAAAAAATACTCTAATGTGATAGGAAGTGGATTCATTCGTTGTGCAAGCTGCAAGTAGACTTAACTGCATGTAGGCTTGACATTGAATCATTCAGTCCGCAGTCCGTGATACCCCTATGTATATATACATCAGAGTTTGCATAATAAACTAGTAAGTGGTAAGTAAATATAATTTCAGAGTTGTGATATTGAGGTAGTTATATTCATTTTTTCAGAATTACTGGTAGATAAGGCTTCACAGCCAAAAGGCAACATTCAAATGTAACCAATAAACAAGATAATTGACAACCAATAAGAGGTGTGACATATAAGTAAAGCAATAGGAATAATGGGAAGAGCTTGCCTGATCAAGGTGTTGCCTGCGTTTATCTTTCTCCAATGGATATTCTTTTCATTCGAAACCCTGTAGAGATCTGGTGTCTGATCTTGAGATTCTGTGGAAAGTGGTATAGTTATCATCAATGATCTTCTAGTTACCAGAGACTTCATGAATTTTCGTAACGACTAATGGTCTACATGTATGTTATATCGTGAGTAGGACGATCTCACCGGTATCAAATTACCAAGATAACGACTTCCAAGACTTTGAGTCAGCAGAGTCAGCAGAACGTGATACTTTTGTTATTTCCCATCATCTCCTGCTGACACCGCTGTCTACAGATTATAAATGGACCCTGCGAGGTCAAATCATCGTCAGAACTAATTTAGAATTCGTTTAGTATCAACTTAGATTCTGTTCCATTTTTCATTGTAGTTTTTGTAACGATATTTTTTGTTGTTATTCAAAGAAAGTATGTAATTGAAAATAAAGTGTTTTTTAAAAAGTCATATTCAAAAGAGTGAATATAACATGTCACTAGGGGAGCATACAACGAAGGGAGAGGAACACAAAGCGAAAAAAGCAAAAAGGCCTGAAAAAATGTGAGGTTATACGAACAATTCTTGGCCAAATTGTGCTTGATGGGATACTCACGGATTTTCGCCATTTTTTCAGGGATGATACTATATGATGATAGGAATTCAGAACACTTTTTATTTTTTGTCGGACTCGATTAGTTTTCGAGATATAACCTGTCAAAGTTTGTATGACGTCATATTTTACCTTCTTTTAAAAGCAATGAACGATTGCAATTCAGATATTTTTTATTTAACACAATTTTTTCCATTATCATCGCACTTTTCTCTATCCCTTTCCAATCACTCATTGCCGAGTTTCCTGAAATAAGAATAAAATTCCATAATTTGTCAGGTGCACACATCGACATAACCATATAGGTTATGTTGGTGGGTGCACACAAATCACTTTTTATAAATTGCATTATGTTTCACTATTCGAAAATACGTTCCTTTTGTAATTCGGAGGTCAGGTTACATGTTGAAGAAACATAGGTTCCACAAAAGTAAATATTCGAAAATACGTTCCTTTTAGAATTTGGAGGTCAGGTTAGATGTTGAGGATACATATTTTTTTGAAATTCTAAAGTAAGGTTAGATTGAATTAGGTTAGGTCGGGTTAGGTTACGTTGAGTTAGCATGTGACAAATAATGGAATTTCAATCTAATTTCGAAAAACTTGGCAATGAGTGAATGAAAAGGGATAGAAAATTGTTGAATAGAAAATATGTGAATTGCAATCGTTTATTGCTTAATAAAAGAAGATAAAATATGACATCATACAAAATTTACAAGCTATATCTCGAAAACAAATTGAGTTCCACAAAAAATAACAAGTGTTCTGAATTTCTACCATCACGTAGTATCATCCCTGAAAAAATCTCGGAAATCCGTGAGTAAAATTTTTCCCAATTCTAGTTTTATTACTGTCAATTGATAGTTGACAAGGTAGTGAAAGACGTACCTGTACATAGTGGATGACCTGAAGTGAAGTCTAACGTCTACGGCTTGATTAAGATGATAGAATAATTCAAATCCCAAAACACTGAAGTGGGTATTTCTTTCTTTACTCAAGAATAAGAAAACTCTTATATTCACCTCCTAATACGTGTAAGGCAAATCCATCCTAGATGTGAGCACAATACTTGAATTCAGTTCTAGACTGTGCCGTGATGATCAAAAAAAGGAAAGGATATCCTCCTTTCGAATGTATGTCAACTTGTCATCTGGTCAGTTTTATTTCGCAATCCTATGAAATCGGTTAGGCCTGTTCGGGGGAAATAATCTCCAATGACGTCATATGTGAACCCTTTTAATCAAATCTTTCAATGACAGTGATGCAAAAGAATATTTTGAAGAACTAAATATCAGAATGTTACGTTATTCATTTCTCGTATTTGTATTTCACAGGAATCTCAGAGAATACTTAAAGCACCAATTACTACAAGGCAATTACAAACAAGAATCGATTGATGGTAAGTGATTGAATGATAACTAGATGAAATTGGATATATAGAGCGTATTATTTTCAGGGTACAGGAACCTAGAATTTAACGGATCTCATGGAAGCACTACTTCAAAATTGTCATAACAATAAATGAATAAACATCGAAGTCGTAAACTTTTTTTTTATTGGTAATTTAACGAAAATCATAAATAGTGAATTAACACGTAACAATACTTTTGGGAGAGATTGATTTTTGGGGAATTTTTCAAGGAAAGTGAGGAATCAATTATTGCTAAACATATAACTCTTTACAAAGATGTGTAGATGATGCAAAGAAGTAACTTTTAGAAACAGTTTGATCCAGATTGCTTCCGTCTTTCTTCGGAAGATTCCCACATCATTTTTATACAAAAATGTAGAAGTAGAAAGCAAAACTTTTCTTTCCCAAAAATAAACTGAAGGTTACCATTGATTTTTCCCGAGAAGATCAAATAATGTACACTCTCACGCCCAGAGATAACTCTGTGAAAGCTATTTTCCAATGTATATGGAAAGCAAAGAAATTTTGGATATACTTGAAGCACACCTTTGAGTATATCAAAATATTGCGCTGAAACAGAAGTATAATGATATTCTTCAATATTTCTTAGTGATTTTGAGTTTATATTCTCAGGTTTACTTTCGATTTGATATGGAAATGTGTTAAAAACGTCTATTAGAATTGAACATTCAGATGAAAAAATTAATTACAAAAACTTATTCAAATTTAATGTTCTAAATAATTTCGCATTTGTCAAATATATTGCAGAAATTGATTGAATCTTTTAAGAAATTCCAAATAATTATTGCAGAAATTGATTGAATATTTTAAAAAATTCCAAATAATTAGGAGTTTCTGTTGGAGCTCGTTAACCCTTTCAATTTCCACAATAACTTTACGGATGTGATAAGAGTACCGACCGTAACTCTTAAGGTGTGGTTGATTTACTTCTACAGAACGTGCAGATAGCAAAAGAGTTATTGAAATAAATCTCGTAGGAACGTAGAATTCGCCAATACTGGTAGCTTATCTATATTATTTATCACCTGAAACAAACTGAAATAGAGTTAACTTATAGACCGGGAATAATTAATTATTGGAAATAATGTTTGCGTAGGGTTTTTGCAGATTCCTGAAAGGACAGTAAGTGACTTGAAGAATTTTCAATATAGGTAGGTATATCAAGAAATATTGCATCCAATATTTCATTGTATCGTCACACTTCAGCATTTTCATCCAGTACTTTATCATTTATATTATTAAGTCACACTACCAAACTGACAGCTATGAATCCGAACTGAAGTAGGAATATCAAATATGAATGAGACTCGCGAATGATTTTGATATTCTTGAATTGAGTCTTCTGTCGATTTCAATGGCGTTTTCGTTAGGGGGGAGTCACCGTACTTAGCCTTGTCCTTCAAGAACAATTGAGTCCAGAATGTATTTTTGGTTCAGTCTGTACCCTTGATGAGATCCAAAAACAATTTTATGCATAACTTGTACCACAATTTCATACGTTTATGAGAGGAAATGAACATTATTCAATTGTTGTTAGTATTGATCGTTCAACTTTTAGTGACAATTATGACTAGGCCAACAAAAAAATAGTTGGTGTCTATCAAAATGTACTCATACACATCCACTTTCAATTATCTTTGGGGAAGAAATTATAAAAAAAAACAATCACTCGCTTGTAACGGTTGTTTCAGAAGTTTCGTCAGTTTTGATGAGTCTCTTTCAGACTGTAATATTTCAGTAATTAGTCATTCAATTTCATCAAAAAAAGGAGCCATTTCAGTAACTCCACTTTTGCCAACATAACACAAGTTGGGATAATTCTGTCAGCATGAAAATGTGTGCTCGGGATTTGATGAAGTCAACAGAGGCCGTTTTTACCTAGTCCCGATTAACAAAGGTTCTACCAGTGATAAAGTTATCGGAATACTTGAGAAGACAGTAGTCGTTTGGCGAAAAATCGGGGGAGTATGGTGGGTAACACAGAACTTCGACGCTCGAGTTGTTTGATTTTAAGACATTGATTTGTGAAACGTGCGGACGGGCGTTGTCGTGGAGCGGGATTGGAACTCTCCTGTTGACCAGTGGCGGGTGCTGCTGTTGCCATTTTCACAACATTTCGTTGATGTTCTCACAAAAGGACTCGGTTTCAGAAAGTTATAGTTTATTACCGTGTTAGGAATCACACGTTGATAGCTAAGACCTTGTTAGTCCTTAGCTCGCACAGGTTTCCCAACTTCTGAGAGCTGTCGTTCGTATGGGGGCGACAGCTGATTAACGGAAAAACAGATTTTAAACAGATTACACCTGCCGCTGACTACCATACAGTAACCATGACCTGTTATTGGTGTCTTTTCCCTTTTTGGGAGAGCCTGGGCGGCTCATACGTGCCACCCAGCTACAGCCACTCTCTGAACATCTCCTGGTGTCGTAGATGATCTACTTTTTTCACCACACGTGACGATCTGATTCAAAAAAGATCGTTTTGGTCGCGCAAAAGCAAAGGAAAACAGATTTCGGAACGTGACACTTTCTGTCGATTCTTCATATAGTTAGACAGCCGCTTTTCGCGATTATTGACCTTTTCGATACGTTTCAAACCATCAAAAACTGCATGGGAGCTGACGCCCAGTTCTTCCGCCATGTGATGGGACAATATCCATCAGGGACCTTAAATTCTCCTCTTGGACTACTGTAGTCCGACCACTTCGGGCCTCATCTCCGGGGCTAAAATCTCTGGAACTGAATATCGCAAACTAACGTCGAACAGTTCGTTCATTAACCCTCTCATTCCAAAAGTCTGGTTGATTTTATGGGCTATTTCGACAGCGCTTTGGTTCAATATTCTCTATCGATCAGTATATACCACGAGACAGTATAATAAAAAATATTTATTGAGATAATGGAGCTACAAAAACACATAATATTAAAACGGACAAATACTTTGAAACAACCTCAATTTGTAAAGACACGAATGGACCCACTAATGGGTCATTTCGAGAATATACTTGATCTGATGAATTTCAAAGTTTACGGAAATAGAAAATGTACGTCAAATCTTAAAAATAGGTGCGAATGTGGATTTTTGTGAATATATCCTTCTCTGTGAGAGGATTTCAGAGTTATTTGTCAAGGTGGATGAACGATATTTCAATGTTAAGATAGTAGTGGTTTACTGGAATAATGAAAAACTGTATTGTGACATCTAGGCCCGCGATTTTTCCAATGCTCGCCAATGAGATCTTGGTTAGTGCAAAGAGAGTTAGTTGAACGATAGCAAGGTAGACGATACGAAAAAATATAAAACGTTTCAGAAGGTTTCCCTCATATAAGGAAAAAACGTGTGCGTCTTGGGACGCTCAACTAATCTTTGTGAAATTGTTCAACTTGAGAAAAGCTTAGTTTATCACCTAAATTTTATGTACTGATGTACTAATAATGTACATACACAAATTTAATATCATCATTATTGAGTCACGTTTCACAGATTTTCATAATACTGTCTTCTATTCATCATATCGTGTGTGTGTATATTATGGCTACCATAACCCAATTATTACTTCCGTAGGGTTGAATAATGATACTAATAATGTACATACACAAAATTAGTAACAAAATTATTGAGCTACGTTTCACATATTTTTAAAATTCTGTCAATAGTATATGTCTAACGCACACTGAACACTGATCGTCTGTCCGACGAGAGAGGAGGAGCCTGCCTTTCGCTGACGTATGCGTGACAGAAAGATGAACCGAAAAAACTGGCGCCGTTAAGCGTTATGTAACGGAGCGGTTCAACTTACCATAAGAAGTTATCCCTTCAAAATCAATTTCTCAGGTAAGAACACGTCCTGACAATAAATTAGCTCTCTCAGTTGTATATGAAAACGTTTGTATAGTGGAACACGCAAAGAGATTTTGTATATTTACAGTGGAAAACTCACAATGAAGTGTTAGTTGAAAACTGTTATTTTTATACTATGAGTGATAATTTTGTTGAGTAGATAACTTCAAGAACTTATACTGAATGCTCTATGCCAATGGTTCCCAAACTATGGGTCGCGGGAGAAATTTGGGTGGATCGCGGAAACAGATTAAAAACACTCGATACTTTTGAATTATTTTTCCATTTCGGATGAAGGCTAGGGGAGAGTATCTGGTTCTTTCGGACATAGCCTTAAAAGAGCTGATGGGGTTTCCAACCACATATTTGTGTGAGAGGGCATTTTCCACTTTGGTATATTTTAAAAATAAATACAGAAATAAGCCTTGTATGGAAAGTGACCTGCGTTTGAAGCTTTCAACATTCAACCCAGCACCAGTTCCACAAGTCACATTTATTACATAAGTCTCATTTTTTAATTTTTTGTTCAGTATCAAGATTCTGAAACAAAAGTCTTTTTTTGTACTGTATTTCATCTTCAATTATATCATTTTTACCATTTTCTCTTAGAGGTGTATTCCTCAATACTGAATTTTCACGATAATAATAATGAAATTATTATAAGTAATAATAATTATGCTTGATATTATTCAACATGTGGGTCGCGAATAAAATAATATTGTTCAGTTGATACTTACAAACAATATGGTCTTCACCAGTTTCACAAAAATCGGATTGTCATTTCCTCAGTTCCCTCAGATACTGCTGAATTTGTTTTTATTATGACGGACAAATATCCATGAATACACACAACAGCAAATGTCATAACTCAATTGCGTTTGAATGCATCATGACAACTAGTCTAAGTGACACAACTTTCTGAAATACCATATAAATTCGAAAGAATCGTTACCTATTATGGTTGAAGCTGTTTATTTTCGAAATTGAAAGTTTGTGGAATTATAGTTTTGGTTTGAATGTTTATAGAGTTTCTGTATCATATTGGTCAGCCTTAAGGTCTGTGGTTTTATCTGTGAATTATTCTCAGGTGTATAATATTTCAAGTTCAAGAAAGTTTGATACGGTGTTTCGTTTGGTATTGAGGGTTTGTTGATTCATTCATTTACAATTGGAGTACAGTTTTGTAACTAGCAGCAAAATCAGAATGAGACATTTTCCACTATATATGGTTGAAATTTACGAGATATATAGGGAAAATCATAAACTGATCAAACTATTTAATGTACATTAAAACCAAAAGATGTCCAGGGAAAATCGACTATCAGAATATTGTACAGAATAAACCAGATTCGATGAGTTTCACATCCATTCATATGATTCATTATTGCTAATGAAAACAAATGGTGATTTTCGACCACCAAGCTCCACATGAAATGAATGTGGATATAAAATCATTAAATGGAATATGCGACAATTCTCACTACGGTGTAATTCTCGACTGGGGCTTGGTTTCCACAATGCCTCAACTGGAATTAATTGAATTTGAACGTGTTATTGGGCTCCGGTTTGGCAATAAATTATGCGGTAAAAAGTAAATCAGAATGGTATACGACTTCGTTCCCGCCGTTTCCGTGCAAAATTTCACAACAATGAAAACTTTATGAAGATTCGTAAAAACATTTTTGTGGAGTAGTTTGTTTCCTCTCTTCACTTGAGTTTGTACTGTACTCGGGTGATTCAAATCAAATTTTGAGATAATGACATCATTTTTATTTGGTGTTATTGTGGCTCTCTTGATTGTGTGATTTGTTTTCTATGAGACAAATAAACGATATTGATAGTGATGAAGAATTAGAATCAATTTGTCCCTACCAGAATACTAGAGTAAACAGTGTTGCTACTTTTTCAATTTGAAAGAATGGGTAACGTTCAAACTATGAAAGATAGAACATCGATCAAATGAAGAAAACGTTTTAGTTCTTCAAGTTGTGACCACTGATGAAAAAATAGCGGTATTATCACATGCTCCGTAAATATGGGGCAACGACCAAATGGATTTATATTATTACATCCAATATCATTGCCCAATGAAATCCCAAAAATATATCTTCATCCCAGGTTCTTAAATCGACGAAAAAAGTTGAACTTTAATGGAGTATTTTGGTTTGACAAATGTCATACTTCCACAGTTCAATTAATTGATTTTTACCTATTTTTACTGCACCTTGCCAAGCGAAAGCTTGGCTTGGCTTGGCAAGCCAAGCCAATATATATATATATATATATATATATATTGGCTAGGCAAGCCAAGCCAATATATATATATATATATATATATATATATATATATATATATATATATATATATATATATATATATATATATATATATATATATATATATACTTATATATATACTTATATATATATATATTTTTTGAGTGTTGTGTCCACGAATTATTTCATTCTTGATTTGTATCATACACACTCGATAAAATCTCTATCTGTATTTATATCCTGGACCCGGATGTCACGCAGGTAGCTATAGCTGCCTACGTGGTCATGTTAGATGTAGCCTAGGAATTCTAGGTCTTCTAACTGGAACCACAAATGTGTGGTTGGCTTCTGTTGTTGACTCCGTTCGTATGTGTTGTTTCCTGCTTTCGGCAAACAAGTGTTGCCCATCTTTACACTTGGCTGCACCGCGCTGATGGGGCCAATAGCCAGAAACACGTGTCCGCGGTTTGCCCCTATTTTTTGAGTGTTGTGTCCACGAATTATTTCATTCTTGATATATATATATATATATATATATATATATATATATATATAACTATAAATTATTTTTGATTTGGGTATTTCAGTCAATATCTGCGGGCTATGGAAATACTATTTTTTGTTATTCAAGCTGAAAAATAACAATTATATTAAGCAAAAAAACTGAAATAACAATGAAATACAAACAACAACCAAAAATAAAAAAGAAATTGAACTGTTAACTCGAGATGAAAATTAAAAAATTATTAACAAGAAATGAAAATCAAAAATCAAAACATTCCAAACCAAGTTACTTCACGATAATTTCGGGTGATTACAGTTATCACCGGAAGACGATTGTGGATACTGACAATCGAAACGTCGATGTCGTTCAAAGATTTTCTTCAGGTTGGTACCCAATCATCTCTCACCAGTTGCATAATCTGAAAACGTAACTTCAATGACATCAAGTGATTCATTATATATTATTTTTCACATGAATTACTGAATTACTACACATATCAACAATACTATTATTTCAAGATCATACTTTCTTCACTCGATTCCTAGCTGTATTTCGAAAATGAATTTAACGATAGCCTATAGGAGAAAATGAAAGATTGGAATTGAAAGGAAGAATAGAAGAAAAAAAATACATATAACAAAATGTCTCTATGAAGATACCATCAATTATACACACAACGAAAAACTCTTTCGAAAAAACCACTTTCATATAAACACAGATGCTACACAACATAATAAAATCATACTCAAACGCTTGAAACACTGTTCCGAAAGCTGTAGTACACACCTCAGCAACTCTCGGTACTGCATAAGGCTCAGTTCAAATTTTACTTAGAGTATTATTCTCGTGTATGGAGCTCCGCCCCTAAGTATACCATGAAGCTGCTGGATTCCATCCAGGAGAGCCATCCGCCTGATTGGAAACACGAATAACACTTGCAACCTTGATGGTCTGGAATATCGATGGAAGGTTGAAGATTTGTCTCCCTTTTATAAATGATTTCACGGGAGGTGCTAGTGACTTGGCACATTTGATTCCATCAAGAGGGAAACATATCAGAAATACGCGACGAACTGTAGCTGCTTATCGTTTTGAGGTTCACATTTCATTTGGAGAACTGCTTTTATGTGGAATAAAATTCTTGAGAACGTTTTTCCAAATGAATTTGATCTTCAGCGATTCAAATCCAACATGAAAGAGTATTGGTGTATAATTTGATATACATGAAATACTCATAATAATAATAATGATATTTATTTTCCATTAGACACAGATAACATGCATTGGAATTGAAAAAGTACACATAAAGGCATGCCACAAAATTCACAGTGTGTGCGACACCGTTGTTATCAAAACAACAAAATTAAAATAAAATACAGCACAAATACACTTACATATTACGAATCGTAAAATTCTAATAATTCTTCAGCAGTTAAGGTTTGATATATCTTTCACACACCTAGGGAGCTTATTGAAATAGTAAGACCTACCACTGATGGACAATATGATGTTGTTTAATATTGACGAAACGAAACATGGAGATACGGTTTTTGTCTAGTGTTCACATTATGAATACTTCAATTTGAAGGAAATTATTTTTGTCTTTGAAAACATAGATTGATAATTCAAAAATGTACATACACGAAAATGTACTAGGAACTCCTCCTACTATTCGAATATTTTGTTATGTACAATAAACACATCTGGAGCTAGTGTAGAGTTACCCCATATACATATGCCATATCGCAACCTTGACGCAACTAGCATGCGCGTGATATAATGATAATAGTTGTTGTCCTGTCAAAATGCTTCTCAGGTTCCTGGAAAGGTGACACAATGAGTTCAATTTGTTCATCACGAGGGTGCAGTGTTTTTTCCAAGTCAGACATCCATCAATGGTTATCCCCAGTATCATCTGAACTGTTGAGTGAACAGATTTCCAACTGTTTGTAAATCGTTGTCAACGCGCATGTCTGGTAAATATTGGTTTCTGATTAATTTGAAATTTCTGATTGGAACAGCTGATACTTCAACTGAAGTTTGGCATGGAATTTCAACATAACTTTTAAAAATAATTTGGGAAAGAAAGTTTTTGGCTCTCTACTACTCCATCTTAAATCAAAAAAAGGGGATGAGGGAATCTTCCAAAGAAAGGAAGGAAGTAATCAATTTGAAAATAAGTAACTCTATACATGGATGTGTAGATCATGCAAAGAAGTAACTTTCAGACACAAACTGAAAGAATGTCCTCCTGAAACAGCTACTTTCATATGAACATTGAATTACACGAAAGAAAAAAAATTCTTTCGAAACAAATACTTCTATATGAACACTGAATTATACAGAAGATACTTTTCTCTACTCAGTTTTTATTTCAAACATTCCACAACGAATGTCACTCATAAAAATATAACCCCTTCAATTCTTTAAAAATAAATCTAATCAAGTGTATTTCTGGAAAGTAAAAGAAGGTTGCAGTATTTTATATCTCTATTCTATTTACTTATCAACATGAAACTGGGAGGTCACCGCAATAATTATTTGTGTAATTAAAGATGTTCATATTATAGGTTCACTTAAAGAATTCCCAATTTTCCCTGCGCCAGGAAATACATAATTTATTTTATAACAATTTTTGCAGGTTATGTTGTTTGTAAGTTGCATGATCATAAAACAGAAACAGTAATACGGAATACGCATGCGTCAGATTGATGGTTAGAAGATAATCCTCAAACCATTCTGATAGATTTCGAACAGGTTTGAATCTTGGATGGAACAGAAAACTGATAGTTTACTAATGATTGGAAACTCACGTTGGAACGCAATCACATTACTGCGCAGAATCCTGACTGTCAGAAACTGTTTCTGACGCTGGTTGGAACGAACCTATAATATTACGAAACTTCAAAAAAAAAATACTACAAGAAGTAGTACATCATAAAGTGATGAGTTAGTTCAAACGTACTCGTATTATCGAAAATAGATCAAAAATTTCAAATAGTTGAAACTGAATACAAGCAAGTGAAAAATTATGTTACTTCAAAACTCTTTCTATTGAAATTGTAAAAGTTGGCATTCTGTTCCAAGTTCAAATTTTCAGATATATTTTTGAATATCTCACTACAATTCGAAGAACATGTTATGTATAATTGAGAGAAACATTGATAGAAAATTGTCAATTTTATCAAAAATACGAACAAACCGAAATAAATTCACAATATTTCGATGGACCTGTTATGAACTCAACCATCATTTGTTAAACTGTTGCAAGTAACAAAAGTAGTTCCTATCTTTCATTATATTCTTTATCCAGTGACTGTATCAGATAAAAAGTTCTGAGAGTTTTATTAGAGTCTTTTCGAGATTTTCAAATAATAATAGAATAGAATTATACTTCCGAAGCAAAACGAACCTTAGCAACTTTCTTGATAAATCAGAAATTCGAGAGATAAGTTCATTAGACGTTACTTGTTTTTTTTTTTATCTCAGCCGGGCGGTTTCTTAATAAAATGATTAACGTCTCGATGAAAATTCAAAAGGGATGGGAAATAAGTTCACTAGGGAATGAAGTATTCACACGAATTCGCCCAGAAAAGTCGTCTAGAAGTTGTTAAACTTGTTAAAATTGTATGCTCATTTCATCAAGAACGTTTCTTTTTATGACAGCTAAGTGAAAAGTTTTGTGAAGTATCATTGTAGGCAGTTATTATCACAGATGGAAAGGGAAATTAAAGTTCATCTCGAATTTAATAGTCCAGTTCACTTGATTCTAATCAATACCACTGGTTAGAGATTTTATTTTTTAGTAATAATGTAATAGTTTTTCCATTTCCTTATATCAAACAAAACAATAGTTTTCGATATTGAATACAAACGAAATGGAAACTCCTTTCGTCCTGATATAAGATTTTACTGTTCAAATTAGCAAACATTCATTATACAGGGTGTCCCTGGACTTCCTCTTTTCCTCTCGGGAATGTATAGATGGGGTCAAAATATCACCAGTACTTCATTTAACTTTTTTTCCTAAAATCTTTCGTTACCAAGTAACGGGCCCTCGAAGTTACAAAATGAAAAATGTTTTTCTTTGATAACTTTTCAAGTGAATATTCAAAATCATCCAAATTTTGGTAATTGACTAAACAAATGAATTCCTTCGATGAGCTTTCATGCAGGAGTCAGTTGTTTCGCTACAAAGTCAGGAACGGACTACCCCCGATGGTCCACACCCCAAAACTTTGAAATGACAGATATTTTTCAATATTTTTCAACAAATTAAGGTTACTTGGACAATTTTATGAATAAAAGTACTCGTGTGGAAAGTCGATCGGAGCAACGAGTCTTGATAAAAATGTAGTTTCACTCGACGACATCAAACCCGCTCGTCCACCATTATTTGAAATGAATAATTATCAAAGCAGAAATAATAAAGATAACGTTAATTCAACAACATTTATCCTGAGATGTCTTCCATTATTTGATAATATTAGTTTTTAAGGAAAATGGAAATGATAGGTAAAATGTTCATAACGAATTTTTATAATGCAAACACGTTTAACTAACGAAACTCAAGAGCCTCAAGAGCAAACAGAAATGAAAAATTCGCTACAGAAACTGCTCGATATGACCACCTTCTCTCTCTATACATTTTCTTAGTCTGCGAAGACACCCTCTCTGTACTTGAAATAGCATTCCAGGGTCGTTTCGTATGGCTTCACAATGTAATGTTATTCTATCCAACAATGCATCTCTTGTGTGAATAGGTGTAGCGTAAACAAGGCTTTTTAGATGCCCCCACAGAAAGAAATCCAATGGATTTAAATCCGGAGACCGCGATGGCCATGAATATGGCCCACCTCTACCAATCCATCTATTGTGGAAAATATGGTTCAGATGGTCACGCACAATCAAACTAAAATGAGGAGGAGCGCCATCATGCATAAACCACATATCTCTTCGGGTTTGCAATGGAACATGTTCCAAAAGTCCATTCAAATCGTTCTAAATGAACTCCAAATAACGTTCTCCATTCAATCGGTCCTGTAGAACGAATGGTCCTATAAGATGGTTTCCTATGATACCAGCCCAAACATTCACGTTGAATTTCCGTTGGTGTTTGGTTTGCAATATCCCATGGGGATTTTCTTCGGCCCATATTTGGAGATTATGAGAGTTGATAACTCCATCTCTACTGAAACCTGCTTCATCAGTGAATAAAACTCGATTAATAAAAGTCATATCCTCTCTTTGCCTATCCATGAACCAATTGGCATATTCCAGTCGTGCTGGAAAATCTTGAGGTGTCATGGCATGTACCTTCTGGATGTGAAATGGGTGGAGCAGTTGTTCCCTAATTATTCTATGAATAGTGGACTTGGATGTATGGAACTGTTCTGATAGATTTCTGATGCTCATTGAAGGATCATCAGCGACGGCTTCCAAAATATTTTCCTCCAATACAACGGTACGTACAGTCCTAGGAGCGCCCTCACCACCTCGTTTTGGCAAAACTGTACCTACAATAATATCGAAATAAAACAGCGTGCTCAAATTAATTATCAATTATTACATACCTGTCTCCCTCAAGCTGCGATCGACACGCTCGAATGTTTCTCTTGATGGTACCGTTCGATTGGGAAAATGCTCGGAATACAGACGACGAGCTTCTGCAGCATTATAAAATGCTCGTCCATAAAATACATGCATATCTGCATATTCATTGAATGTAAACTGTTCGGCCATATCAAAAAAATTCAAAATATCCTATAGAATATTGACAATACAATGATAGTCATATGACAACGCACCACTCAACAAAACAAAATCGCATTCCAGTTTCTCATTTTTTATCAAAACTTTCTAAAAGGTTTTTTTGTCAACATCTGTGAAAGAAATGGAACATAATTATTCCCTGGATATTTTTCACCTGATCATGTGCAGCCGTTTTTGTACTTCATTCGTTTGCTTTTTATTAGTATAGTAAATATTTTTTCCGATGTGCGTTTTTTCAGCTAAATTTAGATTCGTGTTGAAGAATTTCTCCCATAAAATTATAATTATCAGTGAAACTCCTCAACAGTTTAGCTGTGAAGAAGAATTTGAAACATTCGAATGTTGAGTTTCATGAGATTCAGATAACTGATCAACACGAAACGTGATTATTCCACACGTATTATGTACATACAAAATATGGAATGAATTCGATATTTCATAGTAGAGTAGCTTGTTAGTTTAAAAACACCACGAATCTACAGAACTTGATATTTCTTTTGAAAAAATATCTACTATAACAATTGTGACTTAAACTTCCATATAGGTACTGTACTTTTCGTTTACGACTTCATTTTAGCATACTTTGTATTATTCCTGTTATGAATGTTGTTGAATTAACGTTATCATTATTATTTCTGCTTTGATAATTATTCATTTCAAATAATGGTGGACGAGCGGGTTTGATGTCGTCGAGTAGAACTACATTTTTATCAAGACTCGTTGCTCCGATCGACTTTCCACACGAGTACTTTTATTCATAAAATTGTCCAAGTAACCTTATTTTGTTGAAAAATATTGAAAAATATCTGTCATTTCAAAGTTTTGGGGTGTGGACCATCGGGGGTAGTCCGTTCCTGACTTTGTAGCAAAACAACTGACTCCTGCATGAAAGCTCATCGACGGAATTCATTTGTTTAGTCAATTACCAAAATTTGGATGATTTTGAATATTCACTTGAAAAGTTATCAAAGAGAAACAATTTTCATTTTGTAACTTCGAGGGCCCGTAACTTGGTTACGAAGACTTTTAGGAAAATAAGTTATATGAAGTACTGGTGATATTTTGACCCCATCTATACATATCCGAAAGGAAAAGAGGAAGTCCAGGGACACCCTGTATAGTTATCATCTACCTCTTGAACTTCAACGTGGAGGAATAAAATTGTAGTGTTAAATTGTATTCCTGATATAATACTGTGCTTTTCTTTGATTCCCCCTCTTTCATTTTTTGAACGGGTCAACTCAAAAAAATGAAATTTGGGATAATGAAATTTATGCATGAATACTTTATTTTAAAGCGAAATTGACATATAAAACTTTGAAGAGGGCGGATGGTCGCTATTTGGGGAACAATAAATTGAATAGAAAGGGGGGTCTTGGGGTACATATTTTTGAAGATACTGACAAATGCTTCACAACCCTAGAATATAATGTCAATATCTTCAACTACTACAAAATTGCGGAAGTTTTAATAATTGCCTGAATACATTCACATTTAACTACATAATATGAGGTAATAAGCTTGAGGTCCGTTCAGAAGATGCTCGGAATGGTTGCCTCAAACTTTGTGACATACGAACAGCCTATCCGATTTTTCACGCCGAACATTTTCGAACTCAGTAACGTTAATATATCTACAAATATTTATTATTCTCTGTCGTGTATCCAATATTGAAGCAGGTTCAGTTTCGATCACCTTTTGCTTCAAATAGCCCCAAAAAAATACAAAGTTGTCAAATCTGGCGAGCGGGCTGGCCATTCTGTAGGATCTCGACGGCCAATCCAAATAATTTCTTACTTACCTGGAGTAATGTGGTGGTGCTCCAATATCCATATCGAATTGATTAGGACTCGCTTCGACGATTTCAGTGATGAGAGTGTCAACAGTAGTTTCCAGCATAATAGTTCCCCTGTTGAATTTTAATCAATAAATAGAGGTCCTACAATATGGTTTCCCAATTTATTCATTTATTTATTATCAAATATTTCACTTGTTGAAAGGTACAATGGAAAAAAAGATGAAAAAACATATCTTCCAATATACAATAACAAGGAAAACGTCACCTTCAAAAAAGAAAAGAACTATTTAGATTCACAAATGATTTGCCAAATGAAAAAGAAAAACAAAATGAAATGGAGAGGGATAAAATCATCGATAAAATTCATCCAAGGAGTAGCAATTTTTTTCAATCAAAAAAGTTTTCAATCTTGATTTAAAAATATTTATATTAGAGGCTGCTTTTATATTTACGTCTAATTCGTTGAAAATTTTCGGTCCGAGATAAAAATGGCTTTTCTGGTAGAGGGCTGTTCGATGTATTCGAGGTACTAGCAACTTTCTAGAGCGAGTTGGATAATTATGAGTTTGTTTGTTCGATAAAAAACTTGATTTGTTATTATGAACAAAAATATATAATTCATAAATATATATCCCAACAACCGTAAGAAGTTTCAGATTTTTGAAAGAGCTCCTGCTTGACTCTCTCCATACAAGTTTAGCAATTATTCGGACTGCCGACTTTTGTAATATAAAAATCCTTTCCACGGACGATCCCGTACCCCAATTCGAAATCCCGTATCGCAAATGACAATTGATAGTGGCATAGTACAGACTCAGCAAGATTTCAGCATTACAGTAGTTAGACAAGAATCTTAACGCATAACAATTTTTACGTAGTTTTTCACAAAGTGAGTCAATATGTGGTGTCCAGGTGAGTCTGTAATCAACTGTGATGCCCGATAATTTAGTTTCTTTAGAGGATTCTACATGAAAATCATCATCCTCGTATATACTGAAAATCTCGGACTCATTTGTAACCATAGTAAATTTCATCAGCACAGTTTCAGTTATATTGATTTTCAGGTGATTTTTACTTGCCCATGTTATAATTTGCTGGTATACTTTTCCAGTAATATCTGATAGAGTTGCCGAGTCTTTCTCTGTCAAAAGGAAATTTGTATCATCCGCATATGTTACCACGTGTACTGATGAAAGTTGTTGAAAATAGTGAAACAAGTCATTCGCAAAAATGATGAAGAAAAGTGGTCCAAGTATAGATTCTTGAGGGACACCTTGCTCTATTTTCCGTGGTTTACTCACAGTGTCGTCAACAATCACTCGTTGAATTCCGCCATGCAAATATGATTTAATTAACTTGTGAGCAGTCCCTCTCACGCCATATCTTTCCAATTTCTGTGGCAGTTCACGGTGTCGAAAGCTTTTGAAAAATCTATAAATAAACCACAAATGTGCAATTTGCAATCAAGAGCATTTATAATGTGTTCACTGAAATCACATAGAGCTGTTTCTGTACTTCTATTCCTTGTGAATCCGTGTTGGTTTGATGAGAGGATGTTATTCATAGAAAAAAAGGAAATTGATTGATTTTTGATATTCAACTCAAAAACATATTCTCAATATTCCTATCCGAACGTTTATTATTTCTGGATATTGGGTATGTGTTGCCAAAACTGCAATTTTGTCTGAACATTCCGGTTGAAAAAAATGTACATTCGTCACTAAAACAAATATTGTGGAGATAGATAGGATGCCTTGCCATGGTTTCTGTCATGATTTCGCAGAATCCTGTTCTTTTTCAGGGTCATCTTTAGTTAATTGGTAAACCATTTTCTTTTTGGATGGATAATACCTATTCCTCTTCAAAAATCTCCACACACTAGAAAGAGACACCTCACAAACATTAGCAACGGAATAAAGAGACCGTTCTGGATTTACCACCAAATATCTGCACTTGCTGTTCTTCCGGAATGGACGGATGACCTGGGGACTTTTTGTTATGTACACTACCGGTAGTTGTGAATTTGGATACAAATTCCCTCAAATATTTTCTACAAATTGGACGATTCGGAAAATGTTCATTAAGAATCCTTCCGGTCTCGCGAAAGTTACGCGTCGCACCGTAAATAAAAATCCCTTAAAATTTTTCTTTCAATGGACGATAATTGAACATTTTAGAGATTGTTGACGTAGTACTTTTCTACTAGTGAAACCGAAAACTAAATGAGAATATTCTAACTGAACAATGATGTTCATTGTCGTAGTGACCTTTTTTGTCTTTTTTATAAACAAAAAATAACTCAACAAACGTCAACGAGTTGTTGGAATTGCCATATGGCAGATAAAAAGAAATATTTCTATAAATATTGATAATGTGTTTGTCTTCAGGAAATTGATAAATGTTTAATCATTTTGTAGTGGGTGAAGATATTGACTTTATATTCTAGAGTTGTGAAGTATTTGTCAGGAGATTCAAAATGATGTGTTACAAGACACCCCTTTCCAATTGTTTTTTTTCCCAGATGGAGCTCAGTCGGCATCCTGAAAGTTTCATCTGTCAGTTTCACTTCAAAATAAAGTATTCATGCTTCATTATCTCAAATTTCAATTTTTTGAGTTGACCTGTTCAAAAAATAAAAGGGGGGGGGGTACATTGAAGAAATGCACTGTATACGTCTTTGGTTTGACCGTCAGGAATGTGGAAATGACTTATGTTGACAATCTGATCCATGTTTGAAAACAGCTCCTTAGGAAAGAATGAGAGAACTGAATTCCAGACCAGCAGTGTCATTGCAAACTGTCTTGAATCCACTGCTTTTACAGTTTGGACAATGGGAGAATAAACATGTCATCTATTATGCATCCGATATGACAACTAATGAATACGAAACGAAGTTGTTACTACCGAACTGCTCTATAAATGGATACGAAGAATATGAATTTGAACCGCTAGAGGCAACAGTCTCGAAGTTATCTTCCGTATTTTTTGGCAAAGGTCTGCGGTTTTATTCCTTACCTTTCATCACAACTACGATATACGTTATGAATACCGGTCAATTGGGTAACATTGCCCAATTTTGAAACTTAAGTTTGTAGATGTGATTCATGTAGTTATTTTATTTCTATATGTTTTTGGTTATTTCAATACTTTCCCTATCTGAAGGATGAGAAAGTAAAAAAAACTTAAATTACAATATAACGGTTCAAATAAAAGGTGAGCAAAGTGAGCCCAATTTTCGTGTAAAACGTGGGGTGGCATTGCTCACTCGAATAACAATCAACAGGTTGGGTACAAGAACGAAATTGCAAGTGGATTAAATTCTTCATTACATCTACTAATAGTAATAAAGACTGATGACAGTCACCTTGTTTTCGTAGAAGTTGTGTATATGTTATTTTGAAGAGCTCAAATTTTCATGGATAACACACGTTACAAATGAAACAGTTAATTGGTGCACTCAGCAATTATCTGGAACGACCTACAAACTATATAATATCTAGTTGTCATTGGGGAGGTATGTTTCATTGACTGCAGCGCCTTGAACGACCTTTCAGCTATTTACTATGGAGGCGCGAATCTGTTTTTTCAAAACTGGGCAAAGTTACCCCAGAGGACAAAGTCACCTCAATTGACGGTATGAATATATATCTATAATCATGAATATCTATCGTAACAACAATTCAACAAACTTGATTTCCCCTGTGATATATTAGAAGGTTCAATGAATCATTAAAGATAAAATAACACTATTGAGAAGAAAAATAACGTGTTATGTCTAGATGCAAATATGCTCATGAATAGATGTTGCGTTAAATCGTGGAAGAACTCATTGGATCCTCAGTTCATCGATTCCATATTTATAATTTCAATAAACCTACACTCTTTCACTTTCATTTTTCAGTAGATGATCTCATCTTTATAATTCCGAACAAGGATTTCTGTATTCGTGACTTGACATAAATATATATAGTATAATAGTATGTAAAATGGACAAATGAAGTACACTAATCTGCAGATAAAAGCGTCAAATTCGATAACTATTGACCACACCTCACATTGAGGTGGGTGATTATTGGCTCCAAGAACCATGTGATCTGAAGTGACGCAATAAGCCTAAAATGGCATTCTGCATTCCTAGCTGAGATTTCTCTCATAATTCGAAAATCTGGTACGATCTCATTGAATCTTCATCAAAGTTATTTTTAATGTCACCGCCTATTTCCCATATATTCCAATCCTCCTTTTTCAATTCAGCGAATCAAAAACAAACAGTTATATTATCTGCCGACCAGTTTTCGATTCTGGAACGTTGGTTTTTGAGATACGATCAGAAAAAGTCGGTACAAAATTAATTTAATTGTTTGTAATGAACTTTTTTCAGTTGGGCGGTGTTGATGTTTTGCCCGATAGCGAATCTGACCGTAGTAACTCACATGTGACGGCAAACCACCCATTTCACTGTCGAGAATCGTTTGAAATTTTAATAGGGGAGCATGCTCAAATTGTTTCAACAAAATTACTTGAGTGATTGGGAGTAAGTGACAGAAAATTTCACTCAGACTTAGTACAGTAGAGCTGGTGATAAGCATTGCTCAGTCAAACTATTGCAGCATAGTAAACATCATCAGCATGGTAAACAGAAATTTTTTGTTAGACTTTGACAAAACAGTTCGACACAGTTGAAAAACTCATTCATACAATAAAATATACTATAACGTCTAAATTAATTCATAACCGAACTTGTTATTTGTGTCTTGGTATCATCCTGTTTTGGGGATCCATATATCCACGACGGTCTTCTTGTCTATCTTTCATTATCAGAGTAATAAATAAGGGACCCTCAAATCAGTAGGGTTAATTATTTATATTCTATTTGAATAATCATCTTACTATTCTTCAGAACAGAACAAAACTGAACTCCTCATCTACAGAACTTCACAATATATTATCACCGTGTCTGTCTATATGTCTGTATATACACACAGAGTATAAGTTCCGCATAAGTTCCTAGGCAGGTAGATATCTCTATCCTGGATCTGCGACTAAAAACACCTGCACCAGAACCGGAAGGTGTTTTCGATCCATCTGTGAAGCAACAACTATCTGCTCTTGATATTTCCTCATCTCGGAGGATCCAGTCCGCTCTGCTCGGGACCAGTACTTTATAATGCAGTTCGTAGTTGACAGTTGGAGCCTGTCTCTGTAAGCCAGAGAGCTTTGCTTGGTCCGTTTTCTGTAAAGCCTTCGGCCACCAGGCAAATGCACCATAAGTGGTCATTGGTCTAACAATCATCACATAAATCCAGTGGATTCGTTTGGGACCTGAACCCCAAGTTTCACCACAAATCCTTTGACATGTCCATATAGACAGTATGGCTTTGTGTAACACTTTTTCCAAGTGAGCGTTCCAGGAGAGTCTTTTATAAAGGATGATGCCAAAATATTTCACCTCCGTTCCAAATGGCATGACCTCATCATTGAGGGAAAGTGGCGTTAGATCCATCCAATTTTCTCCTCTTGATGAAGAGGATCAACACAGTTTTTCTGGGGTTGCTCCCTCAGGCACCAACTGTGAACAATGTTCAACGCGCTTTGGAGGATATTACAAGCTACCTTTCTTGACGTGGACCTTGCCAGGATGACTAGGTCATTTGCAAAAGCTTGCAGATCAACTTTTCTTCTGTCGAGGACATCAAGCAGGACCACATCAGGAGCGACCACAGAAGGGGTACCTCACCTTGAGGGCATCCCCTAGTGATCCTGAACCTGATGGCCTCGCCTTGAAGAGTTGTAGTTGTAGTTCTGTTTACTGGCATGACATATATCCAGGCAGTTTTGGTCGATTCTATACCCTTTCTAGCCAGAGACTATTCTATAGATTTAGGTAGTGCATTGTCAAATGCTTCTTCAGTATCAAAAAATACAGCAACCGCAATGTCCTTGATGTCAAGTGATCGGGAGATTCTCTGAACGAGGTTGTTTAATGCAAAATATGTTGATTTGCCGGTTTGATAAGCATACTGGTGGTTATTTAGGGGAGATGCATATAATGCTACCCTTCTTATGTGTCCGTCCAGGATTCTCTCAAGTCCTCTCAACAGGAAGGATGTAAAGCTGATTGGTCGTACCGATTTAGGGTGTGGGTCTCTCCAACCCACTTTAGATATACATACCACCCTAACTGCCAACCAAATGGGTGGTATATAGTTCGACTCCAGACTAGCTCTATACAATTTCGTGAGAATAGGTTAAATTATTTTCAATCCATTTTGAAGAAGAGCTGAAATTATACCATCCCCTTCGGAAGATTTGATTCAACTGCCGGAGCTGTGATAACCTTCTTTGCGACGTCCCAATCGTTCTTTTTTGGGCGTTTAGCGCCCTCGAATATGGGAAATCTGTTGTTATCAGGAGTGAGATTTTCAGGAAAAGGGTTTTCTATCAAAAGTTCTAACGTTTCTTTACTAGAGGTCGTGATTGTTCAACCGGGTCGTTTAAGCGACATAATTTCAGCAGCTCTAGAGAGAATCTTGTGAATTCTTGTGCTGCGAGGAAAATCAGAGATACTCTCACAGAACTTCCTTCAAGACTCTATTTTTGCCTTTCTGATTTCCTTGTTGTATATCGTAAGATGATTTCTATAAAGCTCCCAGTTACGTGACTCGATTGAATATCGTCGAACTTCTTTTCTTTTCTAGGATTTTGTTCCACCAAGAACTGTCCTCAGTGGACAGTTCTCATGATGAATTCTTAATCGATCCACTATAATATTTATGATTTTGAATACTCTCGAATATTCCAGACTTATATAGAACTTTCTAGAGAGAGAGAATACAGAATAAAAACTTTCTATGTTTCACAGGACGAAACTGCAGTAACGTTAGTTACGAATAAAAGTCGTAAAAAACATAGACAGTTTCAATTTTCTTTTCTTCATTATGATTTCCTAACACGTAGTAACGGCTACATCCATCTATTTATTAAACTTTCTAGAGGGCGGAATCACCAGCCGTTCTTTATAAAAGCATGTCCTTCAGCTAAAAACTGTGAATTCCTTGAAGACATATATTTTCTGCTATCCTGCCATAAATTTTTCACTTGATTACTTACCTGTATCCCTAAGAAGCCGAGTTGGAGTCTGATAAAATTTGTTTTTCCGTTAACCAGCTGTCGTTGTCCCCTACGAACGATAACTCTCAAAAGTCCAGACTTGTGCGAGCTGAGGACTAACGAGGTCTTCACTTTCAACGTGTGATTCCTTACATGAGTTGGATGATAGGAAGTGAAAATCGATCGTTCGGACTTGCGGTTCGAACCACCGATTCACACAGCGGTCGATTGAGAGAGCGAAGCAAACCACCCACGTCAACACATCAGGCTACCGTCCCACCTTCCAGACTTCCATTGTCTAATATAATATAAATTGACTTGAAATCCCTGAAAAAAATTAAAAAGAATAACCGAAAATAACAATGTTATTCAACGAAAAACTGAAATTACAAAGAAATAACATACAAGCAACAACCAAAAAAAAAGAAATATTAATGAAAGCTGAAAATAAAAAAAATATTATTAACAAAAAATTTAAAATAATAATTAAAAGATCTCAAACCAAGTTACGTCACGACGTTCCGATTGTTAGTATCTACAATCGTCTTCGGATGATAACTGGACTTATTCCTTCGAGATCTAACTATTTATTGGTCATTCGAGTGCTTTCACCTATCTCCTCTTCCCTCTCCCCGCTTCACTGGTTTTAGCGGAAGATGAACGTTTGGCGGGAAATGGTCATTTTTCACTTGATCAGAGGTTTCCATATGTTACGTATGTCTACGCTAGCTTGACTAAATGCGTTGTTGGACAATATATACGCGGCTTCTTTGAATTTTCTCCCAAACCAGTGTTCCTCTTTGTGGATGAGTTCAGCTTGAGCCCACTTGATGTAATGTTGATGAGTCCAAACATGCTCTGCTATTCCAGATTTGCTGGTTTCTCCTCGCTGTGCGTGTTTCTTGTGCTCAGCAATGCGAACTTTCGATGGCCTCTTAGTTTCACCGATGTATGATTCTCCGCACTCGCAAAGTATCCGGTAAATGCAATTCTTGGAATCGCAGTCCGCTTTTGGTGGCCTGGTTTTCGTGAGGCTGCTACGGATAGTGTTCCCAGATCTGAACCAGTTCCTGATGTTATACTTGAACCCAATCCTTCTTATCCTTTCCGATAATCCTCTGATGTAGGGAAGTACAAGTACTGGTTTTAGCGGCTTCTTTTCCTTGTGGAGCTCTTGCTGTCTTATAGCTAAAGCCTGTTCTACCATCACTCTGGAGTAACCATTCCGTTGAAGGTCATTTTTGATAATGTCTAGTTCGTTTTCGAGACCTTCCTTTGTATTAAAGAGCCCGGAAGCTCAATCTTGTAGAGTCTTGATGACTCATCTCTTAGTCGATTGATGGTGGTTGGATTTCTGGTTCAGATACTGTTCTGTGTGAGGGGGTTTTTGATATACGGATGTTTCCCATTTAGTGTCGGTCCTCTTCAGCGATACGTCTCGGAAAGGCAATTCGTTTTGGACTTCCTTCTCCATTGTGAGAGTATTGGATGGACTTACGTTGTTGATGTGCTTCAGAAAAATGTCTAGTTCTGCATTCCCATAGTTCCATATTATGTACGTATCTCTACCAGACTCGGAGCTCCTTGAGGGCTTCCTCAATGGCCAGAGTTCCAAACCACCCCATACGTATATATATTAGCTATAACCGGTGAAAGTGGCGATCCCATTGACAGTCCCTCATCTTGCGTAAATAATTCGTCCTTCAGTACACAGCATCCTAGTAATTACATAGACCAGTCACTTTGCAATCAGTGATATCAAAAATCATGGGGAAAGCTTCAACATCTTGAGCGATCATCAATATGGCTTTCGGAAACAAAGATCGACAATGGCGAGTCAAGAGGTGTTGCGCCTAATATTTTTGAGGCATTTGACAATGTGTGGCATGAGGGTTTGCTGGCAAAACTCAGATGCTATGGCGTGTCGAATCAGTTTTGTGAAAGACTCTTCAGCTTTCACAACGAACGTTCTCTGCAAATGGCTGTCGATGGATATCCCTAAAATACTTTCACCATCAACGTTGGTGTTCCCCAGGGATCCATATTGTCTCTGATTTTTTTTTATTGCATATCAAAAACTCATTGAAACAATCTAAGAATCCAATATATTGCTTTGCTGAAGACAGCACATGTGTCTCGTCATTCAATTGGGATTCCAGGACATCGGCTGCGGATGCACATCTTCACTGGCAGCAGTGGGATGCATAACTCAAAGAGGATCTAAAAGTAATTTCGAGTTGGGATAAAAGTAACCAAGTTCAATTCAATGTCTCAAAAACCCAGACATCGATTTTCTCGTCAGACAGTTCCGTTTTCAATTTGTTGGGGGTTAAAATGGACACCAATATGTCTTAGCATAATCATGTCGCAGGAATTGCGAAGGCTGCTTCACAAAACCTTGGAACACTGTTCCGAAACAGAAAACTGTACACACCTCAGCAACTTTTGATGCTTTATAAAGCTCAGACCACACCTTCTTTGGAGTATTGTTCTCATGTAAACATACCGTGAAGATGATAGATAGATATTTATTTAACTATGTAACTCATAAATGATAGGGTTTATAGCAAGTCAATCACAATTAATATATCATATTGAATGAATATATAATAATATTATCTGAAAGCCTTCAGGTATACAATATAAAGTATATCACAATCACATAAATTGGGTAATACACGTCAAAATTGAATTTTTGTCTGAATAAACTCGTCTTTAGAATAAAAACAATGTTCGAGAAGATAATTTTTTACATTAATTTTGAACAATTTCTCGTTCATGGATCTAAATTCGCAGGGCAATTTATCATATAGTTTGGTATACATACACACAAGGGAGTGGTAGAATCCCCATTGTTTCGAACAGTGGTTGACAGTGGTCTCTATACCTAGCCCCAGCTAATAGTCTTATTGCGCATTTTTGTAACCTGAATATTTTTGAGGAATCAACAGCATTACCCCACAGAATCGCACCATAGCTGATCACATAATGAAATAATCCAAAATAAACATTTTTTAACATGCTCGAATTGAGGCAGTACCTGAACTGTCTAAGCAAAAATAAGAGACTGGATAGTCTCTTACTCAATATATCTATATGAGGAGTCCAGTTCAAACGATCATCTAAAACAACCCCAAGCAATTTACAATGCTTACCTAACGTGATCTGATTATTACAGGAAATTATGAGGTTTTGTGTCTTCCCTTTATTCAGTCGAAGGTTGCTGTTTGAACTGATGAAAGAGGTATAATCCGCAAATAGGACAATTTAACATTTCGTCCTCATGTGAAAACATAGGTCATTAATGTAGGTGATAAACAACAGGGGTCCAAGAACAGAACCTTGCGGTACTCCATGTTTCATGATTTTCAGTTCTGAATCAGAACTGTTGTTAAGATGGACAAACTGTTGTCTACCTTCTAAGTAAGACTTGAACAGGTTCAACGGCGTGCCTCTAATGCCATAGAATGTAAGTTTTTCTATTAAAAGTTCATGTGAAACACAATCAAAAGCTTTGGAGAGATCACACATGGTAAGTACTGAATGACCATGTCTCTCCAAACCCTCGACTATGCTTTCTAAAATCTCTAGGAGGGCTTTTGTTGTAGATTTTTTTCTACGGAAACCGAATTGAGCTGAAGACAACAGTTCAAATCTTTTCAAATAGCTCGAAAGTCTGTCTTTCAGCAGTATTTTAAAAACCTTAGAAAAAATAACGATAATAGAAATTGGTCTGTAATTGTCAAGCTCTTCCAGATCATCTTTTTTGTGTAGAGGTAAAATTTTTGATATTTTAAATGCATTTGGAAATATACCCTGGATAAAACAGTTATTTATCAAAACTGTGATCGGTTCTACTAAACTGTCTACAGTTTCTTTCAAGAGTGAATCACTCAAACCATATATATCCGTTGTCGAAGACTTTTTCAGCATCTCTAAGGTAGTCTATAGCGTTAATAAACATATTTGGAATATTTTTCATTATTTTTTCAGCCACTGTGAAGAAAAAATTATCAAAATCATTTGCCAACAGTATATCAGATCTTTTTGAGTTAGATTTCCTATTACATTCAAAATTAACTAAATTCCAGCGCGCTTTATTTATATTTTTGGAGTTTTATAGATAGGAATCAAATGCCTGCTTCTTGGTTAGCAGAATAGATTTTTCATAATCCTTTTTCAGATTTTTGAAAAGGGACCACTTGGCAGGATCTTTGTCAACATCACATATAATTTTCAGTGACGATAAAATATTCCTTTTTTTATTAACTCTTGACTAAACCATTTCACTGGTGGCCGATTATTACAATGGTGAGTTTTCAATGGAAAACAATCATCAACTGCATTTTTATAAGTATCAACTAGCCAATCCGCCAAGGTGTTAACATCTCCATTATTATCAAAAAATACTGACCAATTTTTATTAGCAATCAATTCTTTAAACTTCAATATACCATTTTCAGTAATGATTCTCCTGGTTACCTTATTGATATTACTAACCTTATCGTTCATCACCAAGTATTGCCCTCTGTGATCAGCTATACAGGGTTCATAAACACCCACTATCCGATCACTCTCACTAATATCTGTGATTATGTTATCAATGCAGGTGGCTGTTCGTTCGGTTACTCTAGTATAATCGCTAATCGTAGGAGTCATCCCAAAAGAGTTACAAACGTTTAAAATTTGAGATAAATTTTCTGGCGGAACCTTAAAGTTTATATTTAGATCTCCAGTAAGTATGATTTTAAACCTTGTACGCGAGAGATTTGTCAGTAAGTGTTCTAGATTATTGAGATATAGTTGAAAGTCACTAGACCCAGGTGATCTATACGTCACCACAACAATAATATTCAAATTTGGAAATTTTCTTGCACAAAATTCCGCATTCATTTCTTCACAGTATTTCGTAACTGAAACTTTCTTGAAGTTAATACCATTCCTTGTAAAAATGCGTACTCCTTCTCTTTCACAGAACTTCCTACAATATGAAGTTGCAAGTGAAAAGTTATTAATATTGATAGTCCTCAAATCAGATTCTGTCAACCAATGCTCAGAAACACAAAGGATGTTGATATGAAAATCTGACAAAATAAATTAATCCTATCTACTTTATTTGCCACTCCCTGTGTATTTATATGAAAATATTATATATGAATATGTTCTTCCTTAAAATATTCTTAAAAGATTCATTTATACAACTTGCGGCAGGTTGATCTTGTATTTCGATCTTCGGTATAAAAAAGGTCTCACACATGCATTTTCTGGCCACAGTAGAGGATCCATGGCTTCTTGTAAATTCTTTTCATAAATTCGAACTTTGAAAGATGAGTACAAGTCAGGATACTTAGGTACAAGAGCTTCACAGGAAACATCAGGAAAACTAGCTCTTAAAAATTTCGCTAAGGCTTCAGCTTCCGTGTTGGGTGCTATTCGGTAAACATGCAGGTCTACCTGTTTGGGTACACCTTGGAGTGAATTTGATGCATTTGTGTTTTTACCAACAATAACATGCTTTGTTTTGTTTTATTATTCTTCTTATGACTGACTGCTGTCCAGTCTTGCACAGATTTTGAACAGTGTGGTTCACCCTCTATATGGATAATCTTATCCATGGTCAGTTTTGTTTGTGCCTCCAATAAACCAGCTGATACTTTTTTATAGTTGTTTGGGAATTCCCTTTGTACTTATCTGCTTTGGAATTTGTTTGTTTGTCTGATATACTTGAAATTGCAGGTTTTTCTTCTGAACATTCCAATTCTTTCTTATCACCATTAACTGATAAGATACTCGATTTTAGAACTTCTTGCAGAAGTTCAATTTGCTTATTCAGAATATTTATCTTGTCATATAATTCCTTTATCAGAATATCTTTTTGTTTGATAATATATCCAAACACTTTAGAATCTACCTGACTTAGGTGTTCGTCTTCAGCATCGTAATAATCCAAATCACTATCCGCAGGCAACTTTTCCTTTGCACAACAAATAATTTCATTGTTTTCCATAGTGATTATGTTTTTCATTTGCCTAACACAACCGTTGTGACTAACTGTATCACATTTCGCACATTTAAGTCCACTTAACGCAACAGTTTTGCATCTTTTACATGGTTTTGAAGGAGCTACACTTTCAGGTGTCGTACGTGTCGGCGCCATCTTTTTAGATGCTGGATTCCATCCAGAAAATAGCCGTCCGTCTGATTGGAGACGCGGACATCACTTGTTACGAACTCTTTCATTTGGAGAAGTGCGTTTATGTGGAATAAAATAATTACCAGCGATTCAAATCCAATGTGAATTACTACTTTCGCGCAAGCACTTTCCTAAGAGCACCTTGCCGATTTTCCTGTAATGCTTGTGTTTGGTGCTTAAAAAAACTAATTTAAACTCGTGGGAAATCAATTCATGTTTTCTCTCCACTCCGTAAATTTTTGTAGTTGCACCAGATCAGAATTACTTTCGTCAGTGTTTTATTTTTTCGAAAGAACTGTGATATACTGTGCCATAAGATTAAATTTGTTTCAATCCGTTGACACAGCCTGGCAACTCCAATTCAAAATGAATTGCTTTTAAAATATAATTTACAGTCTTCCTCAAATTCCTGAATTGTTCTGTCACTCATTTCGCTGGGGTATGTCAGTTATATTGTGCATTTCGGGCTTCAGTCTAAACGCCAGTCACTACGATACAAACGTTTAACGCACGATTAAAGCTCATTCCGAACTCGCATTATTTCAAATGAAAGTGATGTCAAAATCCCCATGATATATTAATAACGGTTTTGCTGTCTCGTTAATTTCAGCTTTGTTTATTCAAAAAGGAATTTGGAATTTGGAATCCGTATTGCAAATCGGCAACGAATACAGAAGAGTGAGCTTCCATGAATAACAAACATCGTTTAATTTGTTCAATAGCGACAGGGACGGCCCCATAGCACTATTGAAATGGGCAACATATAATAATTTTTTTGAAGATAATCTTGCATGAAATTGGTATCTACCCTTGTAGTGTAGTTCACACGTACTTTTTTTTGTAACATTTTTCAGCCCTGTCTAAAAATTACGACCAAGGTGTCATTCGATTCGTATTTTTGCCTAGAAAGTTTAAGTAGAGATCCGAAAACGCGCCGATGAAAATTACAAAAGTTATAAACAATTAAGTGAAAAAAAAATTGGGCTTTAGATTTTTCTTAATATCTCGGAAAATTTTCAAAATTTTGGAATTTGAAAAAAAAATTTGATAAGATCAATGAATTTGCGTAAAAAAAGTCCCGAGTCCCGAAACTGTATCTTGATTATTTATAATATTTATAAACCCCTGAAAATAGAGCCAAAAGCGGGTAGACTGGCTTCTGCGCGCCTTTCGTCACTCAGACATAAAAACAAAAAAATTATTTAAACATATTAAATGTAAATATTAAGGGATGAAAAAATTCACGTAATGTTGGGATACATCAATAAACAATAATCCACAGTCGAAAAATTTTAATCTCAATTTTATCGGTAATTATAAATTTGTTAATTAATAACTTTTTCTGAATTGAAAGTTAATATAAAAATCCCTATAATTATTAAACTAAAACCCTGGCATTTTTTCCATTGGTGAAGTTATCCTTAATAGGCAAAAAAATAGATTATCGTTGCCAAAATGAAAAAATTGTTATTTTTAATTTTTTATTGACAATTATTGAAAAAAACACATTACAATTTTTTTTATTCTTTATTGTTTCAATGTCTCATGGCTAAAAACTAATTGATAATATTTTTTTTAATTTTTTACAGCTATTGTTAATAAATTTATTATAAACAAATACATTGTTTATAAGCAATTCGAATTTTTTTTTTGCAATATGTTAATAGAAAAAAATCTTGAGTCTTAGAAAAAAAATGGTTTCTTAAAAAAATTTCTTTGTTGCTAAAAAATGCGTTTGTTAATTACCAATCGTTTTTTGCAACTAAATATTAAAATTAAGGAACCGTTTTTTTTTAAATCATAAATTCTATTGTTCTTGAAGGTTTTGGAAAAAATTTTTTTTTATTCATTTTTTAATTGTTTATTTAAAAAAAAGTTTGTTATGAACAATTTTTTTTTCCAATACTTTGTTCTATAGTGAAAGTAACTATGTGTTTTTTTTTTTTAATTTATTCTATTTTTTATAAAACTTTCAATATTGTGATACCTTCATACTTGTCTTTTTCATTCGCTCCTTCGCTTTTATAATTATAATAACTTTCAAACTAGTGCAGTTATGATGAATATGCTTCGAGTCTTTTTTGTTCATTATGAATTTAATAACAATTGGGACTGATGTAGATCTTGCGCTTTATTGATAGCTTTGACACCAGAGAATTCAAATATTTCAATGTGGAAACCACGAGCATCTACCAAACAGTTGGATGTTATTTATAAAACCAGAAATAATAAGCGCTTGAAAAATATCATTCTGTTTGCGCATGCCTTTACAGGATGCGATACAACGAGCGCTAATTTCGGCAAAGGGAAAAAAAATTGCTGGATAATATAGATAAAAATCCTCAGCTGATGCAATACGTGGAAGTCCCCTACAATCCCGATGCCTCTCGTCAAGATATCGAAGTAGCTGGAGAGCGAATTATGCTGGCCAGTGTCGTGTTTCTCGATTTTTAAGTATGATTGCGAAATCAAAGAATGCGATCAACTTAGCAACTTTACCTCCAACAACAATAGCAACACATTTACACTCATTTAGGACGTATTACCAAGTTCAGTTTTGGATTGGTAATTATAATTTGAATACGGTAGATTGGGGTTGGATCAAATCTGAAACAATGTTCCTGCCGATAAAAACAACGGAAAAACTGGCGCCTGACGACTTACTTAAGCTGGTTAATTGTGCCTGCATGAAAGAGTGTAATAATCGATGTGGATGTAAAAAAACTGAGCTTCCTTGCTCATCTTCATGCAAAAATTGTAAAGGTGAAACATGTTCTAACAGTACAAGGCCATCACTTGATGATGACAATGATGATACTGATATCATGATCGATCGATTAAATGCTATCGATAGTAATCCCGATGGAAATGAATACGACCTTAATAATTATCAAGATTTTTCAGTAGGAGTTCAAGAATACTGTGAACCGATACTTGAAGAAGTCGAAGAGGAGGAGGTTCAAGGAACATCACGACAAGAAAATACAGAAGAAACCACAGATGATGAGCCACCGCCACTGAAACGATCTAAAAGATTACAAAAAAAATAATAAAAATTATAAAAAAACTTTTAACTGTACTAAACATGATTTAATAAATTTTAAAAATAACTTTCAGTATGTTTTTGATTCAGTAAATTCCCTGAAAACTTAAAATTTTTCTTTTTTTAATAAATAACGATCAATAATTGAATAATAGGAATACAACTTCAGTAAAAGACTTGAATTGTTAATAAATTCATAATGAACAAAAAAGACGAAGCATATTCGTCATAACTGCAATAGTTTAAAAGTTATTATGATTATATAATTATAAAAGCGAAGGATCGAATGAAAAAGACAAGTATCAAGGTATCACAATGATAAAAGTTTTATAATAAAATGAATAAAATAAAAAAAACATATAGTTACTTCCATTATACAACAAAGTAGGTATTGAAAAAAAAATTAAAAAAAAAAATTGTTTATAACAATTTTTTTAAATAAACAATTAAAAAAAAAATTAAAAAAAAGTTTTTTTAATAATGTATCCCAACAATACATGAATTTTTTCATTCCTTAATATTTACATTTAATATGTTTAAATAATTATTTTTGTTATTATGTCAGAGTGACGAAAGGCGCGCGGAAGCCAGACTACCCGCTTTTGGCTCTATTTTCGGGGCTCTGTAAAAATTATAAATAATCGAGATACCGTTTCGGAGTTCGGGACTTTTTTACGCAAATTCATTGATCTTTTCAAATCTTTTTTCAAGTTTCCAAAATTTTGTAAATTTTTCGAGATATTGAGAAAAAACTAAAGCCCCATTTTTTTTCACTTGATTGTTTATAACTTTTGTAATTTTCATCGGCGCGTTTTCGGACCTATCTTTGAACTTTCTAGGCAAAAATACGAATCGAATGACACCTTGATCGTAATTTTTACAGGGCTGAAAAGTGTCACCAAAAAGAGCTAAATCGAGTACATGTGAACCAGACTATTGGTTTGTGCTTCGAACTGACCGAAAATATCACGAATAGTTAGTTGTAACTAACTGTGAGCAGGTTCCTTTCCAAATTTGACATAATTTATTGTAAAGATAAGAAAAATGCCATTTCTCTAATGAATTTCGAAGAAAATCATTCGAGAAAGTTTGTATTCATGAATTGTATGAAGTTAATTTTTGTAAGATATTGTTTTTTGATATAAGGAATGTTTTTGTCTTCCTAATTCGTCATCTTCATTCAAAATGAAATAGAAAAGTCTCATCAGGAATCAAGTTCAGAATAAACTCTTCACGAAGATGTGTAGATTTTGCGTAACAGTTACTTTCAAATATAAGTTGAAGGAAAGAGATCTCTCAAAAAACATCTACCTTCATAATAACATTGAATTATACAAATACTTTCAAATGAACATCAAATTATAATTTCACTAAATTAGTGGGAAAACTTGAAGACTGGCTGTAAATCAAATTATCTAAAAGAACAATTCATTCAGGTCAGTCCCAAATTACCTACACTGTATGTTAATGGACTGACATCATCAGAAAACAATACTCAGTGCAGGATTCTTCACTGAAATTATCATATGCTGTTGGCTATACAACTTGCGAAATCGATTTTCAAATATTGGAACACACCGGTTTCGGGCTGTTTGGCCACTCGTCAGTGCAAGGTAATGTCTATAATTGACATGAAGTCCATGATTTCCGATAATTAATAATCAAATTCCTATCAGAGTATTATTCTTCGAACTAGGCAGAAGCGAACAACAAACAATATATTAGTCAACGCCCCATCTGCCCGTGAACGAGGTAACCAACCACATATCCGAAATTTGCCCAATTCCCAGTATAAGGAAGAAAATTTCACAAAATGAGTGGGCATACTTGGAGACTGGATGTAAATCAAGTTATCTGAAAGAATAATTCGTTCAGGCCAGTCTCAAATCACTTACACTGTAGGTTAATGGACTGATACCTTCCAGAAAACTGCTACTCCCCTGGTCAAATAATTGAAAATCGATTCCGGCAGTTGAATCGCCAACCGCATATGCAGGAATAACTTCAGTGAAGAATCCTACACTGACACCTGTCGGATATAATCTGACGCCCCCTGTTTTATTATCCAGGGGAGTAGCTGTTTCCTCATAGATGTTAGTCCATTAACCTACAGTGTAGGTAGTTTTAGACTGGCCTGAACGAATTGTTCATTTAGATGATTTGATTGAATTATAGGGAAATTCAGTTTGTACTCGAAATATTCTTTACAGAAATGTATCAAATTTGATTCATAGGAACGCTAACCGTTTGAATATGTGACAGTGTTCCGATATAAAATTTTCTTACATAGAACACTAGCATCGTTGATCTCGGACTTCCAATTATTGGATTGAAATACTTGCGAAAAAAAGCTTATAACTTGCTTATCACTCCATATTGATACAAAAAATATGGGAATTTTTCAAAGAAAGGAAGGAAGAAATCAATTTCAAAAGAAGTAACCCTATATAAAAAATCGTAATTTATGAATGATTGATGTGTATTGTCCAATGTTGTTATCCATATTAGTACTGACGAGCTCATAATGCAAGTGTTTTATGGCGAAACATCGATATCTACTTGTGAGGATGACAGTGTTCCATGTAAGTGAAACTTTCACTTTTCATTTAGCACATTGTGAATGATATCTGATTCAATTCCATAACGAATGAGTAAAGATAGGTGTTTTTTCTATAATGAATTGTGTGTTTTGTCTTATACTGTTTTCCAGATTGGTACTAAAGAGCTCACAAGGCAAGTCTCTTACGGCGAAACTTCGATGTCTACCAGTGAGGATAACAGTGTTCATTTATTTACCAATATAGGGGTTACAAACAGATTAACAAATCCAATAGAGAACCCCCTTTATAATTTCAGTTCAAGTGGGCTTTGAGAAAAAAGAATGTAAATTTTATTTTTTTGTAAATTAAATTGGACAATCGAATAATAACATAATTCTTATCAATGAATTTTTTTTTCATTCTGCTTTTGAAACAGTCTGAAGAGATTTCAAAATATTGAATATTATTGCAAATTTCGTTAAAGGTTTCAAGCATTCTATAAAGTGGTGAATTTTGAGCAGCATTTGTCCTTGTGCAATTTAACTTAAAGAATTCTGTACGACTCAACGTTCTACCCTGAACATTTTGGAATAAAGCTCTGGGCAGTGGGCTAATCCTTTCATCAACTTGAAAATCATAAGATCCGTAACAATTCTTCGATCCTTCATAGGCATAATATTGTACTGGCGCATAATGGGACTGTAATCGCTATTCGTAATTGGAAAATTCAATTTGTGACTAATGTAGCGGAGGAATTTGTTTTGCACTCGCAATACGATCTATGTTTGTGTGCTACTGATGATTCCAAACAACCGATGCAAAGCAGAGCCTACTATGTACATATGCATAATATAAATTGAGGAGAGGTTTTGGCCGTTCCGAAGTTTTGACAGTTTCTTTTGAGGAATCCAATGATACTATTACATTTATTGACGGTTTTTTCTATATGTGAAATAAATGACAACCTTCGAGTCCATAATTATTCCCAAGTCTTTAACTTCTGAAACTGATATCAGTTCGTGATTTCCAAATTAATAATGATTTCTGATTATATTTTTGTTTCTGGAGAATGAGGTTGACACGCATTTTTGTGGATTGAGAAACAAATCATTATCATCACAGAATGTTTTGAGCCGCTTCAAGTCCTCCTGAATTTCTCCGCTGTCATATGAATCCTTTACTGTGTGATAGATTTTCAAGTCATCGGCATATAGTAAAAATTTATACTTATTAAAGCAACTAGAGATTTTTTTGATGTATATAATGAAGAATGGAGGAGGCAAATGGCTGCCTTGAGGAACTCCGGAGGATATCGTGAAGAAGAGTGACGTAAATCCATTTATGGCCACCATTTGTGACCTGTTAAGTGTTCCATGTAAGTGAAGTTTTTACCTTTTATTCAATTATATTGTTTAGGAATCCTGTGAATGATATCTGATTCAATTCCTTGACGAATGTTTGGAATACAAACTGGGTGGAAAAAAGTGTTTTTATCATTCAGTGTTCATATGGAAGTATTTCTATCGAAAGTTTTTCTTTCGTGTAATTCAATATTCATATGAAAGTACCTGTTTCAGGAGGACTTTACTCCCAGTTTGTGTTTGAAAAAGATTTCTTTGCATGATCTACACATCTATGTATAGAGTTATTCATTTCCAAATCGATTGCCTCCTTCCTCTCTTCAGAAGATTCATACATTTTTTTGTATCAGGAAGGAGCAGTAGTACACTTTAAAATGTAACCCTTTCAATTCAAACAAGATCCTTTTGACTGGGATTCAGTCAAATAAGCAAATAGATGTCTCAACGATGTCATCGATGACATGAATAGATCAAATTCATTTCGTGACATACTATCGTAATGTATGAATGAATTGTGTGCTTTCTCTTATAATGTTATCTAGATTGGTACTGAAGAGCTCTAAGGTAAGTGTCTTACGGCGAAACATCGATGTATACCAGTGAGGATGACAGTGTTCCATGTAAGTGCAATTTGTTACCATTCATTTGGAGTAGAACTCATGTTATTTAATTCCATTACGAATGTTTGGAATACAAACTGAGAAGAGAAAAGTGGTTTTTGTATGATTCAGTGTTCACATGAAAGTATAACACTTGCCTTATGAGCTTTTTAGTACCAATCTGAATAACAGTATAAGACGAAACACAAAATTCATTCATAAATTACGATTTTATGTCACGGAATGAATTTGATCTATTCATGTCATCGATGACATCGTTATGAAGTCATTCGCTTATTTGATTGAATCCCAGCCAAAGGAATCTTGTTTGAACTGAAAGGGTGATATTCATAGGAGTAATTAGTAGGAAGCCAACAACTGTCTTTCCTAAAATTAATCAGTCCTGAAAATATAACCCTTTCAGTTCAAAGACACTTGTTGTCTCATCAGCATCAGAATCCATCAGCATTCAATCCATTCATAACATTATATTCTATGCTGATAGTACGTAAAGACATTCATTCGCTCATTTCATTCAATCCCAACCAAATAAATCTTGTTTCAATTCAAAGTGTTGTATTTTAAGGGAAGATTATTTTTGGAAAATGAAGATTTTGGATTTTTCACTTCTCTATCTTTACAGAAAAAATATGAGAAACTTCCGAAGGAAGAAAAATATTCAGTGTTAAAGAAATTAATGTCTGCAAAGTACAAAAAGTCATATTAAAATATGTGACCACTGCAAACAAACAACAATCCATGTAAATTCGCAGTCCACAATACATATGTTTCTGACTCTCAGTTAATGCAGCACCAAAAATATTACTCAGAAGACTTTATGCCGTGGTTTCCGGATTTGATTTTTTTCCCCAATTCATCAATGAAAAAGGGACTCTCTCTAACTGTTTGTGTCTTTCGATGCCAATCCTTTGTCTATCTGTCTGAATGCCATGAATTTAATAAGCTAACTAACGCATTTTCATACGAATATCGCCAATGGACGAAGTCATTCCAAAATAAGATTGGCTTATGTGTCTTATGTGTAAAATTCATTACTATTTTATGTGAATTTGATCAAACAGTTTGAAGTTGAGGCGGCATTTGTCTATTATCTAAGGATAACTCACTACAACCATTTCACTGTTCAAAATAATGGTCACATATAATGTGGTATTTGAAAAACTATTCAGTTTGGTACCATGTTGTTCCCTATACATTGCTCCGAATAAATACGATGATTGTCTTGACATTTCATACATATCATAATTACCCCTTTCGGTCGATCGGTAGTCAAGCGGTTCGGCGTGGGTGCTAACTCGAATTGACTGCCGTATTGGTCGGTGGTTGAAACCCTAGTCTGAACGATCGATCTTCACTTGCTATCGTCCAAGCCGTGTTAGGAATCACACGTTAAAAGGTAAGACCTTGGTAATCCTTAGCTCGCACAAGTGTCGACTCCTGAGGGTTGTCGTTCGTAGGGTTGTAATAGCTGGTTAACGGAAAAACAGATTTTTTTAAACAGAAAACCCTAGAAATAATCACAGAATTTCATGGTTGTATTTCAAGTGGTGAATCGTTTTGGAGGTTAGAATCGCATTTTTTTATAGTTGTCTTTACGTAGATAGAAACTAAACTGTTATAAAAAACAATATAAAATTATTTTGAAATTGTAAAGAGAAATCAGAAATGTAGTATATTCTATTTTTGTTTGTCATTCATAAGAGCACTAGGGTGATGTCCATTTTACATGGAACCGTGCGGCGGTGAGGCATTAAAAAGACAACGGGACATATAAGACTATTGCAATTTTCGCCCAAAACGAGCCACACAACCAGAAAACCCAAAGGAGGTAGCTCCAGTTACAGTCAAATAAACCACCACAGCCGTTCTTACCAAACAAATAGAAGCCATCATAAAGCTACAAACTACACTACTCCTGAACATCCTCCCTGACATGAGAACCGAAATCCTCACGATAACCAACGAGCTCTGCAAGACCATACTGGGACACACGATATTCGCCACAGCACACGGAAAAAAAATCGAATACGTATTTACCGAAATCACACCCGAAACTAATGGACAATAGACACACGACGCAAGAGAACGGACGTTTTCTCCTCGGAACCGTAAACACCCAAGGGCTAACCCGCAAGAGGCAGCACACCAAACTACTACTACACACACACAAAATACACATACTAGGCATCACTGACACACTAACAAGGAACCCACCACACTTCACAGGATACCACACAATACACAGACCAAAGGACCAAAACTCTCGCGGGATAGCCATCTTCATCAAACACGACATACCACATAAAAACACTCCTAACCCCCACATATCTTATCTCTCGATTGTCTCGCAATCGATCTATACATATCCAACAGCACAATAACCATAATTACACTCTATAACCACTACCACCAAACACTTCCTAGAGAAATCATGGAATACACCTCATCCCTTCCTAAATCTTTTCTAATAGGCGACCTCAACGCAAGACATACACAATTCGGAGACACCAACACAAACGAAAGACTACTCACTAACTACCTACTAGAACACAACCCATACAGAATCCCATGCCCAGACCCGACGTTCCTGAGCCAACAGGGAGCCTCAGTCATCGACCACATCCTATGTTCAGAAAACCTAATGGAGGCGATGGATGACCAGGCCTACACTGGCGACACAATCACCTTCCCCTCCTAGTCAAAACCTTCCTAGACTCCCAAAATTCCAATCACCCCCGAATACATCACATACAAAAACTTCAAATACACCGACTTCAAAAAATTCCAAAGACACATTAACCAAAACCTACCACAAATCAGCAGACCTACCCTTGATAACAACAAACTCATCGACACACGAATCGACAAAATACAAACACTCATCCACAACTAAAACGACGAATCCACACCAAAAACAACTAGACGATGCGACTAAACTCCACTACCCCCCACCTAGTAAACCTAATCCGCAACAAAAGAAAACTCTACAGGACCTACATAAAAACTAGAGACCCCGCTACTAAAACGGAATGGAACAGACAAAACGCAAGAATACGCCTACTCATCAATCTTTTCACCCAGAAAAGATGGATGGAAGAAACAAGCAAACTAGACTACAAAAACGGCTCAGCATTTTGGAACAAATTCAAAATACTTACACGACAGAAGCAAAAAACACCCAGCCACCTAATGATCGAAGACAACGCCATCTCCAACCCAACAGAAAAAGCTGAAGCCTTCTGATAAACACTTAGAACGACGTACAATATTCCTACCAATGAACACTTCGACATCGAACACATGAACAACATACACCAACAAATCACCACACACCTAGGCAGACACCCAGGACCAATCCCGATTGACCACACTGCCCCCTCCGATCCCCTATCAGCGAGGACGACATTCTCAAGGCCATCCAACGCGGAAAAAACATAGCCCCAGGGCCAGATACAATAAACCGCAGAACTCTAAGAAACCTACCAGACACCATCCTACCATACCTTAGCGATATCCTGAAATCATGCATAACCCTAGCGTGCTTCACCAAGGCCTGGAAACACCATAATGATCCCCAAACCTCATAAAGACCCTATCAACCCCGAATCCTACCGACCAATCAGCCTCCTCAATTGCCTAGGCAAACTACTTGAAAGATTACTAACCGACAGACTCACCGACTACCTACAAGAACACAACATTATACCACCACACCAACACGGCTTCAGGGTCGAACACTCAACACAAAACACTCTCATAGAGCTACAAACACACATCACACAAAACATAAACGCCTCGTTCGGCACGTTAGCTGTGCTACTCGATATACAAAAAGCTTTCGATAGGGTCTGGCACGCAGGCTGATAGCCTCATACCTCACAAACAGACAAATACAAATCAAAATCAACAACACACTTTCCAACCCATTCACACCCAAAGCTGGAGCCCCCCAGGGCTCCATACTAGCTCCTATCCTATTCCTAATTTTCGTCCACGACACCCCCACAACCCAAAAAATACTCCAATACGCCGACGATACCATCCTATACTCCTCCGCATCCAACACCCAAAAACTACAGACACAAACACAAACCATGATAAATCACTTCACACAATGGTGCAACAAATGGCGCATCCAGATAAACCCTACAAAAACTCAGACAATCCTATTCCGACACCCAAACACAACTAACCGATCCCGACTTAACCCCGATAACTTGAACCTCAGACTTCTAGGAGAAAACCTCCAACTCCAAGACTCGGTGACCTACCTAGGCGTGAGTTTCACGAGAACACTCAATTGGGAAACCGACATCAGAGAAACCCTGGACAGAGTCAGGAGAAGAGCAAATCTCCTGAAAGCTTCGAGGGGAAACTCGGGAGATGCAACAGCCAAACACTAATGCACACATACAAAACATACATACGACCGATCATGGAATATAAAGCAATAATTCACAGCACAATACCAACACGACTGACAAACCGACTACAAGCCACAGAAAGGAGAATACTCCGAAACATACATAACCTACACTACCGATTCCCCTCCAATGAACTATACCAAACAACAAAACTAACCCCAATAAACATTAGATTACAGGAACTCCGAAGAAAATACACCGAAAGAACTATGAACAGCAACAACACTGCAGCCAAGGAAACACTGACCACACCCTGGAGACCCCGCGGGGGCGCGAGGAGGATACCAAGGAAGGAACTCCCATTTCCCCCAACCAGACTACTGGGAGCCCTGGAGGATATACCGGAGGGATTCCCAAGACATCGTAGACGAGTTCCCGCTGTCAATCAGATAAAGACCAAACCACAACCAAGGAAGACCCGACCGAAAACACCGGAACCAGCGACGAAACCCGACAAACAACCAAGAAGATCTACACACAAAGGAAAGAAGGCCAACGGACAAACCGGGACACTGGACACCACAAAATTAAACACAAACACTAACCCTAATTTTTCTTTATTATATCTATATAAACACCAAACAACACAGCCCCTGAAGAGGCATGAGCCTAAAGCAGGGCACATAAAAATTGTAAATTCATAAAAACATGTAACACACCTAAAGAGACATAATAAACGTATTCATTCATACGTATGATTAGTTTGATCATCCTCTTGGAGATGATCACTTGGTGATCGAAACACGTGTCGAGTTGTTGAAATAACGGTTTGGTGTTGGAAAAAAACTCCAGTAATATTCATTACTACATCAAAGGTTCCAAACTGTGCCTCAAAAATGCATTGTTTACTATGACATAAAAAGATTTGAAATCTCTGAAAGACACAATTCAATTGAAAATCAAAATGAATAGCTGAAAATAACAATCATATTAGGCAAAAATACTCTGAAATCAGATTAAAATAAAACAAAATACAATCAAGAAAGTGTGGCATTACCCAAAGACGATTGTGGATACTAATAATCGAACAGTCGTGAAGTAACTGAATTCTTTTAATTTTAATTTTCTTATTTTCTCAATTGTTCAATTTTCAGTTTCTCGCTTGTATTTCATTTTATTGTAATTTTATTTTAATGGTTTCGAATAATTTTCTGCAGTTTTTCATATTCCGAGATGTGTTGAGAGTACATATTGAGTTGTTAAATTGGTATTTGGTACGATGATCCACAAATACCTGCAAAATTGCAAATTCTCCACAATAAATAGTAGAGTGCGGTTTCAATAAACACATACCGGTCAGAGCGTGCTGTTGGTTTTGGAGCAATTCATTTCATGTGTCAGATTATACTTTAATGTCGTAATTTTCCTATTTGTTTTCGGGCAATTAAGGTAACCGCCAGACCTAGATTTGTGTAGCCACCTACGTAATTGTATATTTGGCTTTTTATTCGATACAGGTATCGAACGATTATTTGTTAATTTCAAATGTTGCTTCGGATAGAGATGCTTATCATAATGAAGGATGACTCGCCTCCATATATCGACATCCAAGAGAGGAAAATACCAGATATGTACACCGCAAGTGACTCATTCTTTGCTTATTTTCCCAATCCTCCTGTTTGTTAGGTAATGCTCATGCAATTTTATGATGAGTGGTGGAGATGACTCCTACTCATCTGTTTTGAATCTAGTGAAAAATCATGAGTTTGGGGTGATATAAAAGAGAAAATCGGGTTATGAAAAAGTGAATGATTCTACTTCAGATCACTATTGTCAGCTTAAAGGTGTTTGAGATCAGGCAATGATGTGAACCTCTTATATTTTGATTTTGTTACATTTTTATTTGAGATGGTGGTGTACTACAAAGTTACATATATACATAGATGGGCGGAAAAGTTCGTAGGTTCACATCACGTTCGGAAGATCGTGGGTTCGATTTCCGCCTCGACCAGATATTTTTCTCGAGAGAACTCATCTGGTTGAAGCGGGGATGATTCTGCAACCATGTTAGGAATCACACGTTAAAAGTTAAGACCTCGTTAGTCCTTAGCTCTTATGGAGGCGACAGCTGATTAACGGAAAAACAGATTGTAAACACACAGATGACTGTACTACTATTGAATCCATATTATTTTTAGGTAACCGTAACCTTGAACCTTTGTGAGATTTGTGAGAACATTTTGAGTGAAGCAAATTTTGCTAGTTTCAAGAAAATGGATGAAAACGAATTTCATGTGTTAATATACCATTGCTTTTTGTCGTTAGTAGTAGTTCCGAATTACCTAACTCTGCCTGTTACTGTTCCTATGCTGAACTACCTGTTTTTCATCTAATTGGTTATGTATTTCATCCCTGTTAGTGAATATCCCCTATATTTTTTTCCTGATATTTTTTATCATTCAGAATTATTACGTATAAGACCAAACAAATGGCCGTTTGTCGCTATTCACAGGACTCATTCTACACTTTTTGATTTCCAAGCTTTCGAAGGAAACAATCTCAAACATTTTTCACCCATTCTGTGGTCTATCTCTGTGACGTATTGAGCGACAATAGATTTCTCCGGTCGATGAAACCGAATATGCGAAACATGTTCCTTGTAATGAGTTAATATAGTCCGTTTGGTTTGACCACCCAGCCTCATTTAATGCCTGCACTACAAAAACTGGACAACTGAGAGTTGACAAAATCCAGATTAAGCCTCAACTTTCCGGATACATGCAGGATAACAGCGATTGACACCAATAGGATTCCTCAGGAGCACAAGAAATATTCGTTTTCGTCTTATTAGAGAAACTTCAAGAATATTTGAGAAATGGACGAACGACAATTATCATTTACCAGACTAAGAAAAACACACTATTTGTTGGAAATGAAAATTGATCATCCTCTATACAGACTTCCATAGGAACGGTCGCTATTTCTTACATTAATGGCGACCGTGACCAGACAGACAATGGGAGATTTGAAAGTACTTCAAAAGACAAGGGTTTTCCCCAGACGAATGTTCGAAAAGACATGCAAGATTTCAAAACAATTTTGAGCGAAGTTGGATTGCAGAAAGGAGAGCTTGCAGCGTTATTGAATCAAATGGAAGATAGGGGTCAAAGGGTTATAGCGTTGGATGAAAAAAGTTTACCAGAGCTAGTCAGAGCAAACGCCGACGATAAAGAAATTGAACAGGTAGTCCAAGATCCCAGAGCGATCAGACATAACTTATTTTCACACAGATGAAACCTTAGAGTCTCAGTAGTGTCTCGTGTGTTTTGAATACCTGCGTGTTTATGAAACTTGCTGAGTGACACCTGGGCAGGTACCAGGTGAGAAAGGTAACTAAAAATAAGAGCTACTTAACTTAAATTTGTATAACTGATTTTCATACATATTTTGTAGAATATTATTTCGAAATACTGTAATAAGTGTCAGACACTTGTCATGGACCAGAACTTTTGTCAGACGCTTTAAAGCTCCACTAAAGTTAAATGAACTTTACTTACTTTTACATGTCTGATTTTTAAATATGTTATTAATGTGACTATAATAAAGTTATAATTAATCAGTCAGACAAATTAGAATGACTAAACATCCCTCAAACACAAAAATTAGTTAACCAGAAGTATGAGCGCGAGAGTGCTGTGCGCATGAGCCTCAGAGTAAAAAATTCAAATACATTAAGAATACTTCGATCCGATTAGATATTTTTGCATCTCTGTTTTAATATGATGAACTCTAGCATTAAAATAAATATTAAAGTAAATTAATGTATTGAATATATTTGGGATAATTAATTAATTCGGAGCAATTTGGTTTCATAAGAAATTGTATTTACTTTATTGTCAAAAAGATACCAGTTAGGATGATTAAAAAAAAATAATTTTTGTGAAAAAATGTTCAACTAGGATTAATTGAATCAAACATTTTTCATCTTTTAATCATCATATTCATTGTCGCAATTATTAGAATTTTCATCGTTCAACCAATCTTGATGCTACTCATCCGAGTCATCATCTTCATCATTCTCAGTTATGTTGGTACTGGCTGGTTCTTCTGCAAAAAATTGTTCAAAGAATTAAAAAACATAAAATTACAAACATAATAAATTCTAAACCTGAAATCAAAGTATAATACCTGAAGTTTGAAGGAATTCACTAACGTTTGCTGGTAATTGGTCACCATGTAACCAATGAAAGTGATATTGGTTTTTTTCTAATCTCCACCCATTGTGTTCAGGAGTAAAAATGATTGTTTGTTTTGCATTTGCATTATTCCATATGCTAGAAATGTAAGTAGTACGGCGGAATTGTTGGAATAACTCACTTTGGCATGGTGGTAAACTGCTAGCATCAAAATTTTATAAATTTTTGCGATCGAATTCTTCGTTAATATTAGATACGCTGTAATTATTCAAAAATAACTGAAGCCGGGCAGCATCAAAGTTGCACGTATCAGGAACTCTATAAATTTCGCAGATAAATTTTTGGATTATTTTGAAAATATCTTTTTGGATGCGCTCATCGGTAAACAACTCTGATTTTCCAAAATGCATGAAAGCTCGCTGATATTCATGTTTCTTCATTAATATATTGAATGGTCTTTGTTTACCTTTTTTAAAAAAGGCGGGATTAAAGTTACATCCAGTTAGAGCGTGAAACCCTGGCAAACTTCTACATAAAGAGGGTCCCCAAGTACTCGTAAACCTTTGTCAAATTGATGTATCTCTGGTTATTTCCGGTGCCTGCGTTTAACTATTAATTCGAATCATCATTTTTTAAATTATGCATATGTCCTAACATAATTATCGTAATGGCAGTATCAGAACATCTTATAACTAAATTTCCTTGGAATTTGTTATGGATTATTCGCTGTTTAATACAATTTTGATTTTTTTAAATGTCTCTTTAGTAAATAACTTTAACGCATTACAGAATTGTCTACAGAATATACATTTTAAATTGTTTTCTTCCATTATTTTCACTATTGCAAATAACTTAATATTTCTCACAAATTACACGATATAAACAACAAAAACATGTGCTCTGACAGACTCGAACTAGACTAAATATTATAGGTTACGCGCAAGGGGCACATACACAGTAGAGTGAAACAGATTATGAGTTAAAGAAGGAGAATCAAGTTTTTTGGGAAAGAAAGTTTTTGGCTTTCTACTACTCCATCTGATACAAAAGTAGTAGTAGAAAGCCAAAAACTTTCTTTCCCAAAAAATTAATCACTCCTAAAAATATAACCCTTTCAAATCAGATAATCAAGTTATTATGGACGTCTCACTCACTCTGAAATGCAAGCACAGCACTCTCGCGCTCATACTTCTGGTTACCTAATTTTTGTGTTTGAGGGATGTTTGGTCATTCTAATCTGTCTGACTGATTAATTATAACTTTATTATAGTCACATTAATAACATATTTAAAAATCGGACATGTAAAAGTAAGTAGAGTTCATTTAATTTCAGTGGAGCTTTAAAGCGTCTGACAAAAGTTCTGGTCCATGACAACCCAACCAGCAAAGTTGTTTTATAATTTCATGGTATTGCAATAGTTTAATTTTATTACTATTTTATAATTAATTCCAAAATGCTAATTGTTTATATTTGATGATCGGTGAACACAATACAGTTGTAGGCAATAAAAGTGTTTCATAAATTTTTCATTAAAACGTTTATGAAATAAAATTAAAAAACCATTATAAAATAGTCGGAAAATTATCACAGGAACGTTTTTGCAACTTACTTATAAAACTTATTTTCCTATAAAAGTAAATTGTCATGTAGCAGTTTTATAACACTTTTCTGTGAGATTTTTATGATACTTATAAAACTATTTCAAGCTTATTTTATAACTGTTTCCTGTAGCTTTAATGAAATTATTTTATTGAAATGCTTTCAGATACTATTTTATTTTCATTACCATATTGTCACTTCAATGATAATTTCCCAACTATTTTATAGTATGGTATATTAATTACAATTCGAAAACACTAATATAACTGTTATAAAATCAAATTACTTTTGCTAATATATATTTGCTGCCACCAAGAATAAAATGCAGCATTTAAGAACAACCAGCTGACATCGATTCCTAATCACAGCTTTGAAAAATTCTTCAAAATTTTAGTTATGTTTAGTAAGAATATTTTTGTTTAGTTATTCAAGTGGTGGAAATTATCGTGGTGGAAATTAGTTCTTCAGCAACTTCTAAATATTTGATTTTTATTGAGTATATGGTAAGCATATATATGTGTATATATATGTTATACTTTCAATTTGATAATAATTCTATTGTGTGGATGCTGTAGTGGATTTTTCTGTTTGTATCCCGAATATATAAATGAAAATAAATAACTCAATGGCGGCCATTTTGAACATTTATTGGGTTTTAGATTCAGTTCGAGGTGCTTCAAGTAGACGAAGAAATGACTTGGTGTTCCATAAAAAAACTTTCTGTGTATTGGAAATACTAAAAAAACACTTAAAACTATCCCACCTAACCTAGTGCTTCAATTTTTTTGGCGAAAAACAGGAAAAGGTTATTATAATGGTCAAAACCCGTTGTTTAGCCTTCATAATCGATGAAAGAAACTTTTTAGCCAAAACATCCCGACAGATAATATTTATCCAAATTGTATGTGAGAAATCCTTTATTCATACAAACACTTTTGTAGAAACCTACAGCTTTAAAAGTAGTCCGATTCTACCGCAATACCATCACTTCCAGAACTAAGTGTTTCTTAACAGTTTTATAGGTAAAATAGTAGCTAAAATACGTTGAAATGCTTGCTACTAATACCAATTCATTTTATAGAATGACGCCATTTTAAATGATAGCGATCCGGGATACTGAAATTAGATGAGTTGAAAATATAAAATACCGCACATTTAGTGATATTTACAGCTGAAAAATACATAAATATTATAACATTATATTATTTAGTAAGTTAAGTATGTGACTAGAAAATTAATACTTCGACAAAGTTAATTTTTTTATAATTAATAAATTTACCAAAAACATTTTCATACAAGGTGTTTTTCGAGGATTGGAGTTACAAGGTAAATATGCAAAATTTAGATGAAACTTTTGAATTTGAAGGAAATATGCTAGAACAACAAATAATTCGCAATTACATTCCGTGTAACAAATGTGAAACTCACTGGAATCTTTTGAAAATTAATAATATAAATATTTCTGACTTTTGGACTGGAATTTCGGATATTTCTCTCCTTTTTTAGGCTGATGTCATTATTTATTTGTATACTGGATCGATAAAAAATAATGGCGATGGTTTAATTGCGATGGAGAGTCGATTGGGGTGAATTGGCCATCAGCAAGAATTTTGGAGATTTTCCCAGACAGAGATAACATAACAAGAATAGCACGAATAAAAGTGAATAAATGCGTACTAATTCGTCCACTACAAAGATTAATTCCCTTGGAACTATTCACAGATGGAAGCATTGAGTTATCTAATCGAAATAAGGAAATAGTATCAAAGTTCGAGAAACATGAAGAAGATCAGACTACTGAAAGAAATACAGAAGAAGAAGAAAAGGAATCAGGAGGAAAAGCGAAAATGTTCAGAATAACGAAAAGTGGAAGGAGAGTGAAGAGTCCAAACCGTTTCAAATTCTATTTTTTTATTTTGCAAATTAATTTGCAAAAGGTGGGAGAATGTTGAAAATGAAAATTGTTCGTCCTCTATACTACAGACTTTCATCGAAACGGTTGTCATATGAATAAGTTGTTATGACAGAGACTTTTTAGAATCGTGGTAATTAATTTTTGAATTGTCAAGTTATTACCAGAAAAAGTAATAAACAGTATATTTTGCATTCGTATCACAGCCGTTTTCCCATTTCTTACACTATTAATGATTTCGATCTGTTCTTTCAGAAAATTTTACGAAAATAATGAAGTCTATTCATTCATACAGTAATTTTAGAATAAGTACATGAAATGAAACAATACTCATTTGATTGGATCTGACGAAAGGTGATATTTCTAGGAGAGACTAATTCTTGAGAAAGAAAAATTTTAGCTTTCTAATTTTCATCTATGAAGCAATTGATTACCCGATATTGGTTTTCAAACGTATATAAAGATACAAAATGTCGTATAGCAAAAATAATATTCTTGAATTGCGAAACAACGTCTGAGCTCTTGCCTACCGAAGGGTCGATTTTGAAGTGTTGATGGTCGATTATTTCGCGAGGGTTCCTTGGTCTGAACAGTCTTCTCAAAACAACTTCTTTCAAGCATTGAATTACACGAAAAAAAAACTTTCGAATAAACTACTGACAAATGAACATTGAATTATACAAAAAATATATTTCCTCATCCTGACCATCCTACCACCACGGAGTTGGCTACTATGAACAGAAAATGTAATCGTTCTGCAACATTCATGAGAACGCTTCACGAATTTCGATGAAACTGATTGTTTCTCTGGTTTGCTGGTGAGAAACCAGCTTTCAGCACTTATACTCATATGAAATGCGTGTATATAACTTGTCGTACACACGGCGAATATCTATCTATAGTATGAAACAAAAGTAAAAACGTGAAAATGCGGGACGTTTTAACTTATAGTGTCCATACGTTGACAGAAATATGTATTCTGGTAGCTTTTGCATACAATGGCCGCTGCAACTTGATTCTTATCGATTCACCCGACACTTTTTTGTTATTTCTAAATCGTGTCTCAAAAATGGTGTGGGTTTATTTAGTGATTCAGATTTGCTATCGGTGTCTGTGAATTTTATACAGAGTGATGTCGGAAAAGGATCACGCAGATACTGTGCATTTCAAAATGTCAAATTCGACTGGCATATTGCATAACTAGTTGCTGCCCGCGGCGCAGCCCACGTACAATTTGGTTTGTCACATTAAGTTTCGTGACAGAACATTTTGAATGAATAGTTACATTATCTTTTTATTAACCCAAAGCATCAGGTTTATAACTTCAAAACTGACGAAATTCAATACCATACGTTTTCTGCAAGTGGCTGTCAATGGATATCTTTCGAATACTTTCACCATCTACGTTGGTGTTCGCCAGGAATCCATATTATCTCCAACCCTCTTCTTATTGTATATCAATTACTCATTGGAAAGAACTGAGAATTCAATATATTGCTTTGCTGACGACAGCACACTTGTTTCGTCATTTCATTTGGATTACAGAACATCGGCTACGGAGGTACATCTTCACCGGCAGCAGGAGGATGCATATCTTAATGAGGATCTAAAAGTGATTTCGATTTGGGATGAAAGTAACCAGGTTCAATTAACTGTCACAAAAACCCAGGCATCGGTTTCTCGAAGGAGATAAATGTCTCAGAACCGGATATAATAATGTTAGGTCGGACATCTCCACTTTCTCAGATATTGTTGCTGATATTGTGCTATTGTCAAGCCGTTATATAAGAGTGGGGAAAAATGAAATAGGGAATTATAATCCAATCTCACTAATTTACAATATTTCTAAAATTATGGAATTTCCTGAATAAATTCTACCTTTTGTCTGAAAATCAATTTGGTTTTCGAGAGGGAAAATCAACGGGAGATGCTATTTACAAATTAACAACATCAATTCACGATTCCCTAGATAAATCAGTACCAACAATAAGCATCTATTTTGACCTCTCGAAAGCCTTCGATACAGTTAGTCACCAAAAGTTACTGAATAAATTGAAATATTATGGGATTAGAGGAAACGCCTATGATATATTGAAAGATTATCTGTCAGAACGAACGCAACAGCTGCGAAAAGATGACGTATGTAGCAGTCCTAGAAAAATAACTTATGCGCAAGAGTCTGTTCTGGGACTAGTACTCTTTATTCTATACATAAACAGCCTTTTTAACATAGTTTGAGGAAAATCATTAGTTTTGCAGATGATACTGTTGTTACTTACAAAGCAAACACTTGGAGTGAACTTCAAGAAAATATTGAGAATAATTTTCCTAACATAGGTAAATGGTTTCAGTACAATAAACTTACTCTCAACTTAAATAAGAGCTTTCAGATGGGACATTACAAGGAAGCATCTGTCGAATAAAATACGAGGAATACTTCCAAAATTCAAATATTTGAAAGCATTTTCAGATCTGAAACACCTTAAAACAGTTTATTTCGCATTGGCACAATCATAATTAACATATGGAATTTTGGGATGAGGTGGTGTTACAGACTGTTTCATTAACAAGATCAAAGTATTACATAAATGGATTTTGAAAATAATTTTTGAAAAAAATACCAACTATTCTTCTGAAAGTCTGTATAAAAAAACTAGAATAACGGATGATCGTCAACTTTTCTGTGAAAAAATTCTAGTATTTAAAAAAAAAAGAAAAATTATACTGAAGTATCATAAGCATGCTCACAATACGAGAAGACGTGATGAACTGTTTTTTTCCTCGAAGTGAAAAAACAATTGGCCAAAGGAACACAAATTATATAGCGCACAGATTATGGTCGTTGATGCTAGAAGACCTTAAAAATATTCCAACCTTTCATTATTATAAAAGTAAGCTTAAGTAATTGGCCGATACTTGATGAAAATCCATATTAAAAAAACTAATCAATAGAGTTTATTCTATGATTTTCACTATAAGGGTTTTACAAAAACCGCGACACGTGTTTCGCTATACAATAGCTTCTTCAAGCATAACTGAGAGTTACTTCTGAATTAAGCCTTATATACTATAACCTAGTACCTATTCGTCTACCTAAGTAATAAACCTACCTGAAAAAATATACCTGAAAAAGGCAGGTATCAATACATTTTTCGAAAGTCTACCTGTAAATATACCAAACTATTTTTACCTGCGAATGAACAGATTTAATAATGGCGAATTATTCAATTCAGTTTGATCGATCATAAGATGTTGAGAGTTTTTGAATTTTTTTATTTCCATACTCTCCAACAGGTCATGGACGATTTGGAGAGAAGAATACACAGTGACCCACTGGTAAGAAGTTTCCTGTATTTGTATAGATATGTGGATGACATTCTGGTATGTTTCACGGGTACGAACAGACAGTTGACAAACTTTTTGAAGTACATAAATTCCGAATATTCCCCAAACAAATGACTGTGAAAATATACCCAATATGACAATATACTTATACCTACCAACTATGATGTTAAACACACTATTGTGACAAAGTTTATTTTTACTAGTTTGAATATCACGCACAAGCAGCCTAATGACTGCTCCAGTGATTTTGCACTTGTTTACCCACAAATCAATTTTATTATATACCTACCTACTTATATACTGTATCTATATGTTGTATTACCGTGTATTTTGTGAAATTTATTTTGTAAAAATTCGTGAATGAACCTTTTTATTATCATTATTATTATTATAAGTTTGTTGGGGGTTGAAATGGACACCAATAAGTCTTGGCACAATCATGATGCTGGAATTGCAAAGGTTGCTTTTCAAAAGCTTGGATTACTGTTCTGAACCAGAAAACTGTAAACACCTCAGCAACTTTTGATGCTTTATAAAGCTCAGATCAGACCTTCTTTGAAGTATTGTTCTTATGTATGGAGCTCTGCCCCAAACATACTTTGAAATTGCTAGATTCCATCCAGAAAAGAGCACTCCGCCTGAATGATAACGCGAACATCACGTGCAACCTGATAGCCTGGAACATCGAAGAAAGGTTGGAGATTTGTCTCTTTCCTATAGATACTTTCACGTAAAGTGTTCAAGTGACTCGGAACGTTTGATTCCACTAAGAGCGGTATGTAACAGAGATACGCGACGGACTGTGGCTGCTCATTGTTTTGAGGTTCAATTCAGTACACCTTGAACTTTACTGTTTGAGAACTCTCTCATCTCTGGAGAACTGCGTTTATGTGTGATGAACTTCCTGAGAAAGTTTTTCCGAATGGATTTGATCTCCAGCGATTCAAATAATAATAATAATAATATTTTATTGTGCATAAAAAATACATTCATACATAAAAGGAAAAGGGTTAGCCAAAGGCTATCTTCCACCCCTCCCAAAAATTATACAGTGAGTGTAAGGAAATAATTATAAAAATACTTATTTACTGTAATAACAATGATAGAGAGGAGTAAAAAATAATAGATCATATAGTTGTTAATAACTCTTAATATTCTTGACATTATTTTAATCAATTTAACAATTCTATTGCACTACCATACATCGAATTTTAAATTTTTCAAATTATCACTGAGCAGTAAGCATCTGTGATTTAATTTCATTCTTCAATTGATGAATATTATGATTTAAAAGAGGTAAAATTTCATTCAGATGAGAAGGGACTATATGAGAAAAACATTCTTGGAATTTGGAAGTACGGTGCCTAGATATGTTGAATGAGTTAATTCTCAAATTGACCATATGCATGTCAGAATGCCTGCTTAGTAAACTATATAGATAACTAGGTATTTTAGTTTGAAGCAACCTAAACAAATTTTTTTTTATCAAATAATGGACTCTGTACCTCACATTCAGCTCCTTCATTTTTAACAAAAATGGTGTGACATGTTCACCATATGGTATACATTATACGAATCGCATACAAGCATTTTGTATACGTTGTAACTTCTGCTTGTTTATTGCGGCAAAAAATTATAATACACCAAACAGCAATACTCGATATGAGGGTAAATAAGAGTTCCAACTAACTCAAGTCTCATTTCTTCTGATAACTGATACTTGAATTTGTATAGCGACTTGAGTTTAAAGAATGATACTTTGAAAATTTTTGTCTATGGTTACGCCAAGATTTTTAGCACTGTCTACCAAGTCAATGTCTGCGTTATCGAGAGTGAGCCTAAAGTTACACTGAGTTTCTACTATTTTTTTTTGCCCTATGCATAAGGCCAAAGTTTTATTAGGATTGATTTTCGGTCCATGATTCTCCGAGTATAGGAATGTTTTGTGCAAATCTGTGTTTATATTACGCAACTTTCTGTATCGGTGTTATGAGTAGACGGATATAACTGAATAATCATCTGCGTATAGATATGCCTGATAATGTAACTCCAACGGTATAGGAAGCGCACGCCAAGATAGCTCTCAGGTATCAAGAATTTTTCCGGCTTATACTTAATACTTATCGTTATATTATGACCAAAATCACACAAAATCCTTATGAATTGTAGCCTGTATGTTATTCTAATGTATAAGCCGTATTTATGTGAATTTTAATCTAAATCCGTTCAGTCGTTTAGGCGTGAAAGAGCCACGAACTTACATACGTACCTACATACATTCATCCTCACAAACTTTCTCATTTATAATAGTATAGATAGATAGATATTCATTCATCACATAATCACTTGATTATTCTGAACAATAATCAGTTCTCAATTGAAAGCTTTTGTATCTTCTACTTTCAATGCTCACCCATCGTTATTATCACCTTCTAGAATCCATTTTCGTTCAACGTCGTATTATGCCTGACATACTTTGTGGCTATTTTCAGTTATATTCAAACTATTCCAACTGGGCATTCGCGTGCAAATGGGGCAATAAAAGATAAATTTAATTAAGATTATACAACTTACGTGACTTAAAAACACACACACGGCTGGCAAAATATACACCAATAACTTTCAGCTGATAAGGTTTGTATAAGCCTTTGTGCACAAACATATTAAGAGAATTTCTATGAAAATGAAATAACAGTAGAGAAAACACGTATATGTGTAAAATGAGATCTGTCTAATTAAAAATTTTAATAGTTTTCCATCTGCAACATGAACTTTTGTTATGATTATAATGGAGAATTATCAATGGTACAATTAGATATTCCATTATTTCGAGTGTACTGAAAAGGATATTTCAGATGAAATATATTTCATTTTAGTATCCACTTGAATGCTAATGTTATCATAGTTTTGAAATATATCTGATCTAAGACTCCACTGAATCAACCACAAGCTATCATTCTATAAGAAACTGGATATAATTGCGAAAATCAGCTCTAGATTCTTCTACAGCTGTCATAATAGTGAAAAAAGAAATTGTAGAAATGATTATCACTTGGAATTCATTCACTTTGCACTGGAACTTTCGAAAGTCACACTGAGATTGCGTCAAGAAAATCAAGAATCAAGACCCACCTTTTTTTAAAATGAATAACCAATGCCATCCATTTCATATAAAGATGAAGAAGTCGAACGCCAAAAATAAAAAAAACTGAGCCCTCTCCGATTATATCCCATACAATCAATTTTTGTATTAGTAATCATATCTTTCCTCAAATCTGGAAAAAATCATTTAATATTCTCTTACCCACAACATCCAATCCAAATGATTTCAAATCTGTTTTTAGGGACAAAACACAAGCACTGGAGATCAAATCAATTCGAAAAAACATTCTCAGGAAGTTCATTTCACATAAACACAGTTCTCGAGGTGGAAGAGTTCTTGAATAGTGAAGTTCGAGGTATACTGAGTTGTACCTCAAAACGTTGAGCACCCACAGTTCGTTGCGTATGTCTGATATGTTTGTGTGCCGCGCTTCATACATGAGAACAATACTCCGAAGAAGGTGTAATCCGAGCTCTATAAAGCATCAAAAGTTACTGAGGTGTGTATAGTTTTCTGGTTTGGAACAGTGTTCCAAGCTTTTGAAATGCAGCCTTTGCAATTTCAGCGACATGAATGTGCCAAGACATATTGGTGTCAATTTTAATCTCCAACAAACTTATCGAAGCAGAAAGCGGAATTACCTGACCTGACATTTTTATATACATTTCGGAGACATTTAACTTCTTGGAGAAAAACGATGACTATGTTTTTGTGGCATTGAATTGACACTGGTTACTTTCACTCCAATTCGAAATCACTTCTATATCCTTTGCCGTCGTCATCAGGACAATATATTGGATTTTAGGTTTTTCCAATAAGTCGTTGATATGAATTAAAAAGATGGTTGGAGTCAATATGGCTCTCTAGGAAATAAGCATACTCTGTTTTACACCAAATGTTCAAGAAAATGAAATTTTTTTGAGATTCAGTCTCACCTAGATTCTAAAAGTGTTATTCCTTAGTGTCAGTCGGAAATTAGGTCTCAACACAGCTGTGTCACTGCCCTTCTGAATATCACCTATGGCATCTTTGGAGCGATTAACTAAAATCAGTTGACAGATTCAGTAACGCTTGACTGTATGAAAGCCTTCAACCGCATCAAACACACTTCACTACTTGTTATCCTACAATATATTGGCTTGACAGATGATTCAGTTATATATTTTTTTTTGCACCTTGGGAGCTGTCTGACTTGTCCATTTAGTCCAAGTCTCCAGGAAACACTGCAGCCTCTTGGGCTTATTGCGTTTGTTCTCCCATCTTCTCATGACACCCATTCCATCAGTCTCGTTCCCTGTACTAGTTTGTACAGATTCCGTGTTGGATGTTCGTCATATTCTTCTGGACGTAATTTCATACGTCCATATATGGCCTGCCTCCTGTGATTCAGTGCCTCACCTTCGCATAAAATGTGTAGAGCTGTTTCTATCCCTTCAATGCATAATCTGCAGTTGAGGTCCCCATTGTACAGCCCCATTTTATTCAGGTGTTCTCTGAGCGGACAATGACTGGTTAGTAACCCTGTAATTATTCTGAGCCGATCCCTACTATATTGAAGTAGTTCTTTGGTTCTTTTCTCGGACGGTTCCCCAATGAAGGTTCTACTGTGTTTGTTGCCAGGTACTTTTGTCCAGTACTCTGTGTGCTTCTTATTGGTCCATATCCTAATCTGGTTCCGTATCAGTGATTTTGATACCCCCAGAGCTGGTTCAGGACCTATATATGAAGTTGATGATCCGCGTCTAGCGCATTCATCAGCTTTATCATTACCTGTAATTCCTGAATGCCCTGGCACCTAGTACAAAGTTAATTTGTTCCTGTTTGCAAGTTCATTCAGTTCTTCATGGCATTCTCAGACCATTTTTGATGTCACCTTCGAGTTTGTCAGAGCCCCTAGTTGCGCTCTTGCTGTCTGTGAAAATATTGATCCGCTCATTTCTTTGAGGTTTCAATTCAATAAGCCTTGCACACAGCAAGATAGCATACACTTCCGCCTGAAATACGGATGTGTATAGTCCTAGCGGATAGCTGTACTTTAGATTTCTTTCCGCTCGGTATATTCCAGCTCCCGTTCCATGTTTGGTCTTTGATCCATCTGTATACCAGGTGTATTTCACAAACATGTTTTCGGGATGACTAATGCTCTTCCACTCTTCACGGCTTATGAACACTTGTTCCGAAATTTCTGTTCGGTCCGATCTTCTGTAGTTCGGTGAGTTTTCCAGTCTGAATTGGCCCATCCTGGCCTCCCCCATTATCACAAAGTGTAAAGAAGGTAGATTCAGGAGTGTCTCCAATGCAGCTGTTGGGGTAGTTCTCATTGCTCCCGTCATTCCAAAATATGCAAGTCTTTGCACCTTACCTAGTTTGTTGATGGCAGTCGCCTGCTTCACCTTTGGCCACCAGACCAGAGATGCGTATGTTATCATGAGTTTAACCACCATCGTGTATAGCCAATATACCATGTCTGGTTTTAGTCCCCATGTTCAGTACGTCTGGCGAGCATCAGTGCTACCTCCGCTTTCCTCTTTATCCTGTCCAAGTATTGGTTCCATGTCAGTTTGGAATCTAGGATTACTCCCAGATATTTAACCTCCCCCGACACTTGTATTTCTTCACCTCGAAGTTTTAGAGGTCCGAACCCCTCCGTTTTAGTCCTCTTGGTTAATGCTACTATGGTCGATTTGGATGGGCTTATGTTAAGCCATTCCTCTCCGGTCCATCTTGTTATGATGTTCAGGGCCTGCTGCATGCATCCCTTCACTTCTTTATTGTATTTACCCTGGACTAGGATGACTAAGTCGTCTGCATAGCCCAGTGCTTTATACCCATTACGGTCCAGGAGACATACTAGCTCATCCATTACAAGGTTCCATAACAGAGGGGATATTCAGTTATATTACTTCAGGATCATTTGCAAAATTGAAAACAGGCCGTTTCGATTGAAGGAAAATTGCTCTTCAATTTTCTGCATACAGAGAATATACAGTCCCACCTGGCTCTATTTTGGGACTTGTGCTGTTCATCATCTATACACACGAGTTCCAAAGTTGTATTAACCTCAGCTGCTGGTGATTTTGTGTTTTATTGAAGTTGAAGAAAGTTTCATCTTTATCATGATGATGAGGAATTTCTGGATTATTATTTGTCGAGATCATTCATGGACAATATTGTTGTATCAAATTTCTGAATATGATTTCGGTTCCTAGCGTAGCTAGTGAAGGTGTGGTTGGAATAATGTCGTAAGCCTATACTTTTGAAGCAGGGGCAACCAGTATGTCACTGAATATGTATTGTACTGATTATCTGCAATTGTGCGACAGTATTATTACTGTCAAATTGTTTTTGATTTTTGAGTAGAACATTCGTTCAAATGGAGTTAGCAAGCATATTGACATTGGAGTAGATATCATTCGCACTTAGTTTTCATTTTACTTCAAGTCTCGATCATGGTTATTGACGTTGAATATTTGTGTTGGACACTTAGCGATGGGATTGATAACTCTTATTTGTATAGTTGAGATTAGCTCACTATGGAGTACGTTGTGTGTCAGGGGCAATCTTGAAAAAGTCAGCTGAAAAAAGGATGATCCTCTAGATGATGACATGTGATTGTTCACAGCGTCTTTCGTCATTTGAAACTAATTTTCACAATCTCCCTATGATGTTTTTTTTCTCAGTAGATGAGATAATATTTCATTCAGTTCCTTTTCTACTGAATTTGGAGAAAATATCACTTGTTGAACTACCTTCCTTGAGTTTTCATTTTTTCTATCACTTTATATGCTCACTCTATATGCTCAGATTGAAGATTCATCAAACTTGAAAAAATACACCTTGGAATATCAATTTGGAGGAATTTGTTGTGTTTCGCATATGAAAATTTTTCAATATTCTAGAAACTGTTACAGTGCAAAATCAACAATTGAATTGTCAAATCATCTGCAGGAACAATTTGTTCGGTTAGTCTCAACTCCCTATACTATAGGTCAATGTACTGACACCTATCAGAAAATAACCACTCTCCTGGCTAATACCACGAAGATCGTTGGATCATATTCGACAAGTGTCAGTGCAGGAGCAAGTTATTCCTGCATATACTGTTGACGATACACCAGCCGCAATAGATTTTCGATTATTGGAACACACTTGCACACCGGTTTGGCCACTCGTCAGTACAAGATAGTGTCTATCATCAACATGAAGTCGATGACTTACAATAATTGAAAATCGAATTCTTTCAAAGTATCATTCTTCGAACTAGGCTGAAGTGGACAACCGGCAACCGATTTGTGAAGAAAAGCGAATTGAAACTTTCTATGTTTTTCATTTTAATGTGTAACTAACGTTATTACAGTTTTGTCCTATAAGGACATTTTCAAACTTATACAAAAGTTTCAATTCTCTTTTCTTCATTATGATTTCCTAGCACGTAGTAACGGCTACATCCATCAATTTATTGAACAGATTTGTCATCGCCCCATCTGCTTGTGTACGAGGTAACCAACCGCATATCCGAAATTTGCCCAATTTCTTGTATAAGGAAGTATGTCCACAGACTATATGTGAAATTCATATGTAATTACTTACTCACAACCAGTTTGGAAGAGATTAGGGAATGATGTGTTTGGACTATAGTGATCGATGTCAATCACAACAAAGAACTTTCTAGATAATTGAAATATTGATCAAACTCATCAGTAAGTTCACTGTAGATGAAATATTTAACGTAGAACTATCCAGAAGTTCGCCAAAGAACATCCAAGATACAAAGACGAGTGGGTTAGATCTAGAGTATCATTTCATACTGAGCATTTTGATAATATTCTCACTTTGACAGAATTGAATTTTTTAACAACACTTTTTCTAATAGTAATACCAAAAGATCTCAAAATATGAGTTCTCAACGAAAACTTTGTTATTTGGCAATACCATGAGGGCAAACAGCAAACAGCTCGTCCTACGAGCGAGTGGTTTCGTGTAATGCATGCTCGATTAGAATAGCTCAAAATAACAAATGGATAAAGAATGGACATTTATATGGGGAAATATTTAAGTCGTGTAGTATTCGTAAAGATTACCTTCTAAAATATTCTCAGCTGAATGATTCGATTTAAGAACCAAATATCATTTCTCGAATTGAATGAATTCAATCACCTCAGAATTTCAGCAAGGACATTTTTTGAAAGTACAATGTTCGAATGAATGAACAGAGTATACGTAAATGACAATTGTCAACAATAACTGACCTTTGACAGGTGTAGATGCATCACCAATACTCCGCATATTCTTTTGGATTTCATGAAAATTCAGAATAATGTTAGCATTCGAGTTGAAAATGTGTCATTATACGAATTAGGTTTGAAAGGGGTCTTGATATTTCTGGATGAAATATATAAATTGTTTTTATCCAAGGAGGGGTTTGAATTGACGGATTGTATTATTTTCGTTTAGTTATGTGCAACAGTAAAGTGTCTCTTGGTTTCTTGCATCTGTTCACTGTATTGGTGAATTTTATTTGATACCTATACGTAGATTTTCATTCGAATTATCTTATTAGAGTTGAGATCTAGTTACTGTCATAATCATATTATCAAATTAAACCTGAAAATGTACCCAACGTTTCAATATTGCCGGAAAATGAGTCTATATTTGATTTCATTGGTTTAATTTGATTAGGAAAGTGAAGATGATTGATGCATAACTAGGTCCCAAGTTTCTAGTTTGTTTCAAGAATAATTGAACCGAGATGTTAATCTCATGGCTGTCAGATTTATCGCTGTTAAGCATTGTACCGCTGTGAAATTGTTTTTGCTATGTGTTTTTGCATTCCGAACACATAAATTCACATTTGGAATGACATTCATTAGTTGAAATGAAAACTTGAATTCATAGCCCAAATCTTAACCTATCTTGAGAAAAATACTGTTGAAAATCTGTTTTCCCGAAATCAGTCATTCATCGAATGACAACCCTCAAGAGTGAAAACTTGTGCGAGCTGAATATCAAAGAGGTGTAAGATTTCATTATCCTACTCCTAGCAAGCTATAATTCATGAATTGAATTAGTGAGTTGCTGTTAAATTGGCATATATCTGAAAATCAATTTCAAAAATAAAGCCGAAAAATTGTGCCAGTTTTGACTCGATTCGCCATAATGTGTGCAAAAACCAATGAGTTTATGATAGTGGTGCATGTGTAAGAATAAATAATTGTTATATAACAACAGGTGGGTTGTCTGTCCTTGTTCATATTTCACTGCCTGAACCACTGTGCATGCTGTTTTTGGCAAGTGCATTCGTTTGGGATGTGGGGGTTGCGCAAACCGGCCATCGGATATCTGCTTCCACGTAGCCCCGATGGATACGGGAATGACAGAATAACTTGTGGTTCCGTTATTCCCTAAACTGAAAGGCATTCCGACGTTGGCTTAATCCTAAGGTGTTTGTATCCGTGCCAAGAGGATGAATGACACTGAGCCTATCAGCTGTCTATACAGAATCTTCGAGATACCAGGCGCCCTCTCGTCGTAGCATCGCCTTGTCATGGTAATGAGGGGCTCTGCCGTGATTAACCTTCTTTCCCCAGCTAGCCGTGGGACTTTTATGGACAGAGTTAACTTACTAATTCTTTCTGACGCTGAGTCTATAGAGGATATGGATGTCGAGCTTACGACTCCAACTGACCTCCGTGTAAATTTAGATCAGGAGAGAGACTACAGAGGAGATGGATGTCGAGTTTACGACTCCAACTGACCTCTTTGTAAATTTAGTTCAGGAGCGAGAGCTTCTCAACTCCTTAACTCTTGATCCAATAACTGAACCAGACAAATAGGTTTGGTGGTGCAGCCAGGAAACGACTGTGTCGTCTCTTCAAGAGCGGGTACCTTATGAAACCGACTTGCACCAGATTCCTGAGCGGCGTACGCAGAATCTGTCTTAGGTGGAGGAACAAACCCCCCATGAGCAGGTTAGCAAACGGTCACGCTCAAGTGATGATTCACCAAAACTAGAGGCGAAAAAACCCTGCACGGTTGAATCTAAGGCATCGTTAGGTGCAGCTGACGTGCAAAAACCCTCATATAAGTAGGTTGTCGCGGGTATCAAGGTGGGAATCTTGCACCTTGACTATCTGACTACCTCATTAACGATGAAACAGCAGAGCATATACTTTGTGCCTGCCCCGTTGGGGACCGAATCAGGTTTTTAGTGTTCTGCAGAACCGTACTCTTACCATCTGACCTGAAAGACCACTCACCATACAAACTAATCAGCTTCGTTGAGAAAGTAGGTTTATTTGGTCGAGTGTGAATAGGTGTGAGTCACAATAAACCCTTGAGGGTTGCGGTAGAGGGTTGAATAGACCCACCACTTTGGACCTTACCTAACCTAACCTATATAACAACAGCAAAATCAATGAAATCTATTACAGTATCATTTACAAAGCGCGAACAGAAAAATAGCATTTTTACGGAATAGATGACGAAATATTGCGAATCAATCCACTGCAAATGAAAAGAAGTGGCACTTAAGGAACGTCGTGTTGAGTGTTGCCAGATCTACTCTTTTTCTCCTGTTTTTGATTTTCAGGTACTTTTATTCTGTTTGACGGTTGATTTCGACTGATGACTCATTCACCAAATAACTGTCAGTAGTGGAAATGTATGTGGTATGTATCTATGAAAGATATTTTTTACTTTTTTCAAATATATCTACTATTCTTCTGACACAAAATCTACTGCTGGGTATGAAAGTAACCTGACAACACGATCTGACTTCGTGCTTGACAAACACAATATGAAAAATAATATAACTAAGCTGATACCTCAACATAACATTCATCAATGTTGAGACGGTGATAAATCGTGGAGTACGCTAGTAAGTAAATGAAATGACATTTGAAACATGAGAGTTTGAGTGTTTTTCCTGTTTGATTGATTTTTTTGAGTTCAGATTTGTTTTTGTAGATGTACATGATTATTTGATGCATAAACAGTTGTCTGAGGTCGAGTATACCTGTTTCTTGGAATAGCATATTGAAGGAGTAGTTGTTTTTTTGCCATAGATTAAGTTCAAAATTCTTTTGTTCAAGTATGTTTTTTAATTTCCTGAATATATATAATAAGTATCCCAATGTCTTCGTTATATTCGTTATGTGAAGATCCCAGCGTAGGTGTTTATCTATTGTTACTCCTAAGTACTTTATGTCGTTTCGCGAATGTACGACTTCCATATTTCCGTTATGTTCTACGTTCAAATTATCAAAATTGAGTAGTGTGCTTTTATTATTGGCAAATGGAATTAAAAATGTTTTTTCAAAATTGACAGTTGATATTTTTTGACTGAACCTACTGAATATGATTTTCAGATCAGATCCGCTTCTACTTTGTTTTTCAATGTGTCCCATGTTTGATCTGTATAGAGGATAGCAGTGTCGTCGGCGAAGCTGATAATGTTTTCTGTTGACATGTTTGACAATGATAAGTCATTTATATAAATGTCCTAAAACTGTACCTTGGGGTACCCCATAGTTGATTACCCCTTCTTCACTTAGTACATTGTTAATTTTCACTACTTGTCTTCTATGAGAAAGGTGACTAGTGAGTGGTTTGTTCGGTTCTCCTCGTAATCCTATATCGACCAAAGTTTGTAACAACTGGTCATGGCTAACCGTGTCAAAAGTCTTGGCCAAATCCAGGAACACGTACAAATTGGGCTGACTCTTATCTAAGGACGTGGATACTTCTTTGGTTTGGTAGGCAATTGCATCATCAGATATTATTTTATGTTTGTTGAAGAAGTCATTCATTCTGTTCTTTAGTGTTTTTTCGAATATTTTTGCAAGAGAGGTAATTACTGATATGGATCTTTAATTCGATAATATTATTTCATTTCTCTTTTGGTAGATTTGTGTGATTACGGCTTTCTTGAAACCACTCGGACATTTGCTACTAGCAAATATGTTATTCATAAGGTGGGTAAGAAGTGACAGAATTTCATTTGAGATTTCCTGGATCACTTTTGTGCTCATTCCATCTACTCCTGGAATTTTCTTGGAATCTAGTTCTTGAATTATGGTTAATATTTCCTTTTCGCCTACAGGGTTAATGTGATGTTGACTAACTTTTCCTTAAAAAATCCACGTGATTGCTGTAGAGATGCGGGTGGTGAATTAAAAAAAATATTATCTGGAAAATAGGTTTTTCTGGAATAACTTGGCAATGCCGCAATGGAAATTCGAAAACAAAAATTCCTTGCAGAACTAAAAAAATATGGGATCGAATATTCATATACTGGATGTTTTATGTAAAAAAATATAACTATGGTTGGCCACGCGCGGCTGAATCACCCAGTATGCAAGAAAATGATACTTAAAGATAGTATTTATCGATATGACTGCGAAAAAAATTGAGCAATTCGAAAAATTGTTCTCCAAGATAGCAATGGACCAAGGGAATCATGTTGACTCACTCTGTAGAATAACGAATGCTTTTATTTTGTGCTCTGGTTGAATCAAAATGTATTTCGATCCATATACGATCCATAAAAAAAGAACCTGTTTAATTTTTATTTGTTTGCGATTGACAAATTTTTGTTGGGGGTATATTTATATATTTATTTTTATAACGGAAGTTGTTGTAATTACAATAACATTGGAAAATCCGCTTGTTAACAATAATATAGTTCTAATTCATATTACCACTATTGAAAGTGGAGTTGTGTATATGAATAATCGAGTTCAATATGAATTGCCTATTAAATGACGGACTGATTAGTCTGAATATCCGAATTATTGACGTCTGCCTCAAACATTCATCAATATTGAAGTTTGGGTCGAACCCTTGAGGTATGCCTTCCCGAATTACCAGGCATGATAATATTAATGTTGATGAGGGGGTATCGGTCATCAAATTTGTTGATGTCCAGAGTACATTGAAAGTTCGTTAAGAACTTGGACGTATTCCAAAACAAATTGATTTGAATTCCTCATAGTGAGAAATTGTAAATGGAGTCCACTTTCATGGAAGTATGATATTCTTGTAGTTTATTAGAGAGTAATTAATTTTGAATGACAATATAGTTGCGAAAATAGGTTATTTTTTGAGGAAGAAAAGCTTTGGCTCTCTACTTCCCCATCATTATACAAAAAATATAAAAAACTTCCAAAGGTAGGAAGAAGGCAATTGATTTCAACGTAAACAGTTCCAAATCTGATTTGAAATAAGTTTTACGGTATTTAGCTGTCGCACTCCTACGAACGACAACCCTCAAAAGTCGAAACATTTGCGAACTAAGCACTAACGAGGTCTCAACATGTGATTCCTGACACGAGTTGAACGATAGGAAGTGGAAATGGATTGTCCGGCCTCGCGGCTTTAACCACCGGTTCACACAGCGGTCGATTGAGTGGGTGGAGCAAACCACCCAAGTCAACCCACCAGGCTACCGTTCCACCACAACTCTTTACAAAGATGTGTAGAACATGCATAAAAGTAACCCTTAGATAGGAACTGGATGAAGCCCTCTTGAAACAACTATGAACATTGAAAGAATCTGTACGAAAAAAACAATTTTTATATGAACTTCGACTTATATAAGAGCAACTTTTTTCCATTCAGTTTCTGCCGCAAAATTCCACACACATGAAACTTTATCATCATCAATGGTGGACTTCGAAGTTTCGTGATAGAACATTTGTCTTGTTGCCCCATCAGCATTGACCTGGATAACATTACGAAATTCGTGTAAATGGAATTGAATTGAATAAGCGTACGAGGTCATTACGGACTGGCATTGTGACATGAGTAGATTTAATTTGTCCGTGACATAAGGTCGTAATGTATTGAATAAACTGAGTACTTCATATTGCTATATTATACAGATTTATGTTGATGAGGCAACAAGACAAAAGCCCCATACCAAAACTCCGAAGACCACCTCTGAAAATGACAGGGTTCCATGTGAGTGAAATTTAATATCGTTATTCTTCCGTATACCTACTGTTGTGTAGCTTTTCCATGGATGATATCTGATTCAATTCCATAACGAATGCTTGGAGTACAAATTGGATCTGAAATTAATTTTTGTATATTTCAATGCTCAGATAAAAGTATTTGTTTGGAAAAAATTTTATTTTCGTGTAATTCAATGTTTACATGAAAGTTATAGTTTTGAGAGGGCTTTTCCTTCCTGCTTGTATCTGAATTAACTTCTATACATGACCTACATATCTTTGTAGTGATTTTATTTGAAAATAATTGCTTTTTTTCTTCTATTGCAAACTTTTCAAAATTTTTGCATTAAAATGGATAAGTATAAACTCAAAACCTTTCTGAAAAATGATTAGTATCAAAATATGGATCATGTTTCCCAAATTTCATCATCATCATAAACAAAAAATCCGCAAACATTTTTGAACCAGAATTGAAAATACGATAATCAATATGATGGAAGAAAATGATACATTACTAGTATACCTGTTAACAGCCAGGAGGATCAAGATATAATTCTTCTGAGAGAAGAATACTTTCAAAATTCAAAAAATGTCATGGAGAATTTACAAAAATCAATAAACAATTACTGAGTTGATTTACTGATCATTTAAAAAACTGGAGAGTTCGCATGACATAAAATTATAGACAGTCAGTTGAGAATCAGATTGCCAATCGGATCCTAACTTTCCTCACAGAATTTTGCGAAACTGGATTGGTATGAAATAGAACGAGGTTGGGCGAAAATCCTGTGTTTATTGGATTTAAAGGGGTAGCCACATTGGGAAAAAATACTCGGTACAAGAAACTTGACCACAACAACCGTAAGGGTCGTATAAGTGCCTTAGTAGTATGGAAATATCCATCATTATGAAATGAATGTATTTCAAAGACTGAATTTCAGTAGAATGAAAATTGGGATGTGAAAAATTTTGAAGTGATAATTCCTTATGGGAGGGTAAACCGCTTTGTTACCTAACGCGTTACAGCGTCCAACAGACATATATTGTTGACTGTATTACAAAAATTCAACCAGTAAGCACGGTATTTTCTTTCATTATGTAAAATGTGGCATGAAAATGTATGTACATTGATAGTCTCCGAACTGGATATAATAATGTCAGGTCAGACAATTCCGCTTTCTGTTTCGATAAGTTTGTAGGGGGTTAAAATGTACACCAATATGTTTTGGCACAGTCATGTCGCTGGAATTGCGAAGGCTGCTTCTCAAAAGCTTGGAACACTGTTCCGAACCAGAAAACTGTACACATCTCAGCAAGTATTGATGCTTTTTAGGCTCAGATCAGACCGTCTTTGGAGTATTGTTCTCATGTATGGAGCTCTGTCCTCGTACATACCCTGAAGCTGCTGGATTCCATACAGAAGAGAACCATCCGCCTGATTGGAGACACGAACATCACCTGCAACCTTGATAGCTTGGAACATTAAAGAAGGGTTAAAGATTCGTCTCTCTTCTCTATTCAAGTGACTTGGGACATTTGAAATATGCGACGTAGTGTGGCTGCTCATCATTTTGAGGTTCATCTCAGTACGGCTTGAACTTCACTGTTCGAGAACTCTTTCATCTGGAGAACTGTGTTTATGTGGAATAAACTTCCTGAGAACGTTTTTTCAAATGGATTCAATCTCACGAAATTCAAATCCAATGTGAATCGCTACTTTCGCACAGGCACCGCTCTGAGAACGCCTTAAGGATTCTGTTGCTTGTGTTTTGTCGTACCAAAAAAATTGAACCTACCTGAGTAACAATTGGATTTTGGTAGCTATAATCTATGTACATACACAAAATAATCAATAAAAGATTTTATAAATAACCTTTCTTTGAATCATCATATTGATATACATACAATTTTAGTGATAACCTGAACTTCAATCAATTTGTTATGAAGTTGAAAAGTAAGACCCAACATTTTTTTGAATTGCACAACTCTAGAAGGGGCCGTTTGCTAAAAGGGTAACAGATGGAACGGTAAAGATGGAGAAGTAGAAATCCAGTACTCTTTCTCTCCCAAAAAGTAATGTCTTAAAAATGAACCTTTTTCAATTGAAATTGATTTCAACTCCTGAAACAGACTAACAGAACTTTTCTGAATTTAGTATAAGAGGATGTGTTATTGTTGGTGAAATGATGCTGGAACTCCTCCAATGATAGAGGAAAAACAGTTAAGATGTGAGATATATATGGCTGTAAAAAGTGAGTCAAACATTTTCAGTTTTGGATTCAAATTGTTGTACTAAAAGGAATGTATTATCTACAGATATCTATTCAAAACCATATATAGTCCCCTGTAGAAAAAAAATGTCTGTTCACTTATAACAGCGATTGAAGTTTTGATTTTTTTTCAAATATAATATCTTATTATATGTTTTCATTAAATAACTCGTTGAACGCAACTTCATTGGTAGATACTTGTCGCACAATGTATGCGTGCGTTTTTGCGTTTCATAAATCACCACCAAAGAGATTATCACAAGGAAAACAAACCAGTTATTCAACTAGTCAAACAAAAGCCAAATGAATCAAATGTGATGTAAATTATGACATAAATGTGGCACCTCCCCAATGTTTCCCCAAACAAACACAAGCGCATGTCTCCAATTATCCATTTACCTATACGAGGTGTTTAAATGACTGAACGTGCTAATGACGCTTGCTCACGCGTTTGAAGTCGTAAATTACCGACTTGGTTGACGCCAGTGACACAATTTTCTAGTTTGAATGGAAAATATATTGAACTTCCATCAGATATTATCATTGCACGTACAGAATCATCATATAGGAATAATCTACTACGAATTCTCTCAGTTAAATATACTTGTTATGATCTTAGAGGTAATTAAACAATTGAATTACTAATGTTGAAACTGCCTGTGGTTACCAATGACCTGATTACTATATTCCCTAAAAACGAACCCGTTTTCTAATAAAGTCGCAATTTGTTTGGAACTGGCAAAATGGATGTTGTTTCAAAAGTTTTTTCCATTTCAATATCATTTGTTTTTGTAGCTCCATATCACAATAATTATTTATTCTACTGTATCGTGATACATACTAATCGATAGAGAATGTTGTAGTTCTTACATTGATGCTGTTTATTTTCTCCAAATTTTTATTTTTGCCGTTTTTCAGCTCATTACTATATCATGTCGTTAAGCGATTTTAGACCAATTTCCTCTACGAATCCAAAATGAATGAACCAGCGCTGCCGAAACAGCAGGAAAAATCAGTCTTGCATTTGGTAATGATAGTGGTTATGAACGCACTGTTCTACGTTGATTTACGGAATTTCATTGCGGAGATGTGAGCCTCGAAGTCCCAAAGTGGTCGATCTACAGACTGTACTCCTATTCGGTTACTACCCTTTTTGATAAAGCTTATTACATTTTCAATGTTAGCAAGTTGGAATCTTTCGTCCTAATCCATGGGATGCAATGAAGTTACTTGCTTTTTCCCAACCATAACCAAGAAAGTTAAAAAATCAGTGTTGGTATAGGTAATTTTCCTTTGTAACTTTCGGTACAATTCATCAATTTGTATAAGCATAGTTTGGTCATGTTTGAATTGTTCTGATAGAATACTAAGTTCTGAGTACAATGTTTCTTTTGTCTGGGACTGTGCAGGAGATAGTTGATGTAAGGATTTTATGAATGTTTGTGAGAAAGGAGATTATTCAATATCAAGTTTGAATTGTCTGTTGCCATGTTTTCATCTGAAAAATAGCCCTCAGGAGGACCGAAGGATTCGTCTCCCATCTGCTGTCAAGACTACAAAGGGCTAAGCAAGCAGAAGTTTTGCATTTTAAAACACCAATAGAAGTCATATATGAAGTTTGACTCACTGATGTTTTTCAAGGTCGCACTCACACAAAATAAGCGTAGTAATTGACAACAAAAATCGATGTCCACACTTACTTTTAAATTCACCGCGTTTCACACGTGGTTCACCTAACCTTCCTATCTTTATATTTCCTTTTATGTGACATGTGACTTATGTTTTCGATAACAATCGTCAAATTTATCATAAAACAAAGAATACGTCAGGGAATACGTCAATCCGTCACTGTGATTGGTGTCATCATGTGAATTTGGATCCACCCCGGTTCTACCTAGCTCCTTTCCAGAAGTCTTCCTCAATGGAAAAATAGCTTGTGGCAACACTGCCCACAGTAGACCACGATGAGAATTTGAGGATCTTGGTGGAGACTGATTCATACAAATGGTGCGAGGGATGAAAAAGTCGAAGTCGAAGTCAAAATATGCTTAATGGTCTGAAGATTAACATCTTATTGACAAAGCTTTGTTAAAATAATTTGAGAAACAAATTAACACATAATAGCTATCGCTACTTGTCAAGTTATAATTATTCGAGTAATTTTCTCGAAAACTATACACTATAAAATAATATACATTGGCAGGTAGTTGTTGAATAAAATTTCAGGTAGTTATTGAACATATGTACAAAGAACAAAAAAATAACAAAAACAAAAACAATTAGTATTAACATAGCACAATACATCACTTGCATGAATATAGCCAATAAGAGTTTATTTGGAAAGTTTTCAATATTAATTACATGAAACGAATCAGCCACAAGTCGAATCAAAAAGTATCTCGATAGTACTATGATAAATTATAATAGGCTCTCTCACAAAAAAAATCCTTCAAAACTTCCCTGAAGTTTACGTTATTGCATGCAAATTTCAGATTTGATGGTAGGTGATTGAACATTTTCAACCCATTATAAATGAAAGAGTCTTTAATGAGGGAATATTTTGGAATGGGCAAATAAAAGTCGTTTCTTTGTCAAGTGGCGTTTGTGTTAATTGAAAATCGATTTTTATGTTTTGCTATGAGACATATAGTTTCAATAATAAAAATTAATATTACAGTGAGGATTTTCTTTTCCTTAAACAGTGGTCTGCAAGAATCTCGTGGTTTTGCTTTATATAGAAAACGCACAGCTCTTTTCTGTATAACTAAAATTGATTGCAGTGTTGTCAGTGTACAAGCACCCCAGGAAAGAATTCCATATCGTAGATGTGATTCTATGAGAGATTGATATGTTACTTTGGCATCAGCAAATCCCAACTCATAAGATGTCAGCCTCACAGCATAAGACCCTGAGGATAACTTTGATTTGAGACTCTTGATATGGTCTTCAAATTTCAAATCAGTGTCAATGGATAGTCCCAGAAATTTGGTTCATGGTTTATTCTCAACAAAGATGTTGTCAATTTGTAAATTGCTGATGGAACATTTGAAGCAAAGTACGTTCGTTTTAGAGATATTAAAACTGAGAAGATTTGCGTCACAACATCTTTTTATATTGCTAATATCATGATTTATAACTGTTTTAAGTTCAGAGGGATTTTGATCATGCCATAAAACGGTAGTGTCGTCAGCGAATAGTGTGAACTCTCCTTTAATATCAATAGATGTCAGATCATTCATATACAAAAGAAATAATAGTGGACCTAGGACTGAGCCTTGTGGAACTCCACAGTTTATTTTTTCTTTCTCAGAATAATTAGTCGTTTTAACGATTTGACTACGCTCAGATAAATAAGATTCAAACTAATTGAGACTTACACTTCTTATACCATACTGTTGTAATTTCCGAAGCAGTATATCATGACTAACATAGTCAAACGCTTTCGATATGTCACAGAACACAGCAACTGCAATCTCTCCATCATTTAATTTGTTATATAGACTGTACAATAATAAAAAAATGGCATCATGAGTGTTTTTTCTACTCTGGAATCCTAACTGACATTTGTTTAATATCTGGTTTCTCTCGAGAAAATCAACTAGTCTTCTCTTGACTAATTTTTCTATAATCTTTGCAAGTGTTGTTATTAGAGAGATAGGTCGGAAGTTAGAAGAGATGCCAATATCTACACCTTGATGGAGAGGAATAACAATAGACGTTTTGAGAAAATTTGGAAAAACTCCTTCTTCATATGAGATATTTATTATGTCAACTAATACTGATAAAGCATTGTCTGGTAGATTTTCGAAAATATTCGAGGAGATGTCGTCAATTCCTGAAGTGTGTTTATTTTTTATCTACCTAAAGACTCCTTTCAATTCTGAGAGGTTTGTGTCATATAGATTGGCAGAGGAAATGGGCATCAGCTTCCATTCGGTTTTTGATGGTTTGAAACGTATTGGAAATGTCAAAAAGCTCGAAAAGACGGTGCCCCACGATTGACAGGAATTGTCATGTTTTGAGGTCTGTTCTTCTGTGATTTTGCGCGACCAAAATGATTCTTTTTTGGATCGAATCATCGTCAAGTGTGATGGAAGGTGGATCCTCTACGGCAATAGGAGATGTTTAAGCCAAAGCCAGAGGTTGGACACCGATGAGCCACCCACTCACTTTCCAATGGTGAAAACCCCCAAAAAAACTATGGTTACTGTATGGTGGTCAGTGGAAAGTGAGATAGACTGGGAGAATCGAATTGATAATGAGTTGTTTGAGTTGCTATATTATATGAAGTCCTAATTAGGTAAAATTGTATGGTATAATCTGGTTTCCTTTAACCAGCTGTTGCACCCCTACGAATGACAACCCTCAGATGTTGGAAGTTGTGCCAGCTAAGGACTAACGAGGTCTCACCTTTTAACTAGTGATTCCTAACATGGGTTAGACGATAGCAAGTGAAAATCGATCTCTCAGCCTGGGGCTTGAACCAGCGACAAAGTTTCGCTACCTTCCGTCCGAAACACGTGTTGCGCAATAAAATGTTACTCTAAGACGTTATGAATTTTAAAATTTTCATCAAGTATCGACCAATCACAAAACTGATTCAGATATTGTAAAATATTTAAAATTTATATTACTCTGATTATATTGGGTACTATTTTGTGATTTGTTTCATTATACTGGATTGATATGTTATATGTACGTAATCCAGATATTCAAAAAAATTTATGAATTTATATTTTCAGAATCTATTATGAATTTATTAAATTCATTATTCATTTTTCATTATGTGATTGCGATAGAGAAACCTTTATGTAAAATTTTCTTTGGGATTTGGAAGATTACAAAAACAAACGATATCTGTTTCTGTTTCTGTCTTTCCGTTAACCAGCTGTCGCACCCCTTCGAACGACAACCCTCAGAAGTCGAAACTTGTGTGAGCTACGGTTTAACGAGATGTTACCTTTTAACATGTGATTCCTAACACGTCTGTAGAAATGAAATGAGTTGAGATATGTGCATCAAAAAAATATAAATTTCAAGATACTAGCAAATGCTCAACCACTTGAATGAAAAGCACAGCTGTATTTCTCTATTATAGCACAAGCAATATGTTGGGTGATTTTTTCAAATATCTCATTCTTCATCACCTACTTGAAGTCCACACAGATGAAGTCGCGGAAGGAAGGTATATTATGAAATCAATATAAATTGATAATAATTACTAAGCCATATCGTTCACTTATTTTCAAACACTTTCATTCCTCTCAAGTCTCTTTAAAACAATTCAGTCTCATATTTCTATGACACCCATTGAATGAATTCCATTTTCTAAACCAGTCCTCAATTTGATGGTTTTCATATGCCTCTAGATATAATTTAGTCGAAATTTTTCATCAATTCAAGTATGCTTCAATGTCGGTAACAAAAAATTTGTAAATAATAGTGACCATATCACTCGTGATATCCAGACCTAATGAAAACACCTTTATAAAAAATTCACCTATCTGGCACATCGATGCATCAACATAATGAACTGAAACAAGTAACTTCTTCACATTTATTCCGCAAAAAACTGACTGCCTGGATAAACACCCAACTACAAAAAAATGACCAGTCCATTGGCACATTCGATTCCACCAAGAGCAGTACATATCAAAAATACGCGACAGACTGTGGCTGCTCATTATTTTGAGGTTCAACTCAGTACACCTCGAACTTTACAGTTCAGTATGTGTTATGTGGGATAAACTTCCTGAGAACGTTTTTCCAAATGAAATTATTCTCCAGCGATTTAAATCATACGTGAATCGCTACTTTCGCACAGGCACCGCTTTTAGAGCGCCTTAAGGATATAATTGACTTGGAAGTGTTCACTACACCTGAATAGACTGTCCGTTTGAGATGAAAGAATGAAAATGATTTTTTTTAATATGAATATAAATTTTTCAAACAGAAAAACCTCCGTGGGATTCTACCATATTCATTTCATTAAATATCGTAATTTGCAATTATTCTGTTCACTAAAATTCTGAAATGAATATTATTATTATTATTTGCAAAATTATTATGAAAACGTGAATATGTTGACGCCTATCTTTTTCAAAACGGAAAAACAACTTTTCTTTCACCTATGCAGGAAATCATCCATAGTATCCTCAGATTTTCGGGACGATCTTGGCTATTTTGTTGACGTCTCAAATAAACATTCTTTACGACATGAACTATTGTTTTGATTGCAGGATGAATATCGACCAAGCAGGTAACTACAACGTGAATTTTTACCAGTACTGTAATTTAAATTATTCTTTTGATATATTTGAAATATGTTCGAAAAAAATATGTTTTTTTTCGTTAAATAGATATCGCACCTCTACGAACGACAACCCTCAAAAGTCGAAACTTGTCTTACCTTTTAACGTGTGATTCCTAACACGGGTTGGACGATAGCAAGTGAAAATCGAGCGTTCAGCCTGGGGCTTGAACCATCGACTCACACATCGGTCGATTCACGGAGTGAACAAAACACCCACGTCGAATCTCCCGGGCGGTACTCAAAGAACACCTCTAGCAAATATTGATTGGATTTCAGTGAATGTGAGGAAAATACAACATTATTTTTTACAGACTGCTGAGCTATAATCCTCCCGATGGCAAATGTTGCACGATTGCAACAAGATTTTTGAAAATTTCGGTACAAAGAACATCTTCATGTACTACCACAAAGGGCTGAATGCTCTGATAATGAAGCTGCTTCAAAAATCGAAACTATTGTTCTTATCAAGGAAGATAACTCTGCTCTGTCGCGTTGAACCTTTGGATACATACTTTTTCTAAACCTTGGTATAGCCGAGGGAAACGTCCGACAGACAACCCCCCCTTTATTTTTTTCTGTTCCTCTTAAGTTTATCTTCTAACATGCATCGTCCTTTCAATTAGTGAATAACTTTCATTTTGTTGGTTTACTATTTGACAGGGAAAATTTCACTGGTCACCAGAGACTCTTATTTTTTATCATTAGAATTATTATCTAGAAGACAGTTCGAAACCAGACGCAAACGCGAACTATTGGTCTTTCAACATCGAGGGACTCTCCATCCAGCTTTCAGGATACACGAAGACTTTCATAAGAAGCTGAACCACTACGGATCTGAACATCGGCTGTTACATAATTGGTTAGTACTTGTGATAACGAATCCAAACAAAACTTATCTACATACAGTCCATTTATCGGACCGCTCGAAAGTTATCGAACAGGAATCATGGGAACAAAATCGAAATGGCGGAAAATAAGATGGCCGCCATACGAATTATCTCGACAAGGGATAAGAGTAGTTTGGTAGTGATCGAACAAATTTTGCAGGAATCGACCATGTAACAATGTCGCATCAAATGAAATGAATAGTCTACGAAATATGTCCAGTGAACTGAAAAATAAAAAAAAAATAATGATACAAAAATATTGATAACTTGATTAAGGCCTTCGTGGCCGTGATTTTCAGTGTTTCTATCTCCATTCTGGTTTGAAGGCCGTCATAGTTTGTAACTGCTGCCTAACATTTCGACAGTACGAGTGGCTGGCTTCTTCAGAGGTTTATTCAGGTGCTTTCACTTTCTAATCTAATGTTTTGATTTATCTTGGATTTCCTTACTGAATTTTTGCATGGGGTCCCCAAAAACTAACCGGAGACTATTGTTTGAAAGATCGGGGTCGAGTGTTTCTCGTTGAATCTGAAAAGGAAGTTTCTGTTTTCTGTTAAAAAAATTATACTTACTGGAACCACCTGACAGAGACTCTCGAAGGTGGACGTTGGTTCTGCTCGGTTGGCCTTCTATGTTCATCTCTCTCTCGGAATCTGGGGTCATCCCAGTTCAATGCATCGTGTAGAACGCGTAGCGCTGGATTGTCTTGCACCCGAATTCTGTCAAACGCGTCTTCTGCGTGATGTCTCATATATGCGTCTACGTAGTGTATGTTCAGGTCTAGATCCCGGAATATGTAACTATTCGGTACATATCTTGGAGCGTTTACGTCGGCCCTTACGCACGCGTTCATAAAAGACTGGATCAGTCTTCTGTATGTCGCTGCACACTGGCCCAGACAGTGCAGGCATACATGATTATTGATAATAGTACGGTCTTTATCATCAGCAGCTTCACTTCCAGTCCCATGTTGCATCTTCGATCTATTATCACCATTTCTATTCTCTGCCATACGTGAGACCTGAATGTTAATCTTTTGTCTAGGGTGATTCCCAGGTATCTAGCTTTGTAGGTCCACGAAATCTCTTGTCCGTTGAAGGTGACGTTCCCCTTCGGGTTTTTCCGTCTCCGAGTGAAGAGTATCGCCTGACTCATGTCAGGGTTTATACTGATCTTCCACAGAGTGACCCATTCCTCTAGTCAATCTGCCTGTTGCTGCAAGTATCTAGTACCATGTGCTTGGCTTGTTGATCTCTCCAGTAGAGCCGTGTCGTCCGCGTGAAGCGCCAAGTTGATGAAGTTGTTCTCCGGCTTGGGCACGTCTGCTGTGTATACTGACAAATGGTGTGGCGAAAGAACTGCACCTTACGGGACCCCTGCTTCCAGTAGTCGTGTTGTTGAAAGTTCTTGTCCTACTTTACAGCGGCATCGCCCCTCATCTAGAAAAGACTCGATTAATCTTATCATTTGTTCCGTGTAGCCAAAATTGCTCATTTTGGCCAGAAGTCTGTCATGCCAAACTCTGTCAAACGCCTTGGAGACGTCTAAGAAAATCGCTCCGGTGTTGTATCCTTCGCCGAGGTTGAAGCCTTCCGTCGTAAAGTCTTCTACCCTCAGAAGTTGCTACTCTGTCAACTGTTCTGAAACCGAACTGTGCATCTGGTAGGTTTCCTTGTTCGCTGGTTTGATCCTCTAATCTTTTCAGGCCGACACGTCCTGCCACTTTGTTCAAGAAAAGTATTAAGTTGAGTGGCCTGTAGTTATCTGGGCATAGGTGGTTCTTCTTCGGCTTGGAGATGTGAATAGACTGGTGATTTCTAGTTCGTATATTGTATTTATGTTGACTCAGGTAGTCCGCGTCTCTTGTTGATGCCTTGCCGAAGTGTCAATTGGCCGAACCAGTTAGTGACGAAACATTGCATTATGCTGTTGTCACTTTAGCATCTTTTAGTATGGGATTCCAAATCTAGTTGAGCATTAGTGCTTTGCCTTTTCTGTTGTAGTTTTCCGTATCCATAAGCATAGGGAATATTCTCAACGAAAACTTTATTTTTATGCTCTGAAAAGAAGAAAATGAACTCCTTATCCATTCATACCCATCAATTCATCAATAGATAGAAAAATACAATACCTAACTTGATCTTGATATCAGTATTTCTGGAAAAAAACATGGTTTTTGTGAAATAGGTGAATCTTTGGACAAGATTTTATATCATATGAATTGTGTAATGTACCAAATTGATGAATTGATTCAATTGAAAATTTATTATATTTGCTGCATATAGTTATTTGTGTGTATTTCAGTTTTCTCACGATCAAAAAGTTCATTCATAGCGGAAATCAATCTGAACCAAGTGATAAGGAATAAACTGTCTAATTTCCTTTCTGTCAAATCATCATTCGTGCTAAGTGAGAATATTTAGTGGGACTATTATATCCTCAAGGAATCAAGCCGCCCTGTGTCATTCTAAATTCGTGCTTCTATGTCAATTCAATTTTCAATAACTTTATTATTTCCATTATTATTTTCACAATAATCGTGAACTGTTTCGGTTTCCATGAATTTACCGCAGCCGACACAAGAAAAAAAAAAGACTTTGATATGAGATAAGTATATTTTGTACAATATTCTTTGATTATTTGAATTCGTTTGAATATCAGATGAATTTCATCTTTATTGTGATTGTTTGAAAATGTCATTATAGGAGAAAACTGCAGTAATAACTTACTGCATTAAGTTACGGATACAATTGGTAAAAGAACGTAAAGTTTTATTCCTCACTTTTCATAATTTCGAATAATTTTCGAAAAATCTTCATTCTTTTGAAATTAATTCTTTCCCTACTTACAAAAAACCTTCACGCAAACACTGCCAGCAAAGCCCGATCATAGCAATAAATTGTCCAACTTAAAACCCTTCTATCTGCAAGACGGTATTTTTGTCCTTTTTCAGAAAACGCGGGAGGTGATGTTTTAGCTTTAGGCGACATATTTACGGTCTTCCCAGTCCGAACGTCCAAATCTAACCTAATTTATATCAGACACTTCTTTGTCGTCCGTGATCCTTGCTCCATATTTGGGAGAACGACTGCTCGTCAAATACTTCTGTTGCCATTTGTGAACATGGGCAGGTCCGGTTCTGAAATTGTTACTTGTTTAAACTCTCAGCGTACTTGAAATCATAATTTCTGCTAGTAATTTAATTGAAGACATTATTCTCCAAGTCAATATGATAATATTCGAATCGGTTGAAAGCATTAATTTTTTTCTCCTTTTATGTGAAAAAACTCCAACTCTAACCTTGAAAATGAGAAAAAGCATTATATTATCATCATCAGAATTGAGTTCGCATTTCTACCGGTGTCACATAAACGCCTCAGGAAAAAAAAGTATAAAATGTGATAAAAGTTTTGGATAGCATGATGAATTGGATATCATCATAATGATGTCATAAATAAGAATGTGAGATTTGTCAAAGCTGCATACACGTGACCAATGAATCAGGAATGTAGCCATATTTCGTATAAATGATTTATTTGTAAATTGCGAAGCGCTTTCGGTTTTTCGGCTGCATCGTTTCATCAAAAAGAAAAGCACAGATATATGACGGAATTGGCCGATACTTGATGAAAATCCATAACTAACGTATTCAATAAATATAGTTTGAAAAAATAAAAAAACACGCTTTCAAATAACATCGAACTGAAAAGTTAAAAATATTCTTTTTAAAATAAGCTTAAAAGAATAACGAACGAAAAATACTAGTATTATTGTGAAAAAAGCTACGAACGCTTGATATACAAAAAATATGGCACAAAGCGCCCACGCTTTTTTCACAATAATACTAGTATTTTTCGTTCGTTATTGTTTTAAGCTTATTTTTGAAAAAATTATTTTCAACTTTCTAGTTCGATGTTCTTCAAAAGCGTGTTTTTTAGTTTTTGAAACTATATTTATTTTTCATTTTTCAGTTTCGTATGCTATAAAAGCGTGTTTTTCATTCTTTTTAAACTATATTTATTTTATCTAAACTTTTGGCCGTATATTGTTTGGAAAAATGACCATTGATATTTTCCGATTCCAGTCACGAAGCCTGAAAATCAGCTACCTAGCCCAAGGCAGCAGGTGCGCAAAGGAGGATTACAAATAAGGCAGCAGGCGCGCGTGTTAATAAAAAAATACTGTTTTCTAATGAAGAAATACATGTGAAGCGAGTTCAAATTATATCAAGGGCGTTACGTACAGCGCCATCTGCCCGCGAATAGATGAAGCAATAATGTCGATATATCAAGAAGGTTATGTACAGCGCCATCTACCCGTGAACTAGATCAAGCAATGATGTCGACAATTCTGTCAAATAAAGATCCCGAGCTTGAAGTTACAAGCAAACAAACAAATACACATACATACATATATACAGGTGAAACTAATAAAAGCGTGTTAAAACAAAACAGTTCATTGTGAGATTTATACTGAACAGTTTTACAAAAAAGCAACATGAGTTTCGCTATATAATGGTTTCTTCGGCCGTGTCTTTACTAAGTATAATCTACATATTTGTTGCTTTATATACCTAATTTTACCTGGTCATTTGATGTTTCATGTGTACCTGAGTTTGTAATGAATTGGATTACTAAAGTTTATGTACCAGTTTACACATTTGAAAAATATTTAGTAACGGGGAGTTATTCAATTATAATTGATCATTGAATAAATTACCTGAATTCTTGAATTTATTGGTCTCTAAATATTCTAGAAAACAAACTTTACTTTCGAAGCAGCCGTTGTATGGCGAAACACGTGTTGCGTTTTTGTCAAACTGTTTAGTGAAAATCTCACAGAGCAGAATCTGCTCTACATGAATTTCAGAGGTATGTAATGAAACATCTGAACAACAAATTTGTTCTGGGCCTATTCTTTCACTTCTCACGCGCTCAAGACTGCGTCGATCATAAACTACTGATTTCTAAGTTATCGAGATATGGTATCAGGGGTGTACCCATATATTTTCCATAGTCTTTTCTGAGCAATCGAATGCAAGTTGTGAAGCGCAGTCCTACTCGGATACCTCACACATACCAAAAGGATCGATACAGGCACCATTTCTCTTTGTATTTTGTGCAAATGACCTCATAAGATATCTCAGTATGACCAAAAACTATAATATACATACGGTATATTATGCCGATGAAACTAATGGTTTGGTAGCTAGAACGATATGAATGCATTGAAAATTGTAGCCAAAAATGTTCTGTAAAATGTATTTAAGTGGTCAAAAACAATAACCTGAATTCAAATACACCAAAGAAAACTATTGCTATGTTATCTACTCTGCGTGGACACAATTGAAACTGCAAACTTTTTTATGATACCAACAGTGAGACATAAATGTCAACATCAGTTAAAATGTTGAGTATAACTTTTGACGAAAATATTCTCTTCACATGACAACCTATGCACAAAAATGATAAAGTCGTACTACTTTTTGAGGTTCATGGCGAATCATTCTAGTGAAGAGATGCTGCTGATCCTGTATCATGCTAATTTCCAATCCCACTTGAAATATGGCTTTTTGAACTGGGGAAATTGATCCTCTGTGAACAAAATATTTACTGTACAGAAATATGCCGTACAAATATTCAAAAATCTAGGCTCTAGAAGATGTGTGTATCCGTGCCGAGAGGATGAATGACACTGAGCCTATCAGCTGTCTCTACGGAACCTTCGAGATACCGGGCGCCCTTGTCACGGTAATGCGGGGCTCTGCCGTGATTGACCTTCTTTTCCTAGCTCCTCGTGGGACCTTTGTGGACAGAGTAAACTTAAAAAAATTCTTTCTGACGCTAAGTCTATAGAGGAGATGGATGTCGAGCTTACGACTCCAACTGACCTCCCTGTAAACTTTGATCAGAAGCGATTCTACAGAGGAGATGGATGTCGAGTTTACGACTCCAACTGATCTGCCTGTGAAATTAAATCCAGGAGCGAGTCTACAGAGGAGATGGATGTCAAGTTTACGACTCCAACTGACCTCCCTGTAAATTTAGTTCAGGAGCGAGTCTACAGAGGAGATGGATGTCGAGTTTACGACTTCAACTGACCTCCCTGAAAATTCAGTTCAGGAGCGAGTCTACAGAGGAGATGGATGTCGAGTTTACGACTCCAACTGATCTGCCTGTGAAATTAAATCCCGGAGCGAGTCTACAGAGGAGATGGATGTCGAGTTTACGACTTCAACTGACCTCCCTGAAAATTTAATCTAGGAGCGAGTCTACAGAGGAGATGGATGTCGAGTTTTCGACTCCAAATGACCTCTCTGTGAATTTAGTTCTGGAGCGAGTCTCCAGAGGAGATGGATGTCGAGTTCACGACTCCAACGGGCCTCCCTGTGAATTTAGTTCAGAAGCTAGTCTACAGAGGAGATGGAAGTCGATTTCACGACTCCAATTGGCCTCAGTTCAGGAGCGAGAGCCGCGGCGTACGCAGAATTTGTCTCAGGTGAAGGAAAACTTCATGAGCAGGTTAACAAACGTTTACGTTCAAGTGAGGTTTCACCAAAACCAGAGGCGAAAAAGCCCTGCACGGCTGAATCTAAGGCATCGTCAGGTGTAGATGACGTGCAAAAACCCTCATATGGAAAGGTTGTCGTGGGTATCAAGGTGGCAGTGGTAATCTTGCAACTTGACTATTCGACTGTTGGTTCTGTTAGGCGGAAACTGCGGGATATTAACGTGTTGGCTACGGATTGTAGCTGGGTAGGGTGGTGGTGTGATGCTGCTTGTAGGTAGCGGTTGGTGTGTGTGGGTTTTCGGTAAACTGTATAACCCAAGTTGCCAGTTGGTTTCCGTGTTATGAAGTTGCACATGTCCTAAAAACACAAAAACCACCCAAATCCAACTTACCAAGGAAAGAAAGAGATGCCCTTCAGAACTTGAAAAATAACAAGAACATCATAATAACACCGGCAGCAACTTTGCTGATAGTGAATCAACGATTTTTTATGAGATAAACAATCTGTAATTATTCAGTCTAAAATTCAGTTAATCACGATTTCCTTGTTTTCAGTGGTAAATGGTAAATGGTGAATCTGGGAATCCAGAAAAATCTTGAAAGTTCCGCAGTATATGATGAAAAATTCATAGTTTATCAAGTTACCTCAATGATTTAAAGTAGTTCAAAAATTGTAGTAGAATATATGAATGAACTGTTAAACTGAATAAAACTTGTTAAATTTCATCAGTTCACACTTCTATTGTCTGATATTGTATAAAATATTTGAAATCCCTGAAAGAATCAATTACATTGAAATGTTGAAAATACTAATTATGAAATGAAATCACAATAAAATAAGTCTGCGTTTGTGTGTTCGGAATATAAACATAAATTGAAACAACGATAAAAATAAAAACAACAATAAAAATTAATTGGCGCTCCGGAGCGACTTGATTGATTCCAGTGGCGCATTTGCTTTTTCAGCTGCAGGAAAACCCGGAAAAACCTGCAGCACCACATCATCTGAAGATCTTGATCTACCAATGTCCTCTCTCATAAAACAAAATGTAGGGTGTCTCCAGAGGCTCCAATAGATTCAATGCATCGCCAGAACACTTCGAAACACGACTATCGTCAAACTTAAACCAGTCCGTTCCGTCTTTGACCAAGGCGTAATAATGACCATATTCAATGCCAGAAACACAGTGAACAATGACTGCATGAATATTATAATAGTGGTCTGCTAGTTTGAAATGTTCATCTATTTCGAACCTTCCAAAGAGTTTCTTGCTTACGACACAGGTTTAGTCTTGTTTGAAGATTATCAGTATTATTATTAGATTGACTGGTGCCTCAGCTATACGTGTTTTCTTATAACAGTAAGTAAGTTTGGCGCATGTTTGGCAATACAGTCGATCATCACCTGTTGAAAATTCCATTTTAAGATGATTTAACAATAAGCTTTGCACTGACTGGTTATTGGTCATATTAGGAAAAGCTAGATGAAGTTCCAATAATGATAAATAACAAGCAACAACTGTAAATCGAACAATAAAAAAATAAATGAAAATTGAAAGATTTCAAGCCAAGTAACTTCATGACGTCCATTATTTGTATCCATAATCGTCATCGGTGATGGCGAAGAAGACGTGAAAAGGATGGTAGATATCAACAATCGAAACGTCGTGAAGTAACTTGGCTTGAAATCTTTCAATTTTTTTTATTTTTTTTATTGTTCAATCTCCAATTGTTACTTGTATTTGATTCCATTGTAATTTCATTTCAGGTTTTTTTTGCTTAATATAATTGTTATTTTCAGCTATTCATTTCAATTTCATTAATTCTTCCAGGGATTTAATATAATGTTTTATCATATCAGATGAAATCCGTGAAGTTTGTCATGAAACATTGTCAACCACCTTCAAACAACATTTGAATGATATCTTGAAAAATCAGTAAAATCAGTGAAATACATCCATCATTTCATAAACCATTTCATATACATTCCATCTCACATCTCAAGTTCAGTTTCAAATTTGACTCTCTCGTCCTACAAGGACATTTTCAAACTTATACTATTGTATAAGTTTAAAAATGTACCCAAAGTACGAGAATGCAGTAACGTTAGGAACAAATAAAAGTGGATAAAAAACAGAAAGTTCCATTTTTAACTTTCCATGATATCCTACCACGTAGTAACGGCTATATCCATCAATTCAATAATATTATATGTTCTATAGCAAATAATGAAAATTCTGTTTCAATTAGAAAATGTATAATTTGAAAACTTAATGTCAAGAATATTTTTAGGAACACCATGAATTGAATCACACTGTATGTATGCATGTTTGAGTGTTATCTCGAAATGATATTGTAATTTAATGCCTCATGATTGATGTGGAAAGAGCTAGTCTCCAAACTTGATAACTTTTTCGAAATGATTATGTCAAAATATTAGGAAGACATCAATATCACAAACACGTTAGGTTCGTTAGGATAATACCATTCAGTCATATAATTTATGACTATATTATACAGTTCATCAAAAATATAAGTAGATAACATCGACATATTGTATAGTTGGTCATTTTGTGTCATCCATCACTACATATAATAGACTCCACTGACTTTTCATCGGCTGTCGGAGAGGCAAGAACAGTAGAATGAGAAAATAATAATATATGATTAGAAGAAATGGAAATTGTTAGTCAATGGAATTCTACGGCTACCAGATTCCAATTCGATAATAGGAATTTCAATTTGATCTCGGACAGTTATACTGAAGTTGTTTGTTTTAATTTGTGATGATTAAATTTTGAATAGTACACCGAGCAGTGAGTGGGTGGCGTTATTTTCTTGAAGGACAACTAACGAACATAAAATTACATTTTGTAGAGGATGTAGAGTAATCTAATATTTCATATCCACTAATACAGGGTTGGCACGTTTGAAACTATCCGCCTGAGGTGTAGTCTAGTATCTTCAATGAACGTTTTTCAGGAAAACCCCAAAACAGGTCGGTTTTCTGTTGAAGTTGATTCGAAAACCCACAAAATTATCAATTTACTCATTATGGTTAACGGAAAAAACAGATTATAACAGATTTCAACAGATTAAACCAATGTCTTAATTCCACTGTACAATTCGCAACATTTCAGGTTATAGTCCAGCTCATGTTTGTTTGTTTGTTGTTTGAAATATGTATGTTTTTTCCGTCAATCAGCTATCGCACCCTTACGAATAACAACCCTCAGAAGTCGAAACTTGTGCGAGCTAAGGACTAACAAGGTCTTACCTTTTCCTCTTCCTAGGTCTTACCTAGCACGATTTCCACTCCCACTAAATTGTGTCATTCAGAGTAGTAGGTGAGGTTTTTAAATGATATAGTTCTAATGAACTCAAGAAAGTTCAGTGGTATTACATCTTGTGATCTTGATGGATATTCAATGAAACCCATTCTACGAATTCAGTGTTGGAAAAAAGAATATATAGTCTAGCTCACAAGTTGAAAATGGTGGAAAATAGAGATAATGGTTGTAAATAAACTTGCGATAGCTCAGTCGATCCGTTTCCAAACACATACAAAATTGCAAAATTATAAAAAAAAGTATTTGGGTTTCTACAAATATTTCAAAAACTATAATGAACTAGGAAATTTCAAAAATAGATCCTGAAAGAGGAGAACATTTCCAATAGTCCTAGTCCTCGAAACTATCTCATCTCTATTATTTATAATTTTAATTTAACGCCGATAATTAGCCTACGTGGGTGAATTTGAGGATGCGGACGCGGAATCTGAAGCGAGTACGTTTTAAAAATAATAAAATGATTTATAAAAATGATATGCGGTTGAAATCAGTTGTGAATGAAATTATGATGGATACAACCGAATAATGATGAATAATTAGCTACGAACATAAAAATATGAAAAAACTTAATTAAATGAATAAATAGATGAAAAACCAAACCTTTTTTGGAAAACAATTCCATTGGTTACAGATTGAATCAATAAACGACATTTCCTCAAAGGTATATCATAATATTCGTGTTATTTATCATGGTGAAAGGAAAAAATTGCAAATAACAATTGAATACTGATAATACCAAATCAAGTGGTTCATGCAACTTTTGGAGCACATGAGATTGATGGAGAGAAGTTTGAAATGTCAATGGACATAGGTCATTCTTGCCCCACAAATATGAGTTCGCTACTTGTGGTGCTGGTTCCCTTTCAATGGAAAAGTTTCATGAAGAAGAGCCGAATCGATTCCTGTACGAAACCCTTCATTATTTGAAAGGATCGATTGCAGCTTGAGAAATGGTTCTTATGCAGATTCTGTGAAACATGTTCCTCCTTAGGAATCAGTAGAGAGTTGTCCAGAAAATCTTGAGAAGGAAATTGGAATAGATGATTCAGAAAACACTTTCTACATGAATAGCATTTTACAAGTGTTATTTATGACGAATAATTTCGAGAACGAGGTTTTAGTGATGAACGAGAACGAGAATGTTTCCTACTTATTCACCAAACTCAGACATCTGTTCATGCAGCTGCAGTTTCGTAAGAATGTATCATCTTTTCCTCCAATCGATTTCCTGGAGCCTTTAAAGTCCACTAGATATTCGTTAAGACAACAAGAGGATTGTTCCGAATTGTTGGGGTTCTTGTTGAATACTCTTCGTGAGCAAAGCAATAGCAGAATCAATACTCCTGACCGCTTTCGATTGAATGATTCTGTACGGTCTATCTTGTCTGGTGTTTGTGAATATTTTGCTGAAAAAATCCTCACTTATTTACTTTGTAGTGAATGTTCAAGAAGTAGCAAGAACGTATGTGAATTTCTGGAACTTCAACTAGCGTTTCCTAATATGACTAATAACCAGTCCGTGTAAAGCTTATTGTCAAATCATCTGAAAACAGAACTTTTAACGGGTGATGATCGACTGTATTGCCAAACATTGGCCGAATTAACTGACTGTTATAAGAAAACTAGAACAGCTGAGGCACCAGTCAATCTAATAATAACACTGATGATCTTCAAACATAACTCAACCTCTGACGGAAGCACCAAACTCTTACGAAGGTTCGAAATAGATGAACACTTTAACTAGCAAACAACTATTATGAACTTCATGCATTCATTGTTCACTGTGGTTCTGACGTTGAATCTGTTCATTATTACGCCTTGGTCAAACACGAAATGAACTGGTTAAAGTTTGACGATAGTCGTGTCACCAAGTGTTGTGGCAATGTATTGAATTTATTGGTGCCTCTGGAGACACTCTACATTTTGTTTTATGAGAGAGGCGAACGGCAAATCAAGATTTTCAGATGATGTGATGCTGCAAGTTTTTCCGGGTTTTTCTGCAGTTGAAAAAGCGAATGCGTCACTGGAGTCAACGAAGTCGCCCCGGAGCGCCAATTAGTTTTTGTTGTTGCTAAATTATTTTCTACTAAGCTAATGTCTTCATTAATTACAAGAACGAAAATCTCATATTGAATATAAAAAAAATTATAGCAATACGTCGATTATTGATTTCTGTTACGATAAAATAAACAGAATATTGAAAATATGCTTTAAAGCAAAATTCCTATTTTGAGGCAAAAGACAAATCGTCCTACAAAAGTGATATTGAAATGTTAGAGCGACGCTGGAATTATTGTGTGACTCTTGATGGCAATTATGTTGATAAATAAAGCCAATTAAAAAACAAAAACATGTTACATTTCTTAGCCCCGGGACTTTTCAGCCAATATGTTATAACCAGTTTTTTCCATCTCCTGAAGATCCTAACTTGGTTAGTGAAACGCGTGTCGAGAATAGTATTGCAGTTCTGATGTTTGAGAGAAGTTGTTGTTTTGGATTCATTCTACGCCAGCGGTCCCAGTTTCACCATCAGTTTTAATAAATTATTTCATTGCTTACGAGCAACGGTTGAAATAACTGATAATGTGAAATGAGAACAGTAATCTAATATATAAAAATGGATGTTTCTTGGTTGGTTGGTTGGTTGGTGAGTGATAAACTTCTACATCGCTCAAACGATCGTGATGAAACTTGACATCAAAAAGTAATTTTTCATAAAGAAGGTTTTTAGGCTATCAATTTTTCTGTAACTCGCCACTAAATAGCGCTGTAGAACAATATTTGAAAGCACTGTTCTATAACGCTGCGCACGTCTGAGTTCGTTGATTCTGATTCTGTCAAAACATTGGATCAGCAGCTGTACAGCAACATAGTACTAGTCTAATATATTCTAATATATAAAAATGGATATTTGTTGGTTGGTTGGTTGGTAAGTGGTAAACTTCTACATCTATCAACCGATCGTGATGAAACTTGACAGGTATAAATAATTTTTTATAGGGAAGGTTTTCAGGCTATCAATTTTTCTGTAACTCGCCACTAGATGGCGCTGTAGAACAATATTTGAAAGCACTGTTTTATAACGCTGCGCACGCCTAAGTTCGTTGATTCTGATTCTGTCAAAACATTCGAAAAGGAGCGACATAACAACATAGTACTAGTCTAATATATAAAAGTGGGTGTTTGTTGGTTGGTTGGTTGGTAAGTGATAAACTTCTACATCGATCAACCGATCGTGATGAAATGTGACATGTATAAGTGATTTTCCATAGGGAAGGTTTTTAGACTATCAATTTTTCTGTAACTCGCCACTAGATGGCGCCTCAGAACAATTTTTTGAAAGTTCGTTGATCCTGATTCTGTCAAAACAGCAGCGATATAGCAACATAGTACTAGTGCAATATAAAGCCAACACGTTTTTTTGATATCTTTACAATGTCAACTAACTCACGCAACTTCACATTCCGATCATTCAAAACGATTTTGTGATTTTTTTTGTTTTCTGGTGTTACTGCCTCATTTGAACGTCCACTACGTTCTGCATCATCGGTACCTCTACGACCCCTTTTAAAGTCAGCAAACTAACGTTTAATTGTTGTTTCTGATGGATTGGCGTCCTTACAACACTTTTCAAACCATTGCTTCGCTTGAAAAGTATTTTTTCCCATCAAGAAGCAGAACTGAAGAAGCGGCGAATGTAATGAGACTAGCGCTATCTATGTGTTAGGCCCGAGAATTTTTAGCCCATATAGTAGGTAGTACACAAACAAAATTGTCCTCTGAGACCAATTGTCAGTTCAATCGGATCTAAAAACTTGCGAAATATCTTCTGCAGTGGGGAAAATCTAATCGAATTCAGGAAAAAATACAATAGTTTTCATCGAAAAAGGTGAGTGTGTACTAAATATATGTCCCGTTATACAATAACACAAAGTCTTGAAAACGTGTAAGTATATGTGGTTGCATAACGTTAGTTCCGATTCGTATCTAATATATAAAAATAGATGTTTGTTGGTTGGTTGGTTGGTTGGTTGGTTGGTAAGTGATAAACTTCTACATCGCTCAACCGATCGTGATGAAACTTGACATGTATAAGTAATTTTTCATAGAGAAGGTTTTTAGGCTATCCATTTTTCTTTAATTTGCCACTAGATTGCGCTGTAGAACAATTTTTTGAAAGCACTGTTCTATAACGCTGCGCACTCCTAAGTTCGTTGATTCTGATTCTGTCAAAACATTGGAAGAGCAGCGATACAGCAACATAGTACTAGTTGTGGTATAAAAGACATAATGAATCCGTTAACCAGTTGACACCTCTGTACGAACGACAACCCTCATAAGTCAAAACTAGTATCATATAAGGAAGAGATGTTAGTAATACATCCAAAAATAACATTGTTCATTTGTAAAGCAGGTTATTCGCATTTCATTTTGAAATCTTTTATTTACAACTTTTTGATTATTCTATGAAATAATTTATTTCGTGTTGAAACTGCATGAAATAATAATTGGCTAAAATTTTTGTCGAAAAATCAACCACTATTGTGGAAATATCTGCGTGTGATGGAAAAAAATTAATACTTTGAAATTTCGAATGTAAATTGTATAGCATTCACCCCCATCAAAATACATTAAAACAAATGAACCGCATTTTTTCAGAAAATTTCATTTGAATGTTACACAATATTTCATGCTGAATAATCAGACTATCAAACTATTTATTTGGAAGTACGTGCTAAATTAATTTCACACTTTGGATATTGTTTTGTAATATTTCTACATTCATTCAAATGGGTAATGATCTTTAGTAATTAGTAGAAGATATTCTCGATACATAAACAGTTGATAGGAATTAAATTATTCAATTCCCTTCCACAACCACTGAAAGATGCCCCATTAGCTAAATTCAAACTAGTACTCAAGCATCACCTCCTTCAAACCGCCTATTATGATATATCTTAATTTCAGTACTCATCATGTTGAATTTTATATATACCTCAGGTTAACCATTTTCATATGTAATTATTTTTTATTAATGATTATTGTCTGTTAGGTCCATGTTATATTCGTAAGGAAGATATTTATTTATAAGACATATGTACATATTGTGTCTATACAGTACGATTCAAATGTATGGAATAAATTCGATATTCACAAAAGGAGCGTCTTTCGGAAGAAATCCAAAAACAGGTCAACTTTAATTTTTGACGGCCCATCTCATGATATTCATATGAAAGACGTTTCGTCACCAGTGTTGGCGTGATGACGTAATCGACAATTTTTTTAAATGCAAACAGGGGTCATGTGGCACCCCATTCAAAAGGTCTACTAGTCGTCTATTCAACGGTATAATGGTTTTAATATGTATTAATACAGGGTCAACCGGAATTATGTATTCAGAAGACTGGAATTACAAATAATAGTAATTCGTTGAACCAAATAATGCTATGCACCGCCACTGAGAATGAAGTATTGTACTGTCTCCCATTGTTTTTGTTGATTAGAAAACAGAAATGGTGATAAAAGTCCTACACTCTACTTGAGATTAGTCAATGTCATTGAAGTGAAGTATCATTGAAGCGGTTGACATTATTTCTAGAAAAATATTTAAATCACTTATAATCTGGCAATGAAAGTAACAGAAACCCAAAGAATCGAAATTTTAATTATGATTGGCTGTGGAGATAAAGTAAGGACTCAGGCAGAAGTTCGTGATTTATTCAATGAGAAATACCCCAACCGAGAACCCGTTTCTCAATCAACAATAAGTAAAATTGAGAAAAAGTTCAGAGAAACGGGCCATGTTAAAGATCTCCCTAAAAGTGGTAGAAAATCAATTTCAGAAGTCCAAAAACTTGATGTGGTACTTGCGTTCCAGCACGAGGCAAGTCGCACTGGATAATAATTTACACAAATCGACTGTTGTTAGAGTGTTGAAAAAAGAAAAGTGGCATCCGTATAAAGTTCAGCTGGTCCAAGAACTGTTAGAAGATGACTTTGACAGAAGAGTCGAATTTTGCGAAATCATGATGGAGCGCTCGCACAGAGATCGGAATTTCATACAAAATATAATATTTTCAGATGAAACTACTTTTATGCTCAACGGCCACGTAAACCGACGGACTTATCGATACTGGGCAAGAGAAAATCCACATTGGATGGAGGAGCATAACACACAATATCCACAAAAAGTGAATGTTTGGGCCGGAATTTTGAACAACCAGATAATAGGACCATACTTTTTTGAGGAAAGCGTAACTGGTGCTCGGTATCTACACTTGCTTCAAGATTATCTGATGCCACAACTGAATCAGCTATTTCCAAATAGAAATGATTTGTGGTTCCAGCAGGATGGGGCGCCCCCACACTACGCCGTTGATGTACGAACCTACCTGGATACTGTTTTCCGAGGAAAGTGGATAGGAAGAAGAGGGCCGATCGAATGGCCACCAAGGTCTCCGGATTTGACCCCGTTAGACTTTTTTTATGGGGATACTTGGAGAGTAAAGTTTACCAAAATCGACCAAATGATTTAGAAGAGTTGAAGGAACGCATCAGAGCGGAGATTGCACAAATAACCCCCGAAGTTCTCGGAAACGTTAAAAATGAATTCAGTGCCCGGCTTTCACATTGCATCATAGCTGAAGGTCATCAATTTGAACATTTATTATAATTTTATTGTACTTCAATAAATAACATGTTTTGGTTCATCTTGTATAAATGAATATTGGCATGGTTATACCGTTGAATAGATGATTAGTAGATTTTTGAATGAGGTGCCACATGACCCCTGTTTGCATTTAAAAAAATTGTCGATTACGTCATCACGCCAACACCGAAAGACGCTCATTTTGTAAATATCGAATTTATTCCATACATTTGCATCGTACTGTATATGTTCTATTATTAGACAAATTGTGTTAATTTTAATTGTTCACTGTGATATTTTACATTTATACATTTTTACTTTTTGAATCTACTATATGTGACGTATGTATATACACTTCTGTGTAATGACATGAATGAAATATCTATCTATCTATGTATCAAAGTTCGAAGATAACGAACTTTATCAATGAACTGATGATGAGAAAATGAAATAACTATAGCATGAAACTGTAGCATGAAAAATGTTAAGCGAAAAATACAGTGAAATACACATCGCGCAGGCATGACGATGCTTCTAAACTGAAATAATGGATCATCAAGGAAGTATCAAGTCTTGGACATTCAAATTTGATAAATAAATCCGATGATTCTTTTTCTATTCGAGCTTCCAAGACTTTATTAACCTCTCTTCAGGAACTCTATAGTACAACAAGAGATGATAAACAGTTGCAAAGTGAGTGAAAAAGTACTAACGAAAGAACATGAGAAGGCAGCATGAGAAATGATATTTTCTTCAACAAACTATAAAATCTGAGGGATATAAGAACACTCATGACCCATTTGGGGACACGCCCGATTGGGCTACCAATCGGGCGTGTCCCCAGGTGGCGGATAAAAGAACGGACAGCGGACAGGAGGCCCTGTCCGGGAAGACAATGTGTCCTTACGAACGGGGTCGCCGGACTCCTGGTCAGTGGCAGAAATAAGTAGGGTGAAGAGAACTAAAACTCCCCAAAAGCCTTTGCAAAACATGCAACCGTGGACCAGCCTACCCAAGCTAAGGTGTAAGGAATCATGTCGACAGCTGAATGGGTGATATGCGGTTACGAAAGATCCCCTTGGAAAACTAGGCGAAACCTCATTGTAATCAGCCTACGTCTGGTAATGCGGAGCTCTGCCAGAGGTGACCAATTCTTCCGTTGCTAATCGTGGGAACACACAAACAGAAACAACAAAAACAAAAACCAATCCCGAGGCTGGACAGAAATGCTCACGTCATTCTAAGGTGGTGGCTGGGGATGAACAGAATTGTCCACCCCAATCTATCCGCTTGGAATGAGGTTGGACATAGCAGATCACCTCGTGATGTAATACAAAGGCCAAGGCTCAAGCGCGGAAGAGAGCGGAAGAGGCAGGAGTGGAACAACTTTAAGTGCACTCTCCTTCTCCCCCACTCCATCTCCAACAGCAAGGGCGCTTCCTGCGAAGGGCGCCAAGAGCTCCGCCATGAATAAAGACAAGGAACCGGCTGTCCCTGCAGGAAAGCTTCCTCATTTGTGCACCTCCACTGAGAGAATCCCAAGACGGTTGAAGAAGCTGCGCAATGACAGTAATGTCGCTACACCTTCCAAAACATTCGCGGAGGCCACCGTGAGACACCTCAAGGTTTCTGAAGAGAGTGTAAAGGAGATGTCTGCTAGTGAGCTGTCCACCTTCCTGGTAGGGACAGGATGGATGATGACCTAGGGGGACAACTCATCGGGAGGATGTACAATGGGTCACATGTGGCCCAAGTACTGTGGGTCTACACTCACTCTCCCTACTCTAGAGATACAGATCACTCATGAAGTTAAAACATTTGAAAAACAACAGTACATAGTAAATACGAAAGACACCTTGAATAAAATCAGATTTGTTGATTTTTTTTATAACATCATTTTGTAAAACGACATCCAAGTCAACTGTCAATTGTCTTGTCAAAAGTTGAAATTCAAAAATTATGTTGGAGTTCAAAGTTATTTGAAGCGTCTCTCAGAGTTACTGCCTGTATCACTAGAATTGTGATGAACCTTGAAAATATTTTGTTGAAAAAGTAGAAAATTGTTATAAAGAAAATTTTTATGTGATGCAAATAATAAATTGGATCAATTGTCAAGTCATGACCAGAAATATTTAAGGTAATTATCAAAGAATCTTTACTATTCATATACCGTGTTAGGAATCACACTTCAAAAGGTAAGACCTCGTTAATCCTTAGCTCGCACAAGTTTCTCAACTTCTGAGAGATGTCGTTCGTATGGGGGCGACAGCTGATTAACGAAAAAACAGATTTTAAACAGAAACTATTTCAATAGTGTTATATATATATATATATATATATATATATATATATATATATATATATATATATATATATATATATATATCAAAAGCTTGGTTCTAGATTGTCCCAGGACTTTCTGAATGGAAAAACTTTCAGCCAATATATTTTCAAAAGTACAAACTTCAGGTGAAAATGAGATTGTTCATTGGAAAGCTGATGTGACACTATCACACAGTGAAAATGTAGGGGTATCAGTTTGATATCCGTGCGTAGTCTAGTCAGGTCGCTAGTAATAACTGAAATATGAGCCACTTCCTGAGTACGGATTGTATGTACTAAAATATATCATACATTTTATTATCACTACTGAAAATACCCTGAAGCAGAAACATGAAAGACTCGAAACACTTTTCCAGCAAAAAATATACTATTACACTGAACTCGATTCTCACAAAGTCCGCTCCCTATTGAAAGGTAAACACATCCAAAAACTACTGTCTCGAGACATTCCAAATGGCCCAATTAAAACAAACAACATGGTCGATATAGCCGACCCAATAAATCCCGGCATTGTTTTACTATCTAATCTCTGATCGAGATCGGCGATCGGGTGAGTAAAAACGCTCGGACATCAGATCAATTTTAAATACCACCCTAACAAGCTCTGGAACACGACTTTAAGGCTTTTGAAAACATCTGAGAAAGTTGTTTTTGAGGAGGCGACCGTGTTAATGTTAATTTTTCTTATGAAATTCGAATGTATCGAATGTGTTGTTGTACAGATCGTTGGTGGGACTTATTCGCGAATCGAAATATTTATGAAATTCCATATATTATCTATTTTATTGACTACAAAAGAGCATAGTCTTGCTTCAGTGCTGTTTGGGTTCTTTAATAAGCGCGGCATTTGTGGAATTTGATAAGATCTTCCACTTATTTCACTTATTTGTGCATCTTGCCATGACCTGTCTTGAATTAATCATCTATGTGACTGTCTTACACATTTATACAACGATGGAACGAATCCTTTACCACCATTTTTCGAAATTTTCGCGATCACTGTCCCCTGTGATGCCAACTTTCATTATGATTCTCGTTAGACTTCCGATTCTTTTTCGAAGTTCGATACCTTTTCGTTGTGACCCATCATCAAATTTTGCTTTATCGGAATATAGTTGTTGAACGCACTAGCTGATACCTATACGCCTCTTGTTATACACGTTCCCAACATTGCATCTCCCTTCTAGTTACTTCGCGATCGGTTTGCCAGTGATCCCGAGAGGATCAGCTAGTATATTTTTATCACTTTGTCCACCTCCTTTGTAGTTTGGGACATATTTTCAATTTTCTCTCGTACTTGTTCAACCGCAAAGCATCTTCTTGCTTGATCCTATAATTATTCTGTCTACCGTTCCTTCGTTTGGTCACTGGTATACCGTAGGAGCATTTCCGTTGATTAATTGACTTTTTCCCGATTTTTGAATTCCAGGAATGATGCAAATCACTTTTCAAGAGAAAAAAATGAAAATGAAAATAGTGTGCGTCTCGGGACGCCTGACAGAAGTGATAACTCAAAGTAAAGCTTAGGTTGTTACTTGAATCTTATGTATATACTAGTATGATCATGTAAGAGAAGGTTATTTATTATTATAATCTTTTATTTATTATTATGTGTATGTACATATATTATAGCTAGCATAAGCCAATTGTTACTGATGTAGAATTGAATGATGATACTAATAATGTTCATACACGAAATTAGTATCATCATTTTTCAGCCACGTTTCACATAATGAAAGAATATTACGTTATATGTCTATCGCACAGTAAACACTGAGTCATGCGAAGAGAGGAAAGAAAAGCGTTTGTCCATAATATGGCTAGCGCTGTAAGTTAGAGTGAGAGACGAGGAGCCTACCTGATGCTATTATAATCTTCATGCAGTCATTGTTCACTGTAGTTCTGGCATTGAATCTGATCATTATTACGCCTTGGTCAAAGTCGTGTCACTAAGTGTGCTGGCGATGTATTGAATTTGTTGGAGCCTTTGGAGATACCCTACATTTCGTTTTATGATAAAGAGGATTCTGGCAGATCAATATTTTCAGATGATGTGGTGCTGCAGGTTTTTTCGGATTTTCCGCAGCTGAAAAAGCAAATGCGCCACTGGAATCAATGAAGTCGCCCCGGAGTGCCAATAATTTCTTGTTATTGTTTTATGATTTCATGATTTCTATTTTGGAAGTGTTATTACATTTAGCCAGTTATGGTGTGAAATTTAATAATTTCTTAGTCAACGGTAACTGTGCACAAATTCGACAACTGTCGAAAAATGATGGTTTTGTAAGGTTTTGCAAGCGATACTGATCATTAACAGCGAATAAGATGCTTATATTTAGTGAACATGATTCACATAGAAAATTATTTTTCGGGAATCCGTTTGGATAAAGACAGTTCAAATGTTTCATCTGATTTTTGATACTCAAGAAGGAATCTCTGATGATTTCAACAAAATACTTGTTACATATTGACTTTTAAATCATTGACTTCATTACCAGGACCCACCATACGATGAATCTGACAGCAACATACATTTTTTGTTGTTTAACCAATCATTCCATAAAGTTCTGTTAAGAATTTTGAAAATTATTAGTCGTAATATTTCAGGAAAAAAATATTTCCTAAGGATCATTCTCATTATAATGTATCAAACATCTTTTTCCAGTTTCCCAAAAGAACGTAGTAAGTCATCCTGAATCGTCTTGATTGGAGTATGTTCCAAGTTGAAGGTACAATATCCTGATATTCGAAAAAACTTCAAATAATCATTCCATTCAGAATTTGATTTGTTATACGAAACTAATCTTGAAATGATATTTCACTTCATTTCCGAATTTATTTCACTCAAGAGAAATTTAATTTAATATATTATCGAAGGAGTATGAATGCCAAGTTGAAAATCTAAAATTCAAATGTTCATCCAACAATAGCCCGTTCCAATTTCAGTTTGTCTTTTTGAATAATTCGAATACAGCTCTCGACTTGACCTTCATTTCTGAATTCTCTGAATATATTAAATACCTCAGCAAATTCCGTCATTTTCCTGAAATATGTTGAATTGATATTGATAATATGAATGCCAGGCGAATAGAAAGGTTCAATTTGTATAGGAGTTTTCTGATGCTATGAAAAGGCCAAGGATACTGAATGCAGATACATTTTACTGATATGAATTGTATCTATCAAATAGAGTATGCTTGTGAAATGCGTGACAAGGTGAATTTATATTCATTATGCTTTCCTGAATTTCATTAGTTCGGACTTCCATTGTCTACTATATAAAATGATTTTAAATCCCTGAAACAACTGAAAAAATAATTAAAAATGAATAGCTGAAAATAACAATTATATTAAACAAAATAAAGCTGAAATGAAATAAAAGTGAAAAAACTACAAGTAAAAATATAACAATGGAAGTCCGAACTATTGAAATTCATCATGAAACATTGTCAATCACCTTCAAACAAACATTATGCTTTCGTTGGTATTTGCTACAGAAAATAGATGCAAATGAATTCATCTAGAACTTCACATATTGAATTTCGCCACTTCGAGTTGGTGAAACCATGGGATCGCATACCTGAAGAGTTGAAGCAGATTGGAGTACATGAACCTTTTCCTACTATTTTTATACACTGTGTCCAAGATAAGAATGAACATCATGTGGATATCGGAAAGGGTAAGTGATACGAGGTCGGTTGAATTAGAGAAAAGTAGCGCATTTATGTGCCTAATGATATGATACAATTTAGAATGTTTCAATATTCCGAGTAGTTTCGGAGATATCCAAGAAAAAGCGAAATTTGAGAATTTCGTTTTTATTTTCTCCTAGCTTTATTTTCGAAGAAAATGTTAAACAAATAGTATTTTGCCATGGCCATTTTTTAACAACTACAAGATAACGTAAACAGAATTTTTCTGCAACGTTTCGTCTTTTAGGAAACATCATCAACTCTGTATTTTCATATGGGCTGAAACTAAAGTATATCCTGTATACGACTGAATTTTTCATTGTGAATACAGCAACCTATCACACAATATGATTTCATAACAATTTCTCGCGCAAAATGAAAAGTGATTACTTAACCTGCTTTTTGTCAATTCAAGATAGTATGCGTTTGAAAAATGCCAAATTGACAAGTCTTATTCATTAAAATTCTAAATTATCATTTGCTGAAATTTTTGTGTTTTTGAATACAAAGATGAGTCGTAATATAAAAAGTTTAGTTTATGAAATGTAACTGTAATGTAATAACAAGGAGCTAATATGTATCATAAGGAATAAACAGAAACTCACAACAAGTGTTCGTCTCACAGACGAATTTAAAACCTGAGTTAACATATTCGGAACAATATTGTTGAAGGATGCAGTATCCAATCTCCAATTATTGATATATCCCCAAAGAAAAAAGTCCAGTGAAGTAAGGTCGGGGGGACCTTGCAGGCCAGGATGTATCACTGTGAGTACCAATCCACTGTCCAGGGAAGTGACGGTTCTTATAATCACAAACAATTCAAGCGTTATGTGCTGTAACATCATGTTGAAACCAGCAGCTGTGAGTAACCGCTGATGGCAAATTATCTAGAGCGTCTTTCAAAGCATTTACTAACAAATTTATGTAGGATAGGGCGGGGCTTAAAAGTCCGCGGGTATAAAGGTCCACCATAAGTATCTAAAAAACTAGTGGTATATCGTTCGTTCTAACTACGTACGCGGAATGAAGGGAGCACGGGAGGCATCGCCGGCAGTCGAGCAACGTTGCTAGCCGGAGATATACGACTACGTCTGAAAATTTTAACGTAAGTAAATTTTTTCATCATTATTCTTTTTAGTTTCGAGCAGTTGTTTCTCGTTTATCACACCTAAACATAGTTGATTGGTATACTGGATTTATTTGTTTTTCACGATTCATTATTAGTTTTGGGCTAGGTTCACAGATAATTTCGTTATAACCTCTAAAAATATTTACACGTGGTTGGGGAAAAAGGTCCAATGTGGACCTTTTAGCCCCTCATTAATATGTTGGTTGATAAAGACTTTTTTGTTTCAGTATGCGCAATTATAAAAGGAAATCCGATCGTGGTACTGAATCTGTTGAGTTGATGCAACGTGCAGCAGATTTAGTTATCAATGAAAGTAAATCATTGAGGCAGGTATGTCGTGACTATGAATTAAGTAAAACTTCTTTGTCAAGATTTATTAAACGGATGAAGAATGACCCTGATAATTTGAGTTTTGGCTATGGTTCTCCACGGCAGATAATTAATACGGAACAAAAAGCCAGTCTCACAGAATACATGCTCAAACTTGCACAAAATTTCCACGGCATAGGTCCTAAAGTAGTTCGTCGCATGGCTTATGACTGTGCCATTAAATATAAAATAAATATACCGAAAACGTGGCATACAAATAAAATGGCCTGTGAAGATTGGATGTCTGCCTTTTCTCCATAAGAAAACCTGAAGCGACTAGCCTCAGCAGAGCTACGTCTTTCAATAAGTCTAATGTGTTTTGTACTAAATTAGCTGACGTAGTGGACCGATTTGAATTTACAGCTTCTTCCATATGGAACGCGGATGAAACTGATGTATCCACCGTCACCAAACCATTAAAAATAGTTGCTGCTGAAGGAAAGCGAAATGTTGGATCAATAACATCCGGTGATCGTGGAACTGATGTTAGTAGTGGTTTCAGCTACAGGTTCATCAGTTCCACCCATGTTCATCTTCCCTCGCAAAAAATTTCAAGACCATATCATTCGGGATAGTCCTACTGATTGCATTGGTGCTGGGAATTCTAGCGGTTGGATCACAAATGACGAGTTTTTCATATTTATGCAGCATTTTATCAAGCACATTAGACCTTCTGAAGAATTTCCTACTCTGTTGGTTTTAGACAACCATTTTCCGCATTTATCTGTACCAACACTAGATTTAGCTGAATAAAATGGAGTGATCATGCACTCTTTTCCTCCACACTGTTCTCACAAATTACAGCCACTTGTATATGGCCCTTTTAAAAGAAATCTGTCTTCAGCTCAAGATGCTTGGATGCGGAATAATGCTGGAAAACCATGACCATATACGACATTCCTGAAATCGACCGCACTTCTTTGCCTTTAGCTTTGACACCGAGTAACATAATGAGTGGATTTGGAAAAACTGACATATTTCTTTTCAACCAACATAAATTTAGTAACGCTGATTTTGCATCTAGTTACGTAACGGACCGTCAACAGGAAACTGTCAGTAATGAGCCACAGCTTTCGACATCGTCCACTCCTTTGCCAACAGTATTTTCTAATCCACAGCCTTTAACGCCGTTAGAACAACAGCCGGCAACATCATATGATACAGAGATATCAACACCAGTTGATCCGTGTGGATGTTTTCCTCCGAAATCGTGCGTCCACTACCTAAATCCGGACCAAGAAAGTCAACTATTAAGAGGAAGCGTCGAAAAACTGCTATTTTGACGAATACACCAGAAAAAGAAAATCTACGTGAAGAACAAGAAACCTTGAATAAGAAAAAGGCTAAAAGTGCAAACAAGAAAAGCAAAGTAACAAAGAGAGTTGAGAAAGTAAAAAAAGCTATTTTATAAGAGGTTAATAGTGATTCCAGCTCTGATGATGAATACTTCTGTTTGATTTGCTGCGAGAACTACAGTGACAGTGTTCCAGGCGAAGGTTGGATTCAATGCAATGTTTGCAAACAATGGGGTCATGAAACATGTTTATCAAACAGAAGTTGCATTTACTTTGTTTGTAATAATTGTGATTCAGAAAACAATGAGTCTGATTAAGATGAAATAGAGGTATCAAGATATGTTGACTAGGTTAATGTGTATAAATTAAAATTAAGGAAGAGTTTAATTTTTGTGTTACGGTTAAGGAAGTATATATATTTTTTTAAAAGATTGTTAATTGTATCGTTAAAAGCCTATAAAAGATTATGTAAGATTAGTTATAATGTCAGGCTATGCTAACATTCATAACGAATAATGCTGTCTTGTTTAATTGTGTTCTTCAATATAGACTGATAAGTGATTAAACTATTATAAGCTCAACAAAGATAGAAATTATTAGTAGCACTGTTACTGTTGTAATATGATCAGGAAAAAATATGTTTTGTTGGTAAAAAAAATATTCTCCTTTAGAATAGAGACTTTTTCAATAACAATGAAACTGGGAATGAAAATAAAAATGGTTATTCGTTTAAAAATTATAATACTTTTGACATTTTGTTTTTGGAATGAAAATAAACGACTGAATTTCATCAAACCAAATACTGTTTCAGTTGCATAAAATCATTTTTAAATAAAAATTAAATATTGGACCTTTTTGCCTCCTGCCTGTCCCTTTTTACTCCTACTATGAGGCAAAAAGAGACAGACGACAAGGTCCAAAAAAGTTGTAGAAAAACATATATCTATTATAATAATTCAATTAAAAATTGAGTTGAACATAGTCAGATAACTGTTTGTTTGATTAGTGTTATATATTTTGATATAGTGGGGTCGGTTTTCACAGTATAATTCAAAATAGTCAAATTGGACCCTACCCTACCGCTCTTTTAGTAAATGAAAGGTCCAATTACATTCTTACTGAGAATCTCAACCCACATGTTAAAATCGAAACGATGTTGATATCTGGACACTTTGTGTACACGCGGATTTTTTTGTGACCAATAATGATCATTCCACCTATTGAAATTTTCATTGTTGGTGACCTTAGTTTCATCAGACCAAATTATTATGAAAGGAAAATTTTCATTGTCTTGGCATTTTCTAGTGTACCATTCACAAAAGGTTGTTCGCCTTGCATCGTCACCTGGTCAGTGTCCATGACAAATCCTAAATTTATATGGATGATATTTATTTTTATTAAAATTATGTGAGCGGTGGATTTGGATACTCCTGTGTTATGTTCAATGGTGCGGGTGGATGTCTCAGGATTTTCAACAACGGGCTGTAACACATCACGCTGACTTTCTTCATTAGACTGCTTTTGTCGGAAAACCACAGGTTTTTTGAATGAGCCGTATTCTTTCAGATTAGGAACTTAATATTGATTTACCAGGTTGTCGTCGCTCTGGATAATTATTAGAGTACGCACGTTCAGCATCAACACACTTTGACCCAAAATGTAACATGACAACATATCAAATTAAGTAGGTAACGAGATGTAATAGTAAGAATAGTAATATGTCAAACATTCTACCAAACAACAGTATTTTCATGACATCAGAACATTATGTCGTTTTTTCCAGCGCGTACTATCTAAAATTGAAGAAAAGTAGGTTGAGTAATCACTTTTTATTTTCCGCGAGAAATGGTTATGAAATCATGTTGTGTGATACGTTGCTGTATTCACACTGAAAAATTAAGTCGTATGAAAGTATACTTCAGTTTTGGAATACATAAAAATACAAATTTGATGATGTTTTCTAATAGGCGAAAGGTCGCAGATAAACTCTGTTTACGTTATCTTGTAGTCCCTAAAAAATAGCTACAGAAAAGTGCTATTTGTTTTACATTTTCTCTGAAAATAAAGCTAGGAAAAAATAAAAACGAAATTCTCAAATTTCGGTTTTTCTTGGATATCTCCGAAACTACTTGGAATATTTAAACTTTCTGAATGGCATATCATTAGGCACATTGATGCACTACTTTTCTCTAATCCAATCGATCCCGTATCACTTACCGTTTCCGATACCCACATGCTGTTCATTATTATCTTGGATACAGTGTATACCATCCCACCGCAGTCTCACCAGTGTAAATCTACGACTTTGGAGAGCTGGGCTCAATAGTGAAATAATCCGGTACTTTCTTTATTTATTTGTCCCCATTGTAACGATATTACGTATCGTCACCACTGTTACAATAAATATTTCATTTAAGTGTCTATCTACACTTGTAAAAAAATTATTTAGCTAGTTGTCACCCTTCGAACCTCTCTCAGTAATGCCGTGATTGTTTTGTCAAATTAAATTTGGCAGCTGCTATCACCAGATGCGGATTTCTCCACATCAAATTTTGGATGCCAGGCAATTCCGAAGATCTTGAATTTGGCCTCCTGCGTGAAGAGGAGGCCTTCAGTTGCAGTTGAGGAGAAATCTTTTAGAAATTCCTAGACGTTTCTTTCTGAAATATTATTCTGCTAGATTTCTAAATAAAAGCCGGACTCAAACGTTAAAAGATACTATATTCAATAATGAATTGACAAAGAAGAATGATACAACAAAATATACAAAACAAACTCCAGAAAGAAAATAACAACAACCAACGTCAGGATCAGAAGGTGAATTCGATCTCAACCTCGTCCAGATATTTTTCACGAGAGAACTTATCGAGTTGATATTGGGATGATTCTACAACGATACATGGCTGACGAACTGCGAATTGCCATGATGCACCCTAGGTAGCTCGAGGAGTTATTAACATCACCTATCCAGGACACGAGGCTATTGACCAACGCAGTCGATGCCGACGACCCCAAAAATACAACAACAACCAAATCTCTAATAAAACTCAAATCAGATACCTCCGCTTGGTCGATAATTTCTGACCGCTACCTTACTAAAAAAAAATCTGTTTTAAAATCTGTTTTTCCGTTAACCAGCTGTCGCACCCCTACGAACGACAACCCTCAGAAGTCGAAACTTGTGCGAGCTAAGGATTAACGAGGTCTTACCTTTCAACGTGTGATTCCTAACACTATAACTCAATTATTAGATCCACTCAGTATACTGATTTGTAGCGAAATCTTTCCCGAAATTCATAAAATGGTTATTAAATATTTAAGGATTAAACGACTAACCTAAGGAAGTTCAATCTAAATTATACGAGATTGGTCACATCCGAATAGATTTACCACCTTGTAGTTTTACTTTCTATAGCTATGACGCGCAAGTTGAAAAATAAGAACTTTTTGTCGTGTTCCTTCGCCCTGGTTTGAGTCATTATACTTTGTGAGCTGTAGATCGCCTCTAGGGCGGGTATCCACTCCTGAGCTGAAAGCCACTCTTTTCGTTTCATGATAAAGGGTGGGATGAAAATCTATTCGGATGTGACCAATCTCCTATAATTTGGATTGAACTTCCTTCGGTAGGTCGTTTAATCCTTAATTATACTTCGATTTGGTCACATCTGAATAGATTTACCACCTTGTAGATGTTTAAAGATTATAAGACGATGAATGTCCACATAACATCATTTTTTATAAAAAAATGTTTCGCTGAGTAGAGAAAAAATTATATGTAATGCAACATTGAAAGTAATAGTATATACTCGAATTTCACCAAATGTAAACATTTACAGCAAAAACAAAAGAAAATTACAATGTAATATAATACAATATTTCATTACTAGAGGATAGTTTTATACTTTTTTTAGATAATTCGCAAAACAGTCGTATGAAACCAAAGGTCTGTTGTAGAATTTATTGAAGGTATCTGACCTTGTAGACCAACCTGCAGCCGAAAGAATGTGTTCTATGTTCGTCCACGATCTATTCGCCACTGATGAAGCAGCGTGTCTCGTGCTGTGTCCTTTAAAAATGGCAGTATCCACGCCACTTTGTCGCAAACCCTCTTTCATCCATCTGCTCAGAGTTTGTGACGTGGCAGGGTGGTGAGGTTTCTTAATTTTCAAAAATAAATGCTGATTAGTTTCTTTTTTGTTTTCTGTATATATTATAGGATGGTAGAGGCCAGACATAGTTCCGGTTTTTCCCTGAAAAATGGAAATTGTAGCCTTGGTTGTGGATTTTTAGGCTTGGAAGTTTTAAGGATATCTGTTATACGAATTTCAATTCTATCTTTTAGAATGAGAATATTCGATAAACGAATAGTGCTTAGTGTCTGGACTCTTTGAGCAGAGGCTAAGGCCAAAAGAAGTGTTAACCTTAAAGTTAATTTTTTCAGATCCAAGGACTCTAGTGGAAATAGACTACTTATGTGCTCCAGAACTGGTTCTGGGTCCCATTGAATCTGGGAAATGTTGGTTTGATTCTAAATACTCCTTTCAGAAACCTGTCCACTGTACTACATTTCCCAGCTTCCGAAATCAGATTTAGAGCCGATCTGCTGGTATTTATGGTAGAATAATTTGCTCCATTTTCCAGTTCGCTATTCAGAAATTCTAAGATATTTTTAGTTTCTGGGTGGAATATGATATCTTTCTCACCCTTGCAGAATTTCCACCACTTAAAATAAGTCGAGTTATATTGTTTTTGAGTATTATGACTCATTGAGGCTGTCATGGTGTCTATAACTGATGTATAGGAATCTGCTTTCTGCTGAAGGCTTCCCTGATAAAATGGATGTTCCCAGGATAAGCTGCCTCCAAAGCGGGTAGGGTTTCCTGAAAGGCAACATAAGTACTGAGGGCTTTTGCTCAAATATGAAAATGTCAGAAACGATCATAAATTCTAGTTTAGGAAACCATGGTTGTGATTTCCATATTGGAAAAACTATAATGACTTCTGCATTATCGTTCTCTATTTTTCTAAGAACTTTTGGAATCAGTGAGAAAGGTGAAAATATATATGCTTTTTAATTTTTCCATGAGAATGTAACTTTTATGTTCGCTTCACTTTCGTCTGCCGTATTTGCTATAAGGAGGATATCATCGAGATAAGCAACTGATAACAGTTTTCTGCTTCTGAGATGTAGCAAAATTGATTTCAAGAGTTTAGAAAATACATATGGGGCTGTACAAAGCCCAAAGCATAAAACTTGAAATTCATAAAAATAACTTTTGAATTTGGATGTCAAATATTTTTAATGATTTTTATATATGGGGATTGCGAAATAAGCGTCTTTTAGGTATATGGTTGCAAGGAATGAGATGTTTGGTCATTCTAGTATCTTCTAATTTGAAATGTGGAACTGACAAGAATTTGTTCAGTTGTTTCAGGTTGAGAATGAACCTATACTCTCCATTAGGTTTTTTTCTCAGGAAATAATGTGATAAAAATTGGACACTTTCTTTACAGCACCTATTTTGATGAGAGAGTTGATGTTTGCAGAATATAGTTTTTCGGTTTCATGATTCAACTTAACGGATTTTTGAGACCTAGGTTGGTATGGTGTTCTGTCAAAAGGTATTTTATAACCTTTGACCCAGCTAAGAAGCTAAGAATTATCCGTAAGTTTTTCCCACTCTTTGTAGAAGTTCTTTATTCTGCCAGCATATTTCTTGTTTACCTCTAGTGTCTGCGATAATATTTGTCTTTGCTGTTGGTTAACGGTTTTTGGGACTTTCTCCAACTGGGTCTCTGAGGCTATTTCTGATTGACTCTCCCCCCTACCTGCTTTGACTGTGACTTCCACTTGCTTCTGCGACTTGGGCGCTGGTAGTATGTTGCCGAAGAGGTCGAAGGGATAGCTTTGATTTGCTCCACCGCACTCTCCAAATTTTTTGCAGCTCTGCATTTTTATGCAAAATTTTCCCGAAATAAAAACTTATCTGGAGTTTGGTTGGCAGCGACTTTCTGGATTTTTGTATTGAAGTGGGGATAAAGTAGAAATTTACGATGGTTAGAGAGTGAATAGTGAACATCACACATAATTTTTCCCGCATCAACTAATTTTGATACCTTATTGTCCACGCCCCCTCCTTCATTGGATTCTAGACACCAGGACAGTGCCAATCCTAAAGCACTAATGCCCTTGCCCAGAAATGATTGAATGTCGGACAAAAATTTGTCCTTCTTCACATCTGATGGCGCTAGGAGAGCTGTTAGTTCTGGATTCAAGCTAGGCGCTTGTAATTCTTGGCAATTTTGTGGTACCTCATAACCCTCTACCAGACTGACTTTTTTCTTCTTTAAATCCGTGTGCAATGTAAACTTCCCATCGTGAAACTAGTTCGTTGGAAATTTCGGGTCCGTATATTTTGTCACTCGTTGGTCTTTCACCCAGTATTTCTCGCACGTCTTCTCTCTCGGAAACAACTTGTTCATCATCATGTGACTCATGCCGGCTATCGCTGTGGCTATGACTTTCAATGCTCGATTCACTATCGGAACCTATAAATGAGAGAAAAGAAAAAAGTCTCTTTATGTTTTTTCATGGCGTATTTTATCATTATTTAATACAAAACCGAATTGATATCAACAAGATTCGCCTTGTTTAATTGACAAGGCAAAGATGACTTGAGCAAGAATTATCACCCTACATTGTCTATTTTACAAGTAGGTTTTACTTTGTTGTTTCATCGATGTTAAAACAGAGTTCCAACAATGTCTATTTCACATGTGAGCTTGCTGTTTTGTACTATTTTACCACTTCACTCAGCATTGTCTATTTCTTAATTTATTGGTATTTCCTAATATTCATAACAGAGCTCCAACAATGTATGTGTGCTTGCTGTTAATTTCCATTTGTGATGACTCGATTTGGCCTAGAAGAGGGATAATTAATTATAACAGTTACCTACTTGAGCTGATGTCAAATTCTTTTTCCAGTTTTCTCATTTTCCGTTTGAGTTTTTCAAACTTTTTTCATTTGCTTTCTTACCTATTGTTTATTTTATTCACTTTTTATTTCGACCGGCACGTCTAAGCGCAAGAAGTATAATGACTCAAACCAGGGCCAAGGAATACGACAAAAAGTTCTTATCTTTCAACTTGCGCGTCATAGCTATAGAAAGTATTATTACAAGGTGGTAAATCTATTCGGATGTGACCAAATCGAAGTATAAGTGCAGTTAACTCCGCCGTCCTTTTCCAGCTCGTCTTTGTAAGTTATCCAAAAAAATATCGTAGCAAAACTTCACCTCAACTTTAACACGTTTATGGCTTACTAAAAATCCACTTAAACCTATCGTAAATGCGGTAGGTTCATCAACTTATGAGTTGGCTAAATACTTGACAACTCTTATGCAGCAATTTATAAGAAATACAGAGGACTTGGAGGACAGAGCACTTTATAAAAAGTAGAGATATGAAGTTAGATACTGGAGTAGATATAACAGCCTTCTTTGTTCATTGTTCATCATCAACCTATACTCAGTGGGATGATGATTTTTACGATAAAACGTATTGTACTACAAGGGGCAGTCCATTGAGTCTGGCGGTGGCAAACTTTCTCATGAAATATTTCGAGCAACGAGACTTAAAGTGAAGGGCTGTGAAACCATATTGTAGGCTGCGCTATGTTGAGAGATACCAACCAAATTTCTTTTATATCTTAACTCACTGGACCCAAAAATCCAATTTACAATAATTGAAGGAGAAACCCGAAGGACTATAGCCTTCTTGGCTGTTCTGTTGAACAGAGAGAAGATAGTAAATTGGGCAACAGAGTATACAGGAAACCAACACACACAGACAGGTAACTGAACAAAAACTCTTACCACCAGCCACAACAAAAAAAAAGGGGCATTGAAACGTTGGTTGAGAGAGCACGACGTATTTGTGAACCTAAAAGTCTTCCTGAGGAACTCAATCACCTGAGGAATGCCTTCAAAGGGAACTGACACAGTGAAGGAGAATTTGAGCGGGCCATACGATCCAGGAGAGAGAAAGTCAAAGTAACCCCAGCTAGGCTGGTCAAAGAAAAAGCTTTCCTTTTTATGTTGAAAATGTTACAGGACGGATTAGGAATATCTCAGAGAACACGACATGGAATCGATATTCAGACTAAATAAAACCCAGATAACCTTTTGCAACACCCAAGGCATACCGGATTTATTGTAGCAGGTCGATCTACATTGGAACCATAGATAGAAGTGTGGGTCCTCGACTCTCTGAACACAAAAGAAATTCATGATTCGGAAAAATCGACAGTCCCGGAAAATTGCTCTTACACAAATATATTTTATTATATATCAATACCAATCACATCGTAAATGTCCTTCTAAATGACGTTTGTTATCAGTTTTTGCTGATTTTATCGAAAAATAGCACGTTAAGTAGTTGAACTAATGGACACTCAACTGTCCTAGAAAGGACAATCCTGAAAGCGAAGGTGATGACACCTCACCCTAGAAAGGCACCATCCATAGGTTCCGTAGAAGAATCAATCCTCCAATATTATAGAAAAACGATTCTCCCAAAGATGTTTAGTTGTAAAGTTAAGTTTCGATTTCGAACAAGATTCGTCTTGTCTTTCACTGCAGAATTTTTCGGAAGACAACGGGATGAACTTGTGATTCAACACCAAATAGAGCGCTGTTTTGACCCATCAAGGTCTCATCACTGGTGCTAGGCTGAACCATAGAACTATTCTAAAAAGAACACCCCTGAAAGTAGATAACATCTTACCCTACGAAGAGAACTCATCTAGATGCTTTGCAGCAAAAACTGAAGTGAAAGATGAATATTGTTTACGGAAATCCTCGAACCTATTATCTTTGATGTCCAAAGAGCATTTTTGAAGCAAATTGATCATTCATGTCACGTTATTTTGTCTCATTTGAAACTTTTTATTAATTATTGAACGGTATTTTTCAGAAACAAGAGAGAGAAATAATTCATCATGAATTATTTTTATGAAATAACCATGAAATTTGAAAGATGTCAAAATTATTTCAATTGAATTCTCTTCATGGAAATTATTCCGCGTATCTCTTTATAAACGATATAAAAATCGTGTTTCTAGTTCTTTTGGCCCCAACGAACATTTCCATTTCAGTTTATATTGTAATTCACTGCGTCACAAATGTTCTTCTAAAAGGCGTTCTGAATTGGGTTCAGTGCGGTAAATGGACACACTTACTTATTACACTCATTTCCGCGGCACGGAGTTGTCAAGATAGACTAATCTCCAGTGCCAACTAGATGGATTGATGTGTTTTTGCCCCATTTAGGAGTTGCACGCATGCTGTTATGCCTTTACCAATAATTCAGGTGTTGTGGAATTGACTTCTTTTATTTCTAAGGTTATTTCTGTTTTAGATTGTACTTTTTATTGAACAGGGTCGGGCAGCAGTATAAAATCATTTAAGGAACGAAATATGTATATAGTTATATACCCCACGAGATTATGCGTCGAATCGCATAATCTCGTTGACCAGTTCACAAAACCTCCACGTGAGATGGCCACGTCCACATGTCGTTTGTGTCTATATCATCCAATTCAGGACAAAATAATTTGGTAATCATCGTCTTTTAGTGCTCGCCGTTAACAGTAATGGTCTGGCCAACGTCGCTCTAAAAGAAGTATGGACCAATGACCCCGCCAGCTCAAAATTCACAACAAACAGTTACTTTTTCGGGTCACATTGGACGCTATTGCATCTCATGTGGATTGGTGTCGTTCCAAATTCAACAATTATCTTTGTTAACGTAGCCATTCATCCAGAAATCGGCCTCATCGCTAAAGATGATTTTTAGACAAGAATTGAGTCAGTTACCATCTACTCTAGAGATCATTCAGAATAAACGTGGTCGTTTACCTTCAGTTCCTGTGACAATTGAATTTAGTACGGGCGCAGGCCCAAGTAACGACGCAAAATTGGCCAAGTTGTGGTCTGCAAAAGGCCGAGTTATTGTAACCGACACAAAATCAACTGCCTCGTATTCTCCTGCATACTCTCACAGATAGCGGCGATGTTTTCGGTAGATCTTGCGTTTAGTCAAACTATGGATGTTGTTCGATCGTTCACTGAACCACTGAATCAGAATGTACCCACCACATTGCGAATAGTCTTTTCGGTAGGACGATTAAGGCTACCGTAAATTGGGCGAAGAGCGCGGTACGTTGCTAGAACAAAATATTTCGATAAAACAATTTTATTGTTTGCCCGTGTTGTTGAATGCAATATCCGTCCATGGTGATTTGGCAAAACATACTGAAAAACTGACAACTAATTTGACAGATGTAGCTTCAACAATATGGCCGTTATCAATTGTCAAAGTCCGGAAGTATTATTAACACTGAAGTATAGTACTCATTACGCCCAGAGAGCAGATCCATTGTGAAATTTAAACATTCATTTGGTTTCAAATCTCTGTAGATTCACTCATTAAAATAGTCTTTTAAAGTTTTCTTAAAAAATACCCCCAATATTGAAAGAAAGTCGATTCGTTTTTCAAAAAAAGGTTTTGTTTATTCTTTTTCTGGATATGTGTTAACATAACAACCTGAAGTCTGAATATCCATTGGTTTTTTTCTGGATATGTACCATCAATTTCGAGGATAAATACTTTCAAAAATTTCCTCTGAAGCCTCTCAATGGCTCTTTCATAACAATCAGACAATATTAGCATGTGCAATTCTGAATATTTTAACGGCGTAAACCAATGTTTCCGAAGCTTTTGCAATTCAGTGCAGTATCTACAATTTCTGATTACATATGAAATATGTAATAGAATTTGAACTCTTGTGCTACCTTTAGCTTTGAATTTTCAGTGGAACCGAATTTGTTATTAAAAATGATACCTGAATTTTTAATTTTATCGAAGGGCTCTATTTCAATACCTATAATTTCATATGACAATGTTTAGGATTTTTTTACAGATTAGCTGACTTCGTACTCCCATATTCTCCCAATAATGAATATTTTTCACCAAAGAAGAGAAATTCTAATCATTAGCATAACTAAGTTTTTTGTAATCTCATTCTTCACACAAATCGTTCGCATATATCAGAGGAGAAGTGGGCCTAATTCAAATCCCTGAGTAACAGCTAGAATGGCTCACTTTGCATTAATCGAATCTCATATTCGCTATGGAATAAGTTTCTGAGACCATTGTAATATATTACAGAATACAATATTTATGCTACAGAAAAGGTCTTTGATATACCTTACGGAGTCGAAGCCGAGAGATCACTGCAAGTCTTCATTCATCAGCAACAAAATATTAACTGTCACCTGTTTATACAAAATGTACACTAGCATGTACACTCCCGGAACAAATTGTCACAACACCAGACAGAACTTACTTACTTACCTATTCCAAAATTCACCTTGACTCAGCATTCTCTGATTTATGAAAGTATTGAAGTATATAATCACCTTCAAAAATTCTTGAAAATAGCACAGATATCGTTCCGAAGTACGAAGTTGAGAAGTACAGTTAAAGATCCTTTAATCAAAGAAGCTTGATCCATAAATTATACAATGATAACCTGTAAATTCTACTTAATTTTTCATTGTTCACCTGAACTCATCTGTCTTCTTAATGTTCTTTTTGTGAAATTGTATGTTTGTATATTTTATATTTTATTTCATGTATCGTATTTTGTATTTCTTATATTTTATGACATGCATTTTATTTTTTCACAAGGCTTTGTCAATAAGATACTGATCTTCCGATATTAAAGCATATATATTGTTTGATTGTTTGATAACTTTCGAGGTAGCAAATTGAATATGAAGGTGGCATTCATTGTACGAAACGTATTGTTCCCTCTCATGCGAATATGAGTAAGTTAAGTTTCTTTAATTATCAGTTGAGTATGTGGAAACTTTCAACTATTAACAAATGTGCTGAGATAACTCTTTGTGAATTCAATGACTCGTATGTTTATAAACAATTGAGTAAACTAGTCTTGAATTTTGATATTTTGGGACCATATAATATTTTTTCAATAAAACCGTGCTGATGAAATAACAAAAAAACCACATAACGATATACTGCACAGAGAACAATGGCATCTGCATGGAATGGTATAATTATAAACATTTTATAGTGGACCAAAACAATGGCTTTCCTCGCAGGAGAAAAATAACGTGTATAAAAATGTCTCATTGTTATTCAGTCGCACAAAAAAGGCATATTATGCATTATTCATATTTCGGTGTTCGTGAAAATGAACTCACATGTGTACACGTGAAGTGACTGCTTTCAAATAATTCAGACATACTTTTTGTATTCTATTCAGTTACTGAACACGAAGTAAATTCAATAAAATTATACCTTTGGTCATTATTTTATAATGGTGTGGAAATTGAGTTCGTATTGTTGCTTGGAAAAATAACTGCATCAAACATTACGTTCTGCTTCAGTGTTAATGCATTTCTACAGGGTCTACCAGGAATATACTGTAAACGATATGTCTTTATTTTGCTAGAAATCTAAATATCAAAATACAAACCAATAATAGTAGCAGGTTATATTCACCAGGATTGCTCTCATATATAAAACACCCAATATATAATGACATGTTGAAAAAACACACTTCAATATGAGATTTACGCAGATGACATAGTTATTATACGCAGATGACATAGTTATCTTGCAGACCGGCAAATTTGTAAACACACTGTGCGATAGAGCGCAGGATGGGCTCAAATTGATATAAACATGGTGTAAGGAACACTCACTGTCGATCAATCCCAAGAAGACTGAAATGATCCTTTTCACCAGGAAAAGAAGTTTAACGGACCTCCCGAAATCTTCAAAAGCAAACTAAACTTCTCTGTAGAGGTGGAATACCTTGGTACTATCTTTGATAAGAAGCTAACATGGAAGTCTCATCTACAGAGTAGAGCAAAAAGAGCATACGTGGCTCATGAGCAATGTCGAAGGACAGTGGGACGCGCATGGGTTCTTTAACCCCGTGTGGTCACCTGGTTCTAGGCTGCAATAATAAGACCTATGTTAACGTATGGAGCCATTGCATGGGAACCGAAAGTTCTACAAGCAACGGCCATTCAAAAGTTATATCAAATACTGGCTTGTTCAAACATCACAGGAGCCATGAGAACAACACTAACCGCGGCAATGGAATTAATCACGGGTCTGACCTCTATGGATATGTATGTTGAGGAGGTTGAGTTAATGGCCATGGTACGATTGCGCGCGGCTGGTGTAAACCTCGAAGTAGGAATGGCTCATTCGAGGCTGAACCTATGGCTGGAAGCGCTGACTGCGCAACCTCTGCTGCAGGCAACAAGTGATGCAACTGAACCCAGGTTTGTGTTTAATGAACCTTACAAAATACAAATTGAGCACAGAGTCAGATGCTACTAATGCAATACGGATTTATACAGACGGCTCAAAAACCAAAGAAGGCTCAGGATGTGGAGTGTACTCCAGATCACTAAGCCTAAGGATTGAGTGGGGAATGGGAAGAAATACCAGCGTGATCCAAATAAAACTGGCCACAAAAGAAATAACCAAGAAAGGAATTTCTGGCAAAAACATAACAATCTGCACTTATAGCGGACAAGCACTATTAACCTTGAACACATAGCGGATAGCGGACACACAGGGATAGTAGTAGAGTGCCACCAAGATTTAGCCAAAGCCTAGGTAGATAATAACATTATCCTGAAGTGGATTAAAGGGCACAACAGGAGTAAAGGTAATAGCATTGCCGACTCTTTAGCCAAGGAAGCGGCTGGACTGAGAATTTTAGGACCCAGTGGCACCCACGGCTTGATGACTTCGACAATTGCGGAACTAGTTCAATCCTTGAAGATATGGGATGGAATCAAAGGATGTAATCATGCCAGGATCACCTTGGGCGACCCTGGGAAGCTGGCTCCGAAGAAATATCTGGCGACGATCAGGAAAAATCTACGCCTTACAGTAGGATTTCTGACTGGCCACTGTCAACTAAGGAAACATCTCCATAATAGGGGGCTAGTGGACACACCTCTATGCAGGATGTGTGAACAGGAAGATGAGACTGTTAGGCATGTCCTGTGCGAGTGCCCGGAGTTATCGTCAATAAGAGAGTGTGTGTTCGGTGAGTCTTGGCCTACACCTGCCGAAATAAAGGAGATGTCTCCCAGCGACCTGTCCACCTTCCTGGAAAGGACAGGATGGACGATGACCTAGGAGGACAACTCCTCGGGAGGATGTACAATGGGTCACTTGAGGCCTAAGCGCGTGGGCTCACACTCACCCTTCCTACTCTACAGATACAGATACAATGACGTGTTCAAAAAAAAACTTCAATATGAGATTTCTACTTGAAATTTCACAAAAACCGCAACATTCGCTACACAATAGCATCTTCGGGCAACACAATACTGTTTGTACACATTCTGTGTCATACTTTTATAGTGACCATTATGACTATTACTAACTGAAAATTGTATACATGTTGTTGTATACGCCTGAACTACTTACCTTTTTAGGAACAACTCATTAGACTGGGAAATAATGTATTGTATATGATTTTCACCAGAGTTATCATTTAATCTACTTTCTGAATCTGTCTTAAATACCAATTTCCCCATTGCTAACTGAATTCGAAATAGAGAAACAATTGAAATATATCTGATCATCAAGCAATAATCCAGAAGTTTCACGTCTATTGATTTCTAAACATTCCATAAGGCTGAGTCAATCGATACTGAACTACTTCTGTGCTCTTTTATTTTTTTTGAAAAAGTTCTTCCGGTTTTTTCGATATGAAATTTCGGAAAAGAACCACAAATCAATTTATTATTTGTTTCGTAAGCTACGTCTGTTTCTTTGTTTCTTAAAACGCGAGCGATATTATTAGTAGTATCACCAAAGTAGGTTAGAATTACATAATATTCAGATCATTCTTTAAAACTGAATAGACCTGGTTCAGAGCTTGTTTCTGAAATTTTGAAATTGATTTTACTGTATAGTGTAATCAATTATTGTTTCAACCCGTCAGGAAAACATATCAATAACATGGCAAATATAAGTCAACGACTGTCACAACACGTATGTCCAAAGATTGTATTCATCGATTACTAATAAAGATATTGGAAACAGTTTATTGGCAGCGGTCAGAAATATTACCCAACACCAAACCGTTATTTTGAACATTCGACACGTGTTTCAATCACCGAGCCATCATCTTCAAGACTTTATTCTTTCTTTTGAAGATGATTACGCCGATATTTTCCAGGGATCCACGTCGTCTTTAACGCTCTTTTCATTGTATATCAACAACTTATTGGATAAAACCAAGATAACAATATATTGCTTTGTTGACGACAGCACACCTGCACTGTCATTCATTTGGATTCCAGGACATCAGCTGCGGATGCACATCTTCACAGGCAGCAGAAGATAGCATATCTTAATGAGGATCTAGAAGTGGCTTCGAATTGGGGTGAAAGTACCCAGGTGCAATTTGATGCCACAAAAACCTATGCATCAGTTTTCTCCAAGAAGATAAATGTCTTCGAACCGAATATAATAATGTCAGGACAGACAATTCTGCTGTCTGCTGCGATAAGTTTGTTGGAGGTTGAAATGGACACCAGTATGTCTTGACACAATCATGTCTTTGGAATTGCAAAGGCTGCTTCTCTTGAGCTTGGAACACTGTTTCGAAACAGAAAACTGTACACAGCAACTTTTGATGCTATATAAAGCTCAGATCAGACCTTCTTTGGAGTATTGTTCTCATGTATGAAGCTTCGTTCCTGAGCATACCCTAAAGCTGTTGAATTTCATGCAGAAAAGAGCCAATCGTCTGATTGAAGATACCAACATCACTTGCAACCTTGTTAGTCTGGAACATCCAAGAAAGGTTGGAGATTTGTCTTTCTCTTATATATACTTTCACGGGAGGTGTTCAAGTGACTTGGCATATTTGATTCCATCAAGAGCGGTGCATATCAGAAATATGTGACGGATTGTGGCTGCTCATCGTTTTGAGGTTCAACTCAGTACACCTTGAACTTCACTGTTTAAGAACTCCTTCATTTGGAGAGCTGTGGTTATGTGGAATAAACTTCCTGAGAACGTTTTTCCTTATAAGCTTAATCTCCAGCGATTAATATCTAACGTGAATCGCCACCCAAAGGATGTTCCTGTAGTGCTTGTGTTTTGTCCTAAACAAAATTACATTTTTAATGAGTCTTACAGGTTTTGTGTCAATTCTGTTGTTTTTTCATATGATATGATTTGAAGGAAAAACAAATATTGTTCAATGCCTGACATGACTGCATGATTGTTTACAGTCGAGGAGAGACGGACTTGGAAGAATATTGGCTCTTCTTTCATTTTTACCGTATCATTATCATCTATGAACTTTCCAAGGTCTAACATCCTGCACCAAACAATTAAAATTTCCCAGTTTTTCATTCAGAATTTTCAATTACGAGTAAAAGTATCCTCTGAAAATAATACGAAATGTTTATTCCTATTTATTTCGGAGGGATTCTTTTGACAGTTTCTCAACTGAAAGAGTATAAAGAGTATAATGTGGCGTGAAATCAAAGAATTCCAGTTCCGGAAAAATCGCGAGGCAGAATATTACTCGGAAGTTCACGTCTCATCAAGTAACCGCTGACACGTTGGTAATGAATGCCCATGTATGAGCTCCTTCATTGTTCAGGTAGTAACGTCATAGCTGTCTTTATAACTTCGAAAGGGTAGAGAGCTTTATGTGCGAATATGTGCTAACTGTATGATTTATGGCACAGCGTTATTGCAGCCGTCTCTAACAGCGGTATTAATAAAATAAGAGACTGCTTGTGCCTGGATGAAGAAGATTTATTCATGATCAGTTGTTTCTTGTTTCAGTTAATTAGGGTTTATACTTGACTGTAAGAAGTCTTATTTGGAACGGAATTAACTTTATGCACTCAGCAAAGTGAAAATGAGAGGTCTTGGCAAGCCTATATTTCTAGAACGATTCAAACGTTTTTCAGATCATTTATGTCGATACTGGATTAGCTTGTAAAACATGTTTCTCTCAAAGAATTATCTAGAAAATGTTATTCAGGGGGTTACACGAGTCACTTTTGACTTTCACTACCTTGCAACAGAAAAAATGAAATGAACTCAATGTGGAGGGCAACTTGGTAAACTTGTCCAGAAATGTTTCTTGGTTTCAATGAAATGAAGGTAGTTTTATAAAACTTTCTATTATGAATTTTGCCCAAAACTTCGAAAAAATACATGAATTTCAAATGAAAATATATTTCCTTTGGGTGATTTTTTGAGAACTACCACTGTTTCCTTTCTCGAATCCTGATAGGACACCGATGGAAATCGCACACAATATTGTAAATGTTATTCAATTCCAGAAGATTTTAAATTCTATATTTTCATTTTTGTGGGTGATTCAAATCAGTTTCCTATCAGGTCTGGTATTCCTCAGTTCCAGGAAATAGAAATGAGACAAAGGGCCAGAAATTACGAGCGATTTTGCCAAATGAGAGAATTGAAATCGTTTTTTAAGTTCTATTGGTCATGAGCTAGATTGTCAAAGTTTTGTGAAATTCATTTATGAAAGTTGAATTTGATAAACCTCTTTTTCAATCGTTCCAACTGATTAGAACGATTTCAATAAAGTAATTTGCTACAATGAGCAGATTGATAAAGAAGTAGAAGTTATGGATAGGAACATCCTTATACAATATGTCCTATTAAGTTTTATATTCGTATATATGTCTACCTATTGTTATAATTTTTAATTACCTATGGACGCTTTCAAGGGAAACTCAATAAAAAATTATGAAATTGAATATTTTGGAAGAAATGAATTGGTAGTCTGATGTTTTTCCGGTGACTTCCAATGTCATTTCATCTATATTGAGTATGTGAAATAGGTCCAAAATCACTAGATTGAATGAAAATTTTTCATTTCGGATGAATATTCACTGAAACGGACAAAACACCTGATAGAAAATTTTTTTTCTCAATCACTTTATCACAGAATACGTTCGCTGGAAAGAATGAATAATTCACAACACAACGAAGTTTTTGTTTCGGGGTTGAAATTAAGTAGATGATTTTAATGTATTTCCACGTGTTAAAACCGAAAGTGACCATAAAAATTATATATTAGCTCTTGTTTTCAAGATATTGTATCATTATATTATATATATGTATATTGAGTTTTCAACAAATGAAATATTTCATCACCAACAGTTGGTACACATGTTTGTTTACATAACACCCCTCTCATCGGCTGTTCTTAAGTAGTAAACATAACCTATGTGAGTTTGTCAATTGTACGCACGTGGTTGCTATTGAAATTATCGTGTGAAGTTGATTTTTAAATTAATTTAAGTGCTGATCTGAAATGCCTCGAAAGTGTGTAAATTCTGTCGATAGCTTTTGCTATATATGTGGTGAAATAACATTTAAGGCTCAGAAACGTAAAATGACACCTATCGTTAAGACAGCCTATGAACATTATTTTGGTGTGAAAGTTGGGGACCAAGATAAATCATGGGCTCCTCATATATGTTGTAATCCTTGTTCCGTCATATTGCGAGAGTGGCTGAAAAATAAAAACCGGGAAAAGGTTTTTGCAGTACCTATGGTTTGGCGTGAGCCTACCAATCATACAGACGACTGTTATTTCTGCTTAACTCCTCCCATTAAGCAAGGTTTATCTATGAAGAAAAGAGGAACGGTTAAATACCCTAATCTCCCATCTGCTCTTCGGCCTGTACCACACTCAGACAATTTGCCAGTCCCTTCTCCACCCCAAAACTATGAAATTTTAGAGGAAGGTGATGAAGACTGTTTAGAAGGAGCAACCCATCCTTCTACATCCTATGACCCTGATTTTGAGGTAAGCGATAGGTCTAGTGATCCGCACAGAATTAGTCAAGCAGAGTTGAGTGACCTTATAAGAGATCTTCGCTTGTCTAAGGAAAAGGCTGAGCTGTTAGGGTCAAGACTACAACAGTGGAATCTTCTAAAACATGATGTGAAAATATCTCAGTACAGACAGCGTCAAAAAGATTTGCTTCCTTTTTTTGAGAAAAAAGAAAACCTCGTAGTTTGTTCTGATGTTAATGGTTTGATGGACTGCTTGAATTTGGATCACACTCCATCTGAATGGAGACTGTTTATAGACTCTTCAAAACTAAGCTTAAAAGCTGTACTTCTGCATAATGGAAATCAGCTACCCTCTATTCCTATAGGTCATGCAGTTCACATGAAGGAAACGTATATAAATATGAAAACACTTCTCCAATCAATCGAATATGAACAACACAAGTGGCACATCTGTAGTGATCTGAAAGTCATTGCTATACTCCTAGGAATGCAATTAGGGTTCACCAAGTACTGTTGTTTTTTGTGTCTGTGGGACAGTCGGGATAGAAAATCTCACTATAAAAAAATGAACTGGCCTACACGAGACCTAAACCCTAATGAGAAAAATGTAGTTTACGAGCCTCTTGTAGATCCTAAGGATGTTCTCCTTCCCCCATTACATATTAAGTTGGGACTGATGAAAAACTTTGTGAAGGCCATGGACCAGGAAGGACAAGCTTTTAAGTACTTGAGAGCAAAGTTTCCCAGGTTGAGTGATGCTAAAGTCAAGGAAGGCATTTTTATTGGGCCTCAAATCCGTGAAATCGTAAATGATCCTGCTTTTGACATGATTTTAACAGGAAATGAAAAAAGAGCCTGGGAAGCCTTTAAGGGGGTTGTACATGGGTTTTTAGGTAACAAAAGAGATGATAACTTCACAGCATTGGTTGAAGAGCTTCTTCAAGCTTACCACCAACTTGAATGCAACATGTCCTTAAAAATTCATTTTCTTCACTCTCATCTTAATTTCTTCCCACAAAACTGTGGAGCTGTGAGTGACGAACATGGAGAAAGATTCCATCAAGACATTGCCTTAATGGAACAGAGATATCAGGGCCGTTGGAATGAAGCAATGCTTGCAGACTACTGCTGGTCTGTGTGTAGGGATGCTCCAGAAGTGTTTTATAAAAGACAAGCTAAACGACAGCGATCTTACAATGAATCGGATGGACTTAATTGAAATTTGGTGGTACAAACTTCTTTTATTTGTCAAAACACTAAGAATAATGTTTTTTTTTATTAATTTTGTACTTAAAATATTCTAAAAGAAACATAACAATATTGTTTTATGTACTTTCACTTTTCACGTATAGTATAACTACTCTTTAAGATTGAGTACTGTGTATCTCAAAAACCAGAGCTAATAAAAATTTTTCATTGTTATTTTCGTTTTTATCACCCCAAAATTAGTAGAAATTGACTAATTTAGTGTAGGAAACATTCAAAAAATATTTTTTTGTTGTGTTGTGAATTACTGCTCAATAAAAATAATAATAAACTGCATGATTTTCGTGTTGCAATTTCACATAAAAGTAAATGAAATGTATTACCCTCTGCCTGCATGAAAATAAAAGGCAAAGTTAAATTTTAATATTGACAACCTTCTGAATTTTGTTGTATTTTTCATGACTATCCGTCTTTGATTACATTTTTCAAAAAAAATTGAGTACAGTTAGATCATCTTATGGTCAATTCATTGAAGTATTTTTATCTTTTGGGTGATTATGAAGAACAACATTACGAAAAAGGCAGAAAAAGTTATTTTTCAACACCTAGGCATCGAGAAATTCATTAAAAATGTCACTTCTATGATGATAAATGTCACTGAAATTGACATTCAATGTCAGTCGGAGAAATTTTTTTTTAAATCTCACTGAATTTTCATTTCACTTTATGAAATTATTGTATATTCTTTTCCATGTACGTGAACTGTTCAAATAATAAGGTGAATGTTCAAACTTCGCGGGTTACGAACATTCGATTAGGGATTTTCAATTTTGTTTTGTTGGTACATTCGTCTCGAACATATGTCGAGTAGTTTATTGGTGAGAAACTGAAACTTAGAAGTGGTCCGCGTGTTCGGCGATTGTCTGCTATCGAAAAAATATGAATAAAATTTTTTGTTGAAACTGGAATTCAGTACTCAAAAATACTTCGAATTTCATTAGTTCGGACTTCCATTGTCTAGTATGATATAAATTGATTTGAACTCCCTAAAAGGTTAGCTGAAAAAATAACAATTATATTGAGCAAAAAAAGGAATTTCAATAAAATAAAATACTAGTAACAACCAAAAAATCAAAAAATGAATTATTAACAGGAAATGAAAATAAAAAAATTATTAACAAGAAGTGGAAATTACAGATTCTTTTAGGGATTTCAAATCAATTTATATCATACTAGACAACGAAAGTCCAAATTATTGAAATGCATGAAACATTGTCAACCACCTTCGAACAAACGTTGAATACCCGGTACGGATCCGGAACCAGCGACTTATTCCAGAGATATGGGAAGACTATAGTCAAGCTTACAAAAGAAGAAACTCACCTCAGCTTCTTGTGCAGAGTGAGAGACAATATCATCATACCCTGAGGTTTTTTGGTGAAATCACCAATGCCAGGAGAGAGAGCCAAACGCATGTTGGAACGCGCCAGCCGAGCACTGATAAGGTCTCAAATTAATTACCACCGTTGGAAAAAGTCAACTGTGATGCAGGATGCCACAGAACGATTCGAAGAAATGAGAAGAGATATCTTGGAAGAGGATCATGGAACAGTCTTTGCCAAGATTGAAAGCACCTGCTTGAATATCCGACAAGACATGGAGAATACCCACAATTAGAAGTGGGAAAAGTTGGTGAGGAAACAATGCCCAAATGCCGACCAAAAAAAAACAGGAGAACTATGAAGCCGCCGCCAACATCATCAACGTGAGTTCTCGCCCGCTCACGTATATGAAGGAATCCTTTTGAGGAAAGGTCTAAACTAAAAATTATAACTGCAGTGGAATCCACCAGTTCCCGTATTGATCAGATCGAGGCAGAAGAATTCAGATGGAAAATCAAAGAACAGCTAGATCGAGAACTAGTTTCAACATCTAACATTAGCAATGAAGAACGAAGAGCCCTGAACGGGCTGTGTAGAGACAACACCATCAAGATCTTATCTGTAGATAAGGGAAACGCTACTGTTGTGATAGATACTGATCTCTACAAACAGAAGATCAGTTCAGAAAGGAAAATACATGAAAATCGTAAAGGACCCTACTGCATCAATTGAAAGGAAGTTGTACCAGACGTTGAAAAACCAAGTCTATTTTTCGGAAGAAAAGAGATCATTGCTAACACCGCACCACAGTAAGCCCCCTCACTTGTATGGACTACCCAAAACCCACAAAAAGGATATTCCGCTCAGACCGATCATTAGCTCAAGAGATTCAGCGACTCCGAACTTGTCCAGATTTTCACTACCAATAATTAAACGACTGCAAGGAGAAATATCATCTTTTGTGAAAAGTTCAAGGCATTTTGTTGGAGTACTAAGGGCAATCGAAGTCAAAGAGCAGGATCAACTGATTAGTTTCGACGTGGAAACCTCTACACCAACGTCTCTGTCGAAGAAGCACTTCAAATCATATAGAGGAAGCCATCCGAAGATGGAGACCTAAAAGATAGAAGAAACTTACCGATACAGTGGTTTGAAGGTCTGGCTATTGAAGAAGCCTACAGGAAGCCTCGAGTGTGGTTGAAATAAGTGGACGACACCTTCATAATATGGAACCATGGGAATGCAGAACTAGACACCTTCCTGAAGCACATCAACAACCTAAGACAATGGAGAAGGAAGTCCACAACGAATTGCCATTCTTAGACGTATTGGTGAAGACAACCGACACCAAATGGGAAATATCTGTATATCGAAAACTCACTCACACAGGACACTATCTGAACCAGAAATCCAACTACCATCAATCGACTAAAAGAGGAATCTTCAAGACTCTACTAGACCGTGCTTTAGGGCTATGTACTATAAAGGAAGGTCTCGAAAAGGAGCTAGGCATCATCAAAAATGACCTTCAACGGCATGGTTACTCCAAAGTGCTGGTGAAACAGGCTTCAGCTAGAAGACAGCAAGAGCTCCACAAGGAAAAGCCACCACAACCAGTACTTGTATTTACCTACGTCAGAGGATTTTCGGACAAGATAGGAAGGATTGTGTCCAAGTATAACATCAGAATCTGTTTCAGATCTGTGAAGACAATTCGTAGCAGCCTCACGAAAACCAGGCCACCAAACGTGGTCTGCGATTCCAAGAATTGCATTTACCGGATACTCTGCGAGTGCGGAAAATCATACATCGGTGAAACTAAGAGGCCATTGAAAGTTCGCATTGCCGATCACGAGAAACACACACAGCGAGGAGAAACCAGCAAATCAGGAATAGCAGAGCATGTTTGGACTCATCAACGTAGCATAACATGAAACATTATCAACCACCTTCAAACAACATTTTTGACATTACCATACGGCATTACTGTACTCCGAGCCAGAAAAATATTTTAAGATGGTACAAGCTTTGCACAGGTCGAGAAGATGCGAATGACGACGCCCCAGCACATCAACAATCGATGAAAATGTTGAAAAGTGAAAAAATTGTTTTTGATTACCGTGAAGTATTGAAACAGGACTTCTTGCCACGTTTCCGTAAGAAGAATACGTCTGGTATTGTGCAGTAACAATTGATGGTTTCTAAATTACGATAATGCACCTGCCCACTCGTCATTGTTTGCTCGTAATTTTTTGGCCAGAAACAACACCGGAATCATGTCTCAGCCACCGTATTAACCAGATTTGAATCCCTGTGACTCTTTTCTTGTCCCAGAATTGAAGAGACTCTTGGAAGGACCTTACCATAGAGGAAATACAAACCGAATCACTGAAACATGCCCAAAAGTGCATATCAGAACTGCTTCCGAGATTGGAAAAACGCTGACAAAAGTGAATTATATCTGAAGGAGACAAAATGAAAATATATGAATAAATAAATATTATTTTAGATGAATGAACCTCATTTCTTGAATAGATAGCGTATATCAGTATAGAAAATAAATCACTGCAGATTCCTGCAACTTCAATTCCAGATTCACTCAAGGGATTTCAACTAGCAAATACTGTAACAACGATAAAAGAATCGTCTACAAATCTACAAGCGAGCAGAATGCTGAAAACACGTAGCCGAAGATAATCTCAGATACAATTACAAGCAGACAATCGATTGGAATAAGAAGAAATAAATTCCAGTTCCCTTGCAGAGCCATTTAATTGAGGATCGGGTATTCAGCATGATAAAATTATTGCATCGACTGGTGCATAAGTTTAACCCTAATCTGGTATGGAGTTAAGTGCGTAAACAAATCAAGCAGGAGAAGAAGAATCGCTGCTTGCCGCAGCACAGAAGACCGCACAATGCAAATCGTCGCAGAATTTGTCTAGATTATCGAAGAGCTGCTATTTATACATACACTCTTCCCTTTGATATATATCTCCTTTCAGATCAAAGGCTGATAAAAAAGCTCTGGCAATTTAAATTAATGTTTTTTCTTTGTAGACGAGTGAAGCCAGTCGGTCTCTCACAATATTGTTGTGGCGACTATAAAAGCTCCAGTGCATGTTTCATTGAATCTCACTTGCTCTTATAAGTTGTTCGTTTTTTCAATTCCGCGAGAGAGTAGTTAATGAAGATTAGCGATAATTGTCAACCACAAGGCAGATACTTTTGATCCAATAGAGATGTAGTTGATATTACTGGAGAATATCCGTAGTGGATATCACTAATTTACAGTAATTTTTCACATCGAATCATATACATTGCATATCTTCCCACCATTTATTTTTTGAACGGGTCAACTCAAAAAATTTAAATTTGGGATAATGAAATTAATGCATGAATACTTTATTTTGAAGTGAAATTGACGAATGAAACTTTCAAGATGGCAACTGGGCGCCATCTGGGAAAAAAATGTAATAAAAAGGGGGGTCTTGTGATACAACTTTTTGAAGCTCCTGACAAATGCTTCACAACCCTAGAATATAATGTCAATATCTTCAACTACTACAGAATGACGTAACTTTTAATAATTGCCTGAATACATTGACATTTAACTACATAATATGAGGTAATAAGCTTGACATATGGATAAGCTTAACATATGAACAGCTCATCCGATATTTCACGCCGAACATTTTCGAACACAGTAACGTCAATATCTCTACAAATATTCATTATTCTCTGCCGTATATCCAATATTGAAGCAGGTTCAGTTTCGTACACCTTTTGTTTCAAATATCGCCATGAAAAAGTCCAAAGGTGTCAAATCTGGTGAGTGGGCTGGTCATTCTGTAGGACTTCGACGGTCAATCCAATAACCGGTAAAAGTAGTATCCGAATAGTTTCTCACTTGTCTGGAGTTTTGTGGTGATACTCAATCTTGTTGGAATACAATATCCATATCGAATTCATTAGGATTCGCTTCGACGATTTCAGTGATGAAAGAGTCAACAGTAGTTTCCAGCATATTCAAATACAGTTCTCCTGTTGAATTTTGATAAATAAATAGAGGTCCTACAATATGGTTTCCCAGGGCAGGACCCAAACGTTAATTTTCTCTAAATATTGGGTATGTGTTTCCCGGTAGGTGTCATTCCAATAACGGCAATTTTTTTTGTGAATATTTCCGTTTGAAAAAATGTACATTCATCACTAAAACAAATATAGCGGAGAAAGGTAGGATACCTTGCAATTGTTTCCGTCATGATTTCGCAGAATTCTGTTCTTCGATCAGGGTCATCTTCAGTTAATTGGTGTAGGTACCATTTTAATTTTGTATGAATGCTACCTGTTCCTCTTCAAAAGTATATCTACAGTAGAAGGAGACACCTCACAAACATTCGCGACGGAATAAGTAGACTATTCAGGATTTACTACCATTGATATTCGCTTGGTTGAAAATTGTGTTACTGTATTATACTATTTGTTTTCATATTTTTATTTCAAGGAAAATGAAAGTTGAACACCATTTTAAATACCTATGTCTCACTCTTATCAAGCAGGAATACAAACGTTTGATATATTGAAAAGAACTGGTTGAAAGCTAAATAAACTTAAACTATGTCTTTGTATTGTATTATAGTGTTTATTTTTTCATTTTATTTTATTTTAAGTACCTATAATAACAAATTATAATAGCTGTATATGTTTGATTACATTTACGATTGAATATTTTCGTAGTCGAATACCTTTTTATGTTATTCATTCCATGTTTTTGTTCAACTATTTCAATGTATGTATGTATATGCCTATTCACACCAAAGTTGTATCTCGAAACAAGTATTCACTTACTTATCGAGCATCTCGTTATTTATTTGAAATTTCATTCTGTACTTCTCATTTGTATTTGTATCTTAAATGAATAACATATCATTATTATTATTATTATCTCGCAAATTCTTTGCACTTGCTGCTCTTCCGGAATGGACGGATGACTTGGGAGCTTTTTGTCATGTACACTACCGGTAAGTAGTTGTCAATTTGGATACAAGATCCTTCATATATTTTCTACAAATAGGACGATTCTGAAAACGTTCATTGAAAATCCTTTGGGTCTCGTGAAAGTTACGCGTCGCACCGTATAAAAATCGCTTCAATTTTTTCTCCCAATTGATCATTTTAGAGATTGTTGACGTGGTACCTTTCTACTGAATGAGAATATTCTAACTGAACAATGATGTTCATTGTCGTACTGATATTTTTTGTCGTTTTTATAAACAAATTATGACTCAACAAACCTTACCGGGTTGTTGGAATTTCCATATGGCACATAAAAAGGAATATTTCTAGAACTATGGATATTAATGTGTTTGTCTTCAGGAAATTATTAAATGTTCCGCCATTTTGTAGTAGGTGAAAATATTGACTTCATATTCTAGAGTTGTGAAGTATTCGTCAGAAGCTTCAAAATGATGTGTCACATAATTACATTTTTTTCCCAGATGGCGCCCAGTCGCCATCTTGAAAGATTCATCTGTCAATTTCACTTCAAAATAAATGAAGTATTTATGCATTAATTTTATTATCTCAAATTTCAATTTTTTGAGTTGACCCGTTCAAAAAATATAAGGAGGGGTACATAAAGAAATGCACTGTATACACAAATAATTTTCCAGAAGCCAATTGTGTCAATGAGTTCTCAGTCAAAGAGTAATATATGCAATTTCCAAATGTGAATTATCATATTTGATACTCACCGAAAGAATATCAGTATATTCGCATCTACAAATTTAGGTATGTAATGAAATTGATCGACGACGAAAATTCATAACTTATTCTAATAACACCGCAAAACGTGTCAAGCCCTGTCATACTGACTAAATTATATTCAGTATATGGAAAAGAAAGTTTTTGGCTTTCTACTACTCTATCTTGATACAAAAAAAAAGGATGAGGGAATCTTCCAAAGAAAGGACGGAAGTAATCAATTTGAAAATAAGTAACTCTATACATGGATGTGTAGATCATACAAAGAAGGAACTTTCAGACAGAAACTGAAAAAAAGTCATCCTGAAACAGCTACTTTCATATAAACATTGAATTACACGAAAGAAAAAAATTCTGTCGAAACAAATACTTCTATATGAACACTGAATTATACAGAAGGAACTTTTTTCTACTCAGTTTGTATTTCAAACATTCGTTTTGGAAAAAAAATCATTCACATGAGTTATACTTTGAATGAATGGTAACACATGGAACACTGTCACCCTCACTGGTATACACCGATGTTTCGCCTTAAGACACATGCCCCAAGGCTCTTCAGTACCAAATTGGATAATATTATAGAAAATACAAACAATTCATTCATGAATTACGATTTTTTATGTCACGGAATAAACATCGGTGTATACCAGTGAGGGTGACAGTGTTCCATGTAAGTGCAATTTATTACCATTCATCGAAAGTAGAACTCATGTGAATGATATCTGATTTTTATTCCACAACGAATGTTTGAAATACAAACTGAGTAGGGAAAAGTTTCTTCTGTATAATTCATTATTCATATAGAAGTATTTGTTTCGAAAGAATATTTTTCTTTCGTGTAATTCAATGTTTATATGAAAGTAGCTGTTTCAGGAGGACTTTCTTTCAGTTTGTGTCTGAAAGTTACTCCTTTGTATGATCTACACATCCATGTATAGAGTTACTTATTTTCAAATTGATTACTTCCTTCCTTTCTTCGGAAGATTCCCTCATCCTTTTTTTTGTATCAAGATGGAGTAGTAGACAGCCAAAAACTTTCTTTTCCAAAAATTAATCACTCCTAAAAATATAACCCCTTCAATTAATTCAGTATAATATGCTTTATATAATATCAATTTGAATCTGAGTTTAGGTAAAAACAATATATAACAATCTTTAGCAACTCGTTAATATGAAATATACAATGTATGCTTCATATAATAACAATTTAAATCATTACTATGCTGTCTGTAAAAAAAATAGAATGAATTTTCTTTTTTCTCAAAAAATAATCATTTGTTTATCAGTTTCTATTTTGTTGTCTTCATAATAGTCAGCTTCAGGTATAATAGACTTGTGACAGCGTTTTGTCTAATCCTCAGAGCAGTTCTCATATGCACTTTTGGTATGTCCTTGAGCTCTCCCTGCGATTCGTTTTCATCCCCTCAATTGTCGCCATACACCGTCCTTTCAGGAAAAGAAAAAAGTCGCATGAGGCCACATCTGATGAATACGGTTGTTGAGGCGTGATCAGAGTGTTATTTCTTGCCAAAAATTATGAACAAGCAATGACGAGTGCGCAGGTGTAATATTGTGATGCAATACCAGACGTTTCTTTCGTATTGCTCCTCGCAATCACCACATAACTTCAAGATAATACTTCTAATTGACCGTATGAACATGTAACAAGAATTCCTGGTGCAATACGCTACGATAATCGAAGGAAACAATGATCAACACTTCGACATTTAATCCAAGTTGGCGTGTTATTTTTTATCTTGGCTCTCCATTGAGATGATTGGAATATGGGCCTAACCATTTACCCACGACTCGTCACAAGTTATGAGCATTTTAAGCAAATCTGGATCGCAGTTGACGTCAATCAAAATTCCGGAGCGATGCTCATGCGACGGTTATTTTGGTCAAAATTCAGCATTTTTTAAACAAACTTCGCTACCAAGCGCTTCATATCCAAAAGTTTCGAAAAAGTTGCAGAGAATGAGTCAACCGATAGCGTCAAGGGCATGCTCTGCTGCTTCATCATTTTCCAAAAAGAGGCGACACACACTCCGATTCTCTGCATATGATGATTTAAATGACAGTGACCTGTAAGAAGGCCTGTTAGACATCGTAGTTCATCCCAACTGCAATCCAACAACTGTTTGGTATCAAGCTTCGAAGGGTGAACAAACGCCTTGGAGTTTACCAACATCAAAAAATCACTAATCGAATGTATGTATCCCGAGGAATTTGAATATTCATTAAATTTTTTTAACAGTCCACTACTTGACAATGAATGATTTTAACTAGATTAAGGTTAAAATTTGGGTTTGAAAACTGTCCTGTGGAAGTCTAACAATGAGGTGTTACTTGAATACAACTTTGGATATTACAATAAAAATAACCTAACATAGAAATCGTTGAAATAACTTCAGATAGCAAATTAGTTTTCCATCTGTATCTTCTCGTATACCACATTTTTGGAGGTTTGCATAATAATATATTCATATTTTTTCAATTATTAAACCTCTTCTACAATAATGTTTCATGTCACACAGCACATTTTGATTTCAATGATTCAATTAAATGCAGACGTACGAGTTTTGCGTCTTGCTACATCAAAATAACTCTCCATCAATAAATTAAGTATACGAATTGTCCACTGGCTCCGTTCGCAGAACTTCTTGAGGTTCGATGAAATCAAATGCTTTCCATCGAAATGATCCTCATAATGTTTCAGAAATTATTGATCAATCCTTGACATGCCACTGAAGATCGACCAGCATGACACAATATTTCCCCGAATCTTCGAATTCCAAATCCGCCTAAAAGCCGATTCCTAAAATCGATTATCGCTTGAAGTTATTGATATTGCTTTTATACATTACCAAACCGCATTTAGATTATTTCTGCTCGCACTACTTTAAATATTATCTCGAATGGTGCCAAGAACGATTAGGTACCTAACTAGCGATGACTGAAGTCGGAAACAGTTATTAGGTGGAGGAATGTTCTACGAGTTTATTGAAGTTGTGGTGAAGTTTAGGACGCAAGACAGACCAATGATGACTGTTTTCTACTATTCTTGTATACGACCTAATAGTCCGGTCAATTTTAACATTCAAAACTACCTAAATTCCCACCATGCTGAATATCAGTAAGATTGTTTGAAATTTGATAAAAAGTAAAATTCAAAAGCTCCCCATCTTTCCACCGTATGGAAAAATTTTTATTCAAGATCAAAGGTCAAAAAATTAGTTTTTCACGATTTTCAGCAAAACGGTAGGATTATTCATAAAAATACTTAAAAAAAATGTAGATCATACAATTATTTACAAAAAATTTATCAATACTTCTTTCCTACGAGCCACCGTTTTTGAGATATAACGATTCAAAGAATTGTAAAAGTTGTAATCGTCATAAAATATACATGTTTCGATGCCACCTCTGAGGTAGTGTACTAAGCGCTTTTTTAACGTGGTTTCTCCAGTAGGCCTATTCCACGGGTCAGTTGTGATCCTGTTTGATTTGAAACTATTGCAAAATAATGGATATTAGCAGAGATTGAAAAGATAAAAGCAATTTTAATTAAAAAAAAAAGTAGTGAAATTTAATAGTCCGGGTCGTAACTTTCAAATTCTTCTTCTTCTTGATATTTTCGTTCTTGTTCGTCTTGTTCTTCTTTTTCTTGTTCCTCTTGTTCTTTCTCATCTTCATCCTGAGTACATGCGCTATTAACTGCGTTAATAACTGCGTTATTAGCGATGTATCGCATGTCGCCTCGTTGGAGTCAAACGGATCCTCCACTGTTGGTGATTCAATATAAGAGCACGACCGGCGTTGACAATGTATACATGTCAGAGAACAAAACAATCCGGCTTATTTGCAATCACATTCAGCACTACACCCCTTTTTGCAGTTGCAATAAATTGTGTTCAGCAGTTTTTCCGGCGCAGGTGGAAGGTGGAAGTGTTCCATTTTGGACTGGATTGTTGACCAATTTCCAACCCCAGTCTGTAGGGTCTAGCTGATAACCCAGCCACACTTGAACTTGGTAATATACCCGAACAAGAAAGAAGAAAGCGATTACCGTTAGTGATAATTTCTTATCGATTTGAATTACTATTTTTAAAAACTTCAGAATATTGAACTAAATTTTGTTTTTCGAACATTTTGAAAACTGTTATTTCACCCCTCCTGTAAAATGCAGATGTCGTATCACAGCCAGTTATTGCGTGTAAAAAATAGTACATGGTTTTGACACTTTGCAAAAGTAGATAAACTCTTTGATAAATATTTCTCCGATTGATGTTGAGCTTCTCCTGGTTTTGAAAAGAAAATGTTTTTTTCAGTTGGAGTTCGAACAGTGAGTAATACAAGTAAGTCTATATCTTCACCAACAACAAAAGTTGTATTTGTCAAATTGCTCTATTGCTGTTTCAATTATCAATACATCCGCACCATTATTAGCTTGTTTAGCCAATATATTTTCAGCAGTAAGTTTTTATTTCAACATTGAAATTAACCGAGACTTATTGTGAGTATTTGTAAAAAATTTTTGTTGACTGCTTGGAACAGTCATATTTTCATCAACTAAAATATCAATTGATGTAGATGTTGCTGAAGTTCGACGACGTTGTTCTGCAGCTTTGGTATTTCTCGTGCAATCATTATAGCCATCAAATTCATATTCGTATTTATCTAAGATAACGTTAAAAGTTTCTTCGCTATCCCACACAACGCAATGTTGTAAGTATCCTCCGTCAATAATGTATGTCGCATTTGTGTTGTTAATATCAAAATTTACCTTTTCGAAACAATCGTAAATGGCAGACTTCTGTGTTTTACGGATCCCGATGTCATTATGACGAATAAAACTTTTATAACTTTTTGAATCATTATATCTCAAAAACGGTGGCTCGTAGGAAAAAAAAATGATACATTTTTTGCAGATAATTTTGCTGAAAATTGCGAAAAACAGATTTTTTTGACCGTTGACCTCGAATGAAATTTTTTCCATACAGGGAAAACTCTCAAATTTTAGTTTTTATCATATATTGAACAATCTTACTGATTTTCAGCTTGGTGGGAATTTAGGTAGCTTTACTATTATTTTTTGGTCTGATTAGGGCGGACTATAAATTCAGATTATAGTGTAGGTCATCCGAAACTCTCCACAAGGCATGATCACCTGAAAAATAATATTTGTAAGAATTTCAAAACACTTTCTCGTTTTTGGCAGGATGGAGAAGCTTCTAGGATTGAGGCAAGCGAAAAAGTTGAGCATTATGGGCCTGAAGGAAGAAGAAACGGCACTACACGTTATATATGAATGGGAAGCGTTAGCAAGGATAACCGCATCTCCCTTATAGGGAGAACAGTCGTTTGAAAAACACACTGAAAATAGGAAATTACCGTTTCTCATCATTCATTCACCAATTGCAGGACTTGCTGGACCCAATTTTGTTATACTATCCTTCGCTGAACATACTAGCTACATAGCTTTATAGAATAGTTTTCGTGTGAAAATTACTACACAAAACTTGTATTTGAAATAGTAAACAATTTCTTGTGTTCAAATAATTTTCGAAAATGTCCCAATGTTTTCGAATTTGTTTTCGCTATTGATGGAGTTATCATAGCAAAACAGAAATGAGCAGCCTTTATTTTTTGTGTTTGCAGTTTACGAGTTATGAGAAATTAACTATGGTATGAAAACGGGATTTTCAGATCTTTCTTCTTCAATTGGTTTTTGAAATAATTCAATGTGAAAATGTTATTGATAATACTGAATCTGTATTTTGGATTCACCACCTTCCCCCCAAAAAGTTACTGCTTTATATACACAACTGAAGAGTCTAAATATCCATAAAGTTTGCCCATAAATTGCATGTTTAATGAAATTTTCATATTCAGCCTAAAATGGGTAACGTTTTGTTTAACCATCCTTTTCCGTTCTCTATTGAAAATAATTTTATCTAAACAAAACTCAAATGCTCTCTAATCTCTTGCTCTTTAAGTCTCCTGATAATGCTTACTTGGTAAGCGAAACGCGCGTCCAGGAACTGCATTTCTGTTCTAGTGGGAAAAATATATTTTCAATAGTTTCTTTCCACGTCAGAGGTTCCAAATTCTACTAACCATTATATTTACTTGTGAAGAACGCCTCGATCGGAAACAGAAAACAGTAAGGAACATTCACTCTTACATAAGAAATGTTCATCACTCAATTTTTGTTTATATTAACCTCAAATATATCCACCATTTATTAAAAATCAACCTCGATATGCTCTTAAATCACCGAACTAAAAAAAAAGATTGTTTTTTCAGTAGGTCGGTAAACGGTCGGTTCGACGTGGAAGCTTTGTTCATTCTCTCAATTGACTGATGTGTGAGTCGGTGTTTCAAGCCACAGGCTGAACGATTAATTTCCACTTGCTATCGTCCAACCCGTGTTAGGAATCACACCTCGTTTGTCCTCAGCTCGTACAAGTTTCTACTTCTGAGGGTTGTCATTCATAGGGATGCGTCAGCTGGTTGACGGAAAAACATATTTTAAACATATTTTTTTAATGATTATAGTTTCAACAACTGAGATGTAGAGTGAATGGATTCATAAGAATGAAATAAATGGACGTTCATTAAACATAAAATTATAGTCAGTGGTAGTTGAACATACGTTCTTTGGTGATAACAACACTATCTACAACAAAAATGATCCTTATATGACGTTAGTAGAGTATGGCAATTCAAATAATTCACAACCGTGAAATGAGATTTCTCTCTGATCCTGATGAAGAAAGATTAAACTTTTATCTTGCCATGTGAGCTTGCGATAATATGAGTGCTCTTTATGCATTGCCCTGAAAATTATTCATTCACAAATTGGCTACTGCTTGAACAATTTTTGGAATTATTCCATTTCTACAATTTGGAGCTTCTATACTTTTGGAAAATTTTATATCAAGTGATCTTTGGATCTGTAGAAAAAATAAATAACTATAACTATACCTCTGTTTTTTGTTGAATTTCTCTGTTCTTGATAATTTGAAACTGATATGTCTGATGAATCGAAATTGTATTCCAGTGTTCATCTGGTTCAAATTGTGATAAACTGAAAGTGTATTTGAAAACGGTCCTTTCAAAAATTCAGGTAATTTTCAATTTTTCTAAAAAAATTTCCATTTATCAATCAATTTATATTTTGACGATGACGATGTTGGCGATGACGAGTATGCAAGTGAATTATCGTGATTCAAAAGCCATGAACTATTCTTCCACAATACTTGGAGTGCTTCTTTTGGTCTTGACTGTCTTGGGCTCTTCCATTGAGACGATTGGACTTTGGTTTCAATGACATAACTGTATGCCCATGATACGTCACCAGTTATGACCCTTCCAAGCAAGTCAGGATCGCAGTTGATATCATTCAACAAGATCAAACTGATCTTTCTCTTGAAGTTTGATCTTCCAGTGATATTCACTACTTCACCAAAGGTTTCGAACAGTGCATCACAAGTATATTTATTGTTGGCATTTCATGGAAACAAATCCTACAATGGTGAGCGAATAACCTATTATTGGTTTTTCAGAAAAAAAAGAGAATAAACAAAAAATTCATTCAAACATGAGTCACCACATCCTCGACAGAAACTTCTTGAACGGGTTATTAACCAAGTATATCCTAACATTGAGGATATAACTAACGTCTACAAAACACTCACATAATACACAGGAAAATCATCAGATGAAATTAAAAGACCACTAACAAAAGATAACAATGACATAACATGTAAGACTAATAACTCATTAGGTTGATGTTTCGAGAATAACAAGTCGAACAGAGACAAAGATAAAAAAGCAGGTGTCTACAAGCTAACAAGTGGACCAAAGAATTTCCGGACATAAAAGAAGTTTTTAATCGGAGAAAATCAAATCCACCTATCTTTGCCACCTTTAAGAAAACAACCATGATTTCAACATTATTTGCGACTTACGAATATCATATATAGAAAATCAAACCGACTGGAATCCCTTAAAATCAAGGAACTCAAACATTCAATTTTTTTTCTGAACGGCTAACGTGAGGTTGATCGCTCACCATTGTTGAATTCGATTTCATAATGTGCCAAGAATTAATATATTGAAAATCCACCTGTTTTTGTAGAAGTGACATTGCATTGTAATTTTTAAGTGATAACTTTTATGGGACGGTAAACCGCTTCGTAACGTAACGCAACACATCGTGAGTATATCTGGCTTCCCTTTCTCCTCACTCTCACAGCGCTAGCGCGCTAGTCGTATATCAGACGTGACTCCTAAAGAAAAGTTAGTCAAATAATATAATATAATAAGATATATCGATAACATACATCCAAAAAATAGATTACACAGCATTTACATTTTGAATTTCTATATATCGTGTCTGATATACGACTAGCGCGCTAGCGCTGTGAGAGTGAGGAGAAAGGGAAGCCAGATATACTCACGATGTGTTGCGTTACGTTACGAAGCGGTTTACCGTCCCATAAAAGTTATCACTTAAAAATTACAATGCAATGTCACTTCTACAAAAACAGGTGGATTTTCAATATATTAATTCTTGGCACATTATGAAATCGAATTCAACAATGGTGAGCGATCAACCTCACGTTAGCCGTTCAGAAAAAAAATTGAATGTTTGAGTTCCTTGATTTTAAGGGATTCCAGTCGGTTTGATTTTCTGTATATGATATTCGTAAGTCGCAAATAATGTTGAAATCATGGTTGTTTTCTTAAAGGTGGCAAAGATAGGTGGATTTGATTTTCTCCGATTAAAAACTTCTTTTATGTCCGGAAATTCTTTGGTTCACTTGTTAGCTTGTAGACACCTGCTTTTTTATCTTTGTCTCTGTTTGACTTGTTATTCTCAAAACATCAACCTAAAGAGTTATTAGTCTTACATGCTATGTCATTGTTATCTTTTGTTAGTGGTCTTTTAATTTCATCTGATGATTTTCCTGTGTATTATGTGAGTGTTTTGTAGACGTTAGTAATATCCTCAATGTTAGGGTATACTTGGTTAATAACCCGTTCAAGAAGTTTCTGTCGAGGATGTGGTGACTCATGTTTGAATGAATTTTTTGTTTATTCTCTTTTTTTCCTGAAAAACCAATAATAGGTTATTCGCTCACCATTGTAGGATTTGTTTCCATGAAATGCCAACAATAAATATACTTGTGATGCACTGTTCGGAACCTTTGGTGAAGTAGTGAATATCACTGGAAGATCAAACTTCAAGAGAAAGATCAGTTTGATCTTGTTGAATGATATCAACTGCGATCCTGACTTGCTTGGAAGGTGACGTATCATGGGCATACAGTTATGTCATTGAAACCAAAGTCCAATCGTCTCAATGGAAGAGCCCAAGAGAGTCAAGACCAAAAGAAGCACTCCAAGTATTGTGGAAGAATAGTTCATGGCTTTCGAATCACGATAATTCACTTGCATACTCGTCATCGCTAAATTTTTGACCAGAAACAACACCGTAATCATGCATAAGCCACCGTAGTCACCAGATTCTGTTCCCAAGATTGAAGAGACTCAGGAAAGGACGGCGTTGTGCGATGATTCAGGAAGTTATAACTGAATCGCTGAAAGAGCCCAAAAAGTGCATATCACAACTGCTTCGAGGAGCGGAAGAAATGCTGGCACATGTGTATTATCTATCTGATGGAGACTAGGAGGCTATATATATATATATATATATATATATATATATATATATATATATATATATATATATATATATATATATATATATATATATATATATATATATATATATATATATATATATATATATATAAAATAATACATCAGACGAATTGAAAATTTTATGTTTCCTCGTTCAATTCTACCACTTTTTCGTAATTCACTAAGCAACAGGAATGATCTCTAACACATACACTTCAATTTCTTTCCGCAATTAATAATACGGTCCCATTTCACGTAAATGACCCACAGGTTGATACTATCCTAGATCTTCTGGAGATATATACACATTTCTTGGTGAAGTAGAACCCTTACGTCGTACGTGACCTGGCTTCGAAAGTTATCCTAATTTACGGTTTATGAAGCTTCCTTTCGGTTCGCATCGTCCAGAATTCAGTCCCCTGGGCATAAAATACTCCGATGAAACTCGCTTTCGAGTGTAAGTCTGGAGATGCTAGATGAAACATGTAGTTGCTGAGGCCTTAGTTAAACTTTCATAGAGGATACACAATATCACGTGAGAAAAAGTTTTCTACAAAAATATTGAATCAACCACTTTGTTAATATTTCACATTTAGCTCTTGTATATTGTAATTGGATATTGTAGATGGTATTTATGATATAAATATCTAGTAGTATGATCAATGATTACGCAGTGACAAATATAATCGCTACACATTATAAACTGAAATTTACCGCTATGTCTGTCTGTCTGAACTCGAGGAATACCAAAGAGATTTTCAAACGATTATCACCCAAAGAAAAAGTGATTCAAAAGAAAGGTTTATTGTGCGGAGTCAGATAGTTCATGAACGCTGCCTCTAATCTCTTCCAAATGATGGCATTCATTTATTCATTTTATAAATCACCGAAGACATACAGGTTGTAACTGAATAAGTGTGAAACATTTGAAGAAGTGATTCCTCATCGAAAAAAAGATAGAATATTTCATATAAAGAAAATTCATTGGAGCATCCCTTGTCAAGATGCAGCCCCTTGAAGGGGGTACATAAAATGTGTATAACAATTTTTTTCACAAGCACAGAAAAAGTTACAATATTGAAATCAACCTGACGTTTTGTACTACCGAAAAGACACTTAGCCAGTAATTTATTTGGTTTATCCCATGGTTGTAAAGGGTGGAAAACGCAACCTCTAAAATTTATTCCCAATGTAACGTTTTGTCTTATCATTTGTTTACCATTCAAAAATTCATTTACGATAGCCTGTTTCATTTTAAACAAAAAATGTCTCTTTTGCCCATAATAAACCAGTTCGCAGCAAAAAATTATTTTACGAACAAATACAGAGATACATCGTCATAAATGCGAACTGGATTTATTGTTATTTTGTAGTTAGTACCTGCATTAAACGATTAAAGGGTAATAAACAAAACTAATTTATCAATCACAAAACACACAACATGTAGAAATCATAGTAAATGTTCAATATGTCTACCTTCAGACATTACGCATGCGTCTAGACGTCGGCGCATTGAGCCACATATTCGCTAAAATATTTCTGGAGTCTTTCTGATTACCCTGCACGCATCGAGGCTACGGTTTCTTGAGTACTCTATATCGCGAACAGGAGTACGATGAACCAAATGCTGTTAATGTCCCCAAATAAAGAAATCGAGTGGATTGAGATCCGGGGACCTAGCGGGCCAGTTCTGTGGTCCTTCTCTTGCATATGTTTCAGTTAAATGCTGTCGTGATACTTGACTAAAATGAGCGAGAGCCCCGTCATGCATAAAAAACATATATCCCTTCTGACGCCCAAAGGAACTTCCTCCAGCTGAACTGGATGCATTTCTCTCAAAAATTGAACGTATTCAATGGAGGAGGTAGAAAATGAGGACCAATTGAATCATTCCTAATAACTCCGAGCCATACATTTAGAGAAAACTGTTCTTGATGGTTAGTTTCGACAATAGCGTGAGGGTTTTCATCAGCCCACATGTGGTAATTATGAAAATTAATAATCTTGTCCCGAGAAAAACTTTATTCGTCTGTGAATTCTATCGTCTTCAGAAAATCACAATTTCTTCTAATCATTTCCAGCATCCAATTGCAAAATCCAAGACGGTTCGGAAAGTCTCGCGGTAACAGTGCCTGTACTCGTTGCAGATGGTAAGGGTATAAGAGTTGTTTCTTTAAAATTCGAAATACCGTCATATGATCAACATACAGCTGGAAAGCAATCTTTCTAGTACTGGTAGTAGGTTGTTCTTCAATCAAATTAAGTACTGCTTCCTCAAGCTGTGGTGTTCGTACTTCTCGATGGCGACCACAATCCTGCGTTCTTTTGTCGAATGAACCATATTCTCGTAATCGTTGATGGAGTCGAGCAAATATTCTATGTGAAGGATGCTGCCGTTAAGGATACATTTCAGCATATCTTCTAGAAGCTTCTAACCCATTCCCCTGGGACAGACCGTAAACGTAATGCATATCAGCCATTTCCTCATTTTAATAACAAGTGAATCATTGAAGTATCAAATTAAGAACAGAAAAACTACACACAATTAGTATTGATTCAATTTCGAAAATTCACAAACTGACAGCGTCATACCAATTCAATTGTCACTATCGCTAATAGCGACCTACTAGATAGACTAGTTTCGTATTTTCGCATTTATGATGATGTATCTCTGTAGTTGTTCGTACCCCCTTTAAGGGGCTGTATCTTAACAAGGGATACTCCAAAGAAATTCCTTTATATGAAAGATCTTTTTTTCGATGAGGAATCGCCTCCTTAAATGTTTTACACTTATTCAGTTACACCCTATATAGCCATTGTCAGTTTTCTATTGTGTGGCAATGCATGAGTTCGAATTATGTCCTAGTGAGCACTGATAGTCAAAAGAAAAAATCGTTAGACCCCACCAGAATTGGATATTATGTAACCTAGGAAGCCAATAAATCATCCAGAGTGATATAACCTCATGAAAAAAAAAAATCAATGTCCACTCGATAGTTCATTGTTTAAGTTGATGAAAATATAGAATGAGTATGTTCAAATATATCTGAAATGCTATCCAGTGGAACTTTCAAGTATTATGAAGTTGAGGTAAGTGAAGTGAACGAAATAGAGAGTGATGTGATACCTATGTTCCGAAGACACAGGAACAGCTCAACGTTAGATGGTCCATATTTGTTGGTGGTAAACTCGTAACATCACACGTTCATCATCTATAGAAAATGCATTGGATCAGGAACGTAACGTATCTGTCACTGTGAGTGAGATTACTGCTTCAAAATGAGTAGTGCATCGAATGAAACCATTAGAGGACCAAAGAACAACTGCACTTTGGGAAGACTTTTACGAATCATTAATATTTTGGCAGATCGAAAATTCATCTCTAGGACCAGCTACCTCATGGTGAGACAACTGAAATCAGTCTCTTGGACTCTATGTTAGACAGTCAGTCATCGTGTGATAGGTTTGAAAGTGGGAATTAGGATTCTTACTCTCCCAGACAAGAAAACACAGCAAAAAGATGGAGAAACGGAAGGCATTGTGAATGTTTGAAAATATGTTTTTTTGTCTACCAGCTATCGCACCGTTACGAACGACAACCCTCAGCAGTCGAAACTTGTGCGAGCTAAGGACTAAGGAGGTATCACCTATCAACGTGTGATTCCTAACACGTTCCCAAAGATCATCTGGGAAAGGTCCAATTTGCAAAATGCAAATGCAAAATTGCTAAGGGTTGTAAGATGGATATTTATGGAATTGAAAATGCAAACCTCATAGACTCAAAGGCGATATTTCCACTAACAAGTGGCAGCATAAACAGCAACGATACTCAAAGATGACAAATGAAAATAGACAAAAACACACTTTTGTCTATTTTCCACGATATTTCTTTATTGTTGACTAGTTTCAGCTATTACACCATTTTCAAAACCATTTTCAAAGTCAACAATAAAGAAATATCGTGGAAAATAAACAGAAGTGTGTTTTGTAGTGTATCCTCAGTAAACATGAATTTCCACAAAATAAACAAGTCGTCAATCAAAGAAGACTTAGAGATGACATAACGCAACTCGGTCCCAGGACTCGTCTCACCAAAACATCGGCAAAGGGGAAACCTCTAGAAGCTAGTATGGCTATCTTGGGAAAAAAAGTAAAAAATTATGGTGCTTTGCTGCTTTCTGACTGGTACACATATCGAGTCCGTTTTTAACGTCGAATTAGTGACGTCATTTGGATGGTGAGTATAATTTAAAAATATGTTCAAGAAGTTTGAGGAGGAGGTTGAGGTCTCATTTTTGTTTTGTAATTTCTTTAAGTAGATAGGTACTTACCTATGAAAAAATTGAAATTGATAGTTACAAACATACTCTTGTTCGAGTGAATTTTATCTAAGGCCATTATTATTAGTTATTAGCTAAACTCTGGGTGCTGTTGTAGTGTGCAGATGTAGTTGCCTACCTGTACTAAATATACTTCGAATGGTCCATAAAAATCAAAAACAATCCACAGTTCTCGAGTCCGTTTTTAACGTCGAATTAGTGACGTCATTTGGATGGTGAGTATAATTTAAAAATATGTTCAAGAAGTTTGAATCACAACTGATATAATATAATATAAGATGAAAACTAGAAACCTTCGAAGCAGGGACACAATTATTTAAAAAATATGTGTGATATTCATATAAAGATTTCAGTTTTTATATGACAACACTACATTCAATATTCAAGTAATAACCCAGGTTATGAATATAACAATGATAGAACAGAAGCATCTGAGAGAATTCCTAGATATCGATTATATTCTAGTGTATCATTCATTTGACAAATGCATGTTTTTTTCATACAACTGAAGAGAAATTGTTAGGGAGCAGCATAAATGGAAAGAAGTATTCGTTTTCTCTGAAAAAATATTAGTGAGAATTGATGCGAATAATTTGATTATATAATTAGCTCTAGACGATGATTTCCGTGATGGAGCTGTAACAACGAATGATGATGTGTTAGTATCAATAATGATTTCAGCACTCGATGCCACACATGTTATTCCACCCTGTCAAAAATAATGTTTCACAACAAGTTCATTCGACAGAGCCACGATAAAAAATCTCCTGATAGGTATCACGACAAATCACTTTTACCTCTTTCGTGCATTACATCCTAAGAAAAACCATTTCATTGAAATTTTTAATATTCATTAGAAAGCGACATGCATCATCCGAAACTTTCATGGTTACAGAACCAATTGAAGAAGTACTTTCAAACACAGATATTTCATGAACTGTGATACAAACGTTTCAAAGCATTAACTTCAAAGAACAAGAGACATTAGTGTGTTCAGAGATGTACCAATTCGATAAATCAATCCTGGATGATAAAACCAGTAGGTAAGTACTGGACAGGAATAATATTAATTAATATACATTGATAGATGTAGCCGTTACTACGTGGTAGCAAATCATCATGAAAGTTTCGTCCTATAAGGACATTTTCAAACATATTGAGTTTGTATAGGTTCGAAAATGTCCTTATAGGACGAAACTGCAGTAACGTTAGTTACAAATAAAAGTGGTTAAAACATAGAGAGTATCTATTCTCTTTTTTTTTCATATTAATAATTGTTGGATCACTTCCGGACAATGTCGCTTTACTTACCTGCAAACAAAGTCGTGGGTATTTCCAGTAACTGATTATTTTCCTCATCAAAAACCTACTTGTTGGTCTTATCATATGTGATTGAATTGTTTTTTGTTGCAAAACGGATTACGGTGTTTCACACGAGAAAAAGTTTTATATGCTGAAATATCGTATCTTATGATAATGCCATCAAAATTGGGCATATATATTTGAATAACAACAGAGGCCTAAAACACAAACCAGTAAGAAGGTTTCACATGTGTGATTTTTTCGTTGAGTTTTTTTTTTGGAAATTTGACCTGATCCACTGAAATAGCTGGAGTTTTTAAATCTTCACTGATAGGATTCCATCTTCAACTTCGTGAGTACAAAATCTCTCTTCATTTTTATTAATTTTTAAAATAATGGTACCTTTCATAGAAAGGATATTATCGATATATGGCGCCTTAACTGGGAGGCAAATTTAAAAAATTATTGAAACTGCAATTTTTCGGGTTTCACCGCTGATAATAATATTTTGCCGTACAGCTTTGTATTCGTTATGTGAAAATGCTTTATAAATTGATTTTAACTTTTACACGGACAATTAAGAAATCAGGAAGATACAGTTTTTGGCCTGTGGGAATCTTCGAAAGAAAGTAATGAAGCAATCAATTAAAAAAGAGTAATTATATACAGAGATGTGTAGATCATTCAAAGAAGTAACTTTCAGATACAAACTGGAAAGAAAAAGCCTTCTCGAAACAGCTACTTTCATAGTAACATTGAATTACATGAAAGAAAAATACTTTCGAAATTAATACTTTTATATAAACGCTGAGTTATTCGAAAACACTTTTCTCTATTACGATTGTATTGCAAACATCCGTACTGGAATCGAATCAAATACTGTTTACAGGTTTTCTACACAATATAATAAATGAAAGAAGTAAAATTTCACTCTCATCCTTACTGCTAGATATCCGATGTTTCGTCGTGAGACACTTGCCTTATCGGCCCTTTAGTAGCAAATACGGATAACATTATGAGAAAAATCACGCAATTCGTTCATAATTCTGTCAGGGAACGGGTTGAATCCACCCACCGGTGACAGTACGTAAATAACATTCATTCGCTTATTTGATTAAATCCCAGCCATTGAAATCATGTTTAAATTGGAAGGATATATTTTTGGGAGAGATTAATTTTTAATTGGAAAATTGGGTTTCTCTAAAACTCAACGTTTCACTGAAAATCTTCTAACTCTGTCTTTTTTCCAATATATTTCATAGAAGAGCAAAGGGCATAGTCGTCCAGAGAAAGTCAGGAAAAATGAAAATGGAATTGATATATTTCGTTTCATGTGTATTTTATGATTAGACGCATTTTTCTTAAAAGCACGTTCCTAACCTTCATATTACGCAACTTTCGTATAGGTAATTCAACCGTCTTCTCAAATTTGATGCTTTCAGAAATCTCCTAGATTGATATTATGATTTTTCAAAATTTCCACTCTTGTAAAGAAATTCTATATACTACTTTAGCTTATGCATGAAAAGCATTTTCTTTCATGACGAAGAAATTTGTTCCGATATCAAAATGAAATTCCGCAAAACAATATACCAGTCATATTCCCGAATGAATGTGAAATGTCATGTACTCCCTGGAATCCGACTTTCTTTATTGGTTCGCCACGTCGTTAACAACTTCCCAGTTTTCCTCGCAATTCGCGCTGCATTGTGTGCCAATAAAGAATGATTTTAAACTTTCATGAAATTCACAATATCTCTGCCGTCGCCATTAAACCAACTCTCGGATATTCCAGTTATCGTTAGTCGTAATTTTAAAAGCTCAGGATCCTCGGAGTTTAAATTTCCCAATGGCACGAAGCAGACAATATATTTGACCAATTATCGAAGCCTCTGTACAACGCGACATCGTGATAAATACGAAGAGACGGCTATTATTTTATTGCGATCGCAACAATCCGTACGAAAGTTTTGAACGTTCATTCAACGATATCGTGAAACTCATTTGCGCAGTTGAATACCCGAAGGTATAAAGGTACATTTCAATTTTCTCATAGATAAGTGTTCTTCAGATTTCCATAATTTTAGTTATATTCTTTCGTCCCGCCAACCCATAAGGAGGCTAGGGACAACCCTAGAAGACGATCTCTTCAGGAAGCTATTTAAAGAAGGCATATATTGCTTGGGATACGCTGACGATCTGGTGATAGTCACAAAATGGAAATTTGCAGGCGTCATCTCAGAGCGCCACGGAAGTAAAATACTTAGATGTGACTTTCTATCACAGGCTCACGTGTAACCTCCACATTCAAAAAACAGCACATTAAGGCCAGGATGGCCCTGGAAATATACGAAAGAATGTGCGAAAAAAACTGGGGATTGAACCCAAAAATAACACTCTGATTATATATAAGGGTAGTAAGACCTATGTTACCGTATGGTGTAGTGACTTGGTAAACAAGAACAAAGCATTTGGGTATGGCTAGGCTATTAGGCGGCATACAAAGGCTGGCGTGCTATGAAAACGATCCCAACTGCAGCACTCGAAGTCCTACTCAGACTTTCACCATTGCACATATACATACAAAAAGAAGCTCGACTGGTAACACACAGGCTAATGCAGAAGCAAACCCCAATCAGCCAGTCACACGGTGCAGAATACTTAAAACTGTACAATGAACTGAAGGCAGATCCAATACTAGAAACGCCTGTGGATAACACAGTTCCGCAGTACAACTTTCAAAAAAATTTCAAAATCATCATACCAAGTAGAGAGGACTGGCAAAACGGCCCACCGGTGAAAGCGAGAGAAATTTGGTATACAGATGGCTCAAAGACCCAAGAAGAAGTGGGAGGCAGATATGGAGGCAGAGCAAAGACGAGAATCGCACTCAGCTTCGGGCGTACTGCAACTGTGTTCCAGGCAGAAATAGCGGCCATCGAACATTGTATATGGGAAATAAACAGGCATTGCCATTTTCTCCGACAACCAGGTGGCAATTGAGGTGCTCAGCTCGAATCAAATCTTCTCAACACTGATGAGAATCTGTGTGAATGCACTCAAGCAGCTAAGTACCCAAAATAGTACTTAATGAGGTTATAATTTCTCAAATTTTCGCAAGTGATTATTGGAAAAAAAGATTTTGGCATTCTTCTTCTCCATCTTCATACAAAAATTGTGAAAAATTATTTTCTGAGATGTGACGTTCAAATTATTGTCTTGATAGGAAAAAAGTTAACAATCACAAACAAAGTTTCGAAGGCACACCGTTGCAGAGTTAAGCTTCAACATGTCGGATGAGAAGGAGGTTACCTAACATTAGGTAACCTCTTTCTATGCATTTATTAATGTGGAATTCAACATATTTTATTATTTTGACGAAGTCCAATCTTGGAAAGTGTACTATCATACTGTATAATTTTGTGGAACAGCACAAATTCGTACGGAAATTTTAATTGAAGTTCTATAAGCTATCTCACTGAGGATACACTACAAAAACACACTTTTGTCTATTTTCCACTATGTTTCTTTATTGTTGACCGGTTTCGGCAATTATACCATTTTCAAAACTAACTGATTACATTTTAATCTGAGTAATTTATACCTATGTTGCTTATTCTATCATAAATGATTTGATATACCTAATATACCTGATACCCGGTCCCTGCGTTTCATATACCTGAAAAATCCATGAACATAACAAAGCTTTCAATATAATGTAGGTTTTGGGATCTGGATTATAGGTTCAGGAGAGGACTATTATTTAAATCAAGTTGTTCGTTGAGGACAATAGAATTGGGATTTTTCTTTGACCTGTTTATTTCCATAGATTCCAACAGATTCATCATTTTCCCTCTTTCGCATGTGTGTAGGATCTTTGAATTATCTTTATCTATTTTATGTTTCGAATTTTGAAGATGTTCGTACATTAATGATTTTTTATCCAAAATGACATGTTCGTGGTACCTTTTATCAAAATTTCTCCCAGTTTGGCCTGTATATATGGCGGGGCATTCACCACATTCTATTCGATATATACCAGATCTCTTCCCTTTCTCTAATTTAGGTTTGGCATTAAATAATATGTTTCAGCATAAACCCTTTTTTCACGTCGAGTTTTATTTTTTCAAAACTGAGTACTTCAAACTGTGAGAGTTCCTTGAGATTCCTTCGAAGAAAACATTTTTTTGATACTCCACTTTCAATTTTTAAGTTATTCGCAAAAAACATTTGGAAACGTGTGCTTGGTTGACAAATTTTCTCTTGTGAATAAGTCGAAAAGTAGGTATCAATTTTCTAAAACAGGAATTGCACAGAATTAGTTTATTTACTTCCGGAGTTATTTAAAAAAAAACATTGTCCATCTTCGAGAAAGAATGACATTCAATTCTAAAGATGAAAGCAATACTCGGTACAGGTTCAAATTTGAAAGGAAACGCATACCAATTAGATAGATATAGATATATACTTCATTATATCAACCTATCACGACATTTTTGAAAGAGGTAAAGTACACTGTCTCTATAGTTATCTATAGTATAGTTTCTATAGTATTGCAAAATGTTGCAATACATCGAAAATGTTGATACAAAAGTGTTCAAAAATCACATTACTACAAACAACAATAGCAATCCAACAACCACCAACCCTTCGATCATCCTTGCAAAAATCACCAACTTCCATAACCAATATAATGTTCCAGTTCCATGTTCTAGTTAAAAAACTTGGAAATATATGATATGATAGAACTCCTTCATCGAATGTTTTGAATGCCAATCAACAATATTGATATATCTCACATTCCAGAACATCTTCGACAACTATGAATTAATTTTGAGAATTACTCGAACGAAACGAATCGCACATTGAAAGGTAAGACCTCGTTAATCCTTAGCTCGCACAAATTTTCGACTCGTAAGGGTGGATTCATTAAAAAAAACTGACAATTTTTGTTTGATTTTTATTAGTTGTAAGGATAGAGGCTGATTTTGATATCCGAAATTCAAGATAAATAGCGCATTGATTTCACGCAGTAACTTTTTGAAATGAACTAGGAGTTTGCTCTTTCTACACCTGCATAGATGATATTCTTTATTCATTCCTCAGAATGTGGAAGGTGACGATTTCCAAACAGATCCATATTAACATTTTTCTGAGAAAAGTCACTTTTCCTGACAAGAAACAATCACACCAATTGATGCTTTTTGTCAATAGTCAAAGAAAAAATATATTCAACAATCACGATTTCAAATAATGTTTTATTGCTGAAGTTCTCTTTGAACGAATGGAATTGCGAATGAAATGCGTATTACTTCGCATAATAACCAATGAATTGACCTAATAACCAATAAACTTTTATCTTCAGTCTGAAATCCTTTGTCAGCAATATAAGTAGTAGTTTTTAAGGTCTATCAGAAATCACACATCACACACATGGTCAAAATAGTAATGAGATATAACTGAAATTTTCAGCTGAATTGCTAATAACCTCAAAAACAAACCGTTATTTATTCAAAACAGAGAATACTCAATTTGCTATTGGTGTATTTGCGAGTATACGAATTAGTTGTAGTGCCTGTTATCCAAATTTTGAAGTTGAAAACTCAAAACTTGAATTATCAATCATGTATCTGGAAGTGATTTTGATAATAAGAAATTTTTTGGATAAGATATGAGAGACGAAGTTTGAAAATGCAGTATTGGGAAGAACTGATTTGTTTCACCGTTCAACCTTCGCGCATTTCTTACAAAAAGTAAGGAATAATTTTTTTGGAAGTGAAATGTATCCAAAGAGCTTGCACCTTCTTCAACCAAAAGAGAAAATCGCATCAGCTTCCTTTATATGAAAGCATTCGCAAACTCCATTCAAGTTGGATATATTTGAATTTCCTACTTCCATTATTGAATATTTCACGGCAAGCTATTTACTCGAGTGCATGAAATGCGAAAACGGAAAAGACGGAAAGGATTCATTTATTGAACTGATCTGACTGCTATGCCATATGAACCTTCTAAATGCATTGGCCTAAGTGCAAATAATATTCTGTTTTCAAGTCAAAGACGAATATGTAGGCCATTTCATTTAAGAACGAAGAATTGGGTCTCTGTTGCATTCTGAATTCCCCATTCATAATACGCCCTTTTGACATGGAAAAACGTCATAAAATAAGAGCGGAAATAAAAATAACCAAAAAAAAATTAGGTAATTCATCAATACCCATCATTAATATTGACACAAAGAAAAGTAAAGGAATTTGTTTCAACTCTCAAAGATAGATCTTCAAATATTAAGTTTTTATATAGAATTTAAAGTTACCATTTTTAGACTAAAAATAACCAGGTTCTAGAATTTGATGCTTATGTAGAGAATACCAGTACTTTTAGATATATTCTTGATAGTTCACACTATTGTCTGCAACATAAAATGACAGGTCCTAACTTTCTCGTACAGAAATTTATCACGTTCTCATCGAATGAAACAATACAATATTGAAAAACATGTTTTGCAGGAACATAGCTGGAAGCAACGGGAATTCTTCAAATAGAGTTAATTAGGAAACGTAAACTAAATCTTTGACTTTGAACTGACTTTGACATTTGAACTGAGGAACACTAACGGATTGAATCATATTTTCAGAGAATTGAACGTGAAAGTAGCTTTCAGAACTTCTTGCTCACTTCAACAAATGTTAAGTAACCCTAGAGGCGAAATGCTGTAGAATGGAAAATCGGGGATATTCGAAATGAGTTGTGAGGACTAACAAAATATGTATCGGTCAAACTAAGCGGGTCATCATACCAAAGGATCAGATACCACTGGGCTCCCAAGGAGTTTACGAAATACCATGTCAAGACTGTGATAAGACACGCGAATCAACATACGCAAGGATTAACACAAATTATCAGTGAAGCACGTATTGGCGACCTTACAAAATCAATTTCGCGAACAAAAAAACACTAGCAAGCAATGAAAACTTCCACTCTTGAACAATCAGAGAGGCTCTCGGAATTGGAAAGCGACCTAGTGGTATGAACAACAGGGATAACGTGCAAAGATTACCAGCAACGTGGAGATCCATCGTGTCACTTCACAAAATCAAACTGACCGTACAACCCTAAAAACAAAACTTAGCGCGTGTGCGAGCAACACAGGTAAATAGTACCAACCACCCCTATAAATTAAGAAATAGGGTTCGAATGGATCAGTCCAGATGAACAGTTCGAATTCAGATCAGAACAATCGACAGAGCTGCAAGTCCTGAAAGTAGTAGACTTCGTGACAGAAGGTTAACATCTTGGCAAAGGATATCACACCGGAACGATATTCATAGACGTCTTCAAGTCATTCGACACCTCTTCTTGGTATACCACTTTAACAAGTTGGCACTCTACGCAGACGACACAGCTCTGCTGGCAAGATCAACAAGCCAAGCGCATGCCACCAGATACTTGCAAAAGCAGGCGAATAGACTAAAGGAATGGGCCAACCTTTGGAAAATCAATACAAATCCTGGTACACCCGAAAGGAAGCGTCATCTTCTACAGACAAGAGATTCCGTGGACCAACGAAGCGGAATACCTGGGAGTCACCCTCGACAGAAGACTCACGTTCAGGACACACGTACGGCTAGCGAGAGCCGACAGACATAACGTATATCCAATTATAGGTAGTAAAAGCAACATGGGACTCCAAGTGAAGTTGCTGATAACTAAGATCGTATTACTACCAATAATCCTGTATGCCTGCGACATTCACACGAAATATCCAGAAGTTTATGAACGCGGGCGTGCGAGCCGCCGTAAACGCTCCAAGATATAAATCGAACAGATGTATATTCCAGGACCTGGACCTGAACATACAATACGTAGACGCATATATGGGACGTCACCATAAGATGGCAAATGAGACTTTACCGAATCTGGTTAGGATCAAAAACATAAATGATGATTCAAGGCAACCACCCAGATCAAAACAGGTGGAGTTGAGTCTGGTGATTTTGGTGGCCAATCAGATAAGCCCCTCTATACAATACAGCCGTTTGGATAATTTGTCTCCCACCAGTGCCTAACTTCAATGATCTACAACTGATTGCCTTATTCATTGCTACACAATTGAGCGCTCCATGAAGTTTCTGGTATATCCAGAAAAATTTTGTCGCTGAGATTACTTCGTGAAAACAAGGTGCTGATCTGAACATCTCTTCATGAGTGACAATTTTGTTTATTCACATTAGTGTTCAGCATAAAATTAAATTTACCATCAGTCTAGGTTCAGAGAGAATTCTTTCAGTCAAGAGTCCAAGTCAAGAGTGAAAGTGAAATTTCACTCTTGACTTGGACTCTTGACTTGGAATATCACTCAGTGACAGGAATATCACTCAAGTGATATTCCTGTCACTGCTCATACTTGATACATTAATGAAGTAGAATATTTCGCAAATTGTGCCGGGACTACAACTGGGTAATGCTAATCAGAAAGGAACCAAAAATTTTCAACGCAGGTTCCCATTACTATAGAGCCATAACAGAAAGTTTATACTCAGGGAACGGAAGATGTACGAGTTGTCTTTTGAAGAAAATTTGAATTTTCAACTTTCTTCCACTATGTTCAAGAAAATTTTTTACGATAATTTCAAATGCGGAGAATGTCATTGCTAAAAAAACATGTAGCGTATGCGACAGATTTAAGGCATATAAAAGCTAAGATAACACGAGAAGCATCTGCAAGAAGCTGAAACTGCCAGACAGAAGTTGAAGGCATATATGAAATGAGCCGAAGAAATTCTTGATTTCAAGATCAAGGTACTCTTAATGATGAGAACAATTGTCAGCAATTTACAAACTTTAGAAACAGTTTACTTCAAGTATCTAGTACCGGGCCACAGCTTTCTACCAAATGATTCAGATTTTTCGTTTCCGAAAAAGCAATAAAAATGAAGCATTGCCGACATAAAAAACTATTGACTGTAACAGAAATGAAGAAAGAATACTTTTTTCTGTACATGCAATAGAACGTGAAGAACAGAAAACGGGACCAAAACAAAGTCAGTTGGCTCAAAACCAGAGTTATGAGAGTAACACAAGGAGAGCTTTTCAGTATCTTTTTTGAATATACTCATAACATTAATGATGCATTCGAAGAAATTAAGATTCAGCAAAATTTTTAAAAAAACGCAATCAAATTACGATACAAATCAAGGAATGTTTTGGACAGAAGGAAAAAAAAATTGAACAAGAAACTTGCATATCTTGAGGCGTTTATGCATTTTATTCAGGCGGATGCAAAACAATTTTATGAACATTTCAAGGGAACAGAATTCGAAGATAACTTGGAGGGATTTGGTCCAGATTTGGACTTTTGAAATGAGTTTGAAGAGGAAAATAACAATGATTGAAAATTTCAATCGGAAATATTTCTGCATTAAACTCAATGTTTGTTCAATTAAGAGTTTTGTTTCAGTTAAAATTCATATTTTAAAACACCTGATGTTTTATTTTCATTTTGTACAACATCTATTTTAGTGTGAAAGCGATTTAAGCTTATTTATTAGAAAGAAATTAAGCGACAAAAGTCGCTTTGAGACCCCGATTTTTTTAGAAAGTAAAATTGAATTGAAAGTAAATTGAATCATTCACATCAATCATGAATGAATGTTGTCATTTGAAGGTAATTAAGTAAGTGTCTGCAATGTTACAACTTTAGAAGGCGTTTTCTCGAAACTACGCAAATGTCGCTTGGTGCCCTATTGATGAGCATGACCCAACTTGCTCACCTTATCCATTAATTTTAGAACATTAATTTTGCTCTGATCCTGTTTTTGTAAACTTTCCAACTGAATCGTGAATGGATATATGAATCACAGTTTTGTCAGGATTACTCAAATCAAATATTACAATTTGTCGTAGATTGGTTCTGGAAATCAAATATGACAATTATCCACACGTGTTCAGGAGAACAGTGAATTGATTGTTTCGAATAAAAAAAAATACGACAGAACTCAAAATCAGATGTTAAAAATTTACAACTTGTTTTGGGAAAACAGAAAATTGAAGTTTTCATCTAACAGCAAGAAGTACCTGCGGGCACTTATTGCTGGAAATAATGTTTCAGTGGCTTTAGAAACTGAATACGTTGTTGTCCAACAACGTATTCAGCCAGGCCAGCGTAGATATACGAAACATATGGAAACCCATCATCAAACGAGAAATGACCAACTCCCGCCAAATCGGTCATCTCTCATGGAATCAGTGAAGCGGAAAATGGAAAGTAGTGAAAGTGAAAGTATTTCAACGACCTATAAAATAGTCATCTCTCGGAGGAATCAGTCCAGTCATCACCCGAAGACGATTGTAGATACCAACAATCGAAACGTCGTGAACTAACGTGACTTGGAATCTCTACACCTTTTTATTTTTATTAATTTCTTTTTGCATTCCTTTAATTTTTATTTATTCAATTATTATATTTTTACTTGTAGGTTATTTTACTATCATTTCATTTCAGGTTTATTGTTGCTTAATATAATTGTTATTTTCAAATATTCTTTTTTAATTATTCTTTTTTACTTGTTTCAGGGATTTCAAATCATTTTATATAATAGACAATGGAAGTCCGAACTAGTGAAATTCATCACGAAACATTGTCAATCACCTTCAAACAAAAATACAGATCATTGTTAATTTTCGAATCGTCACACTGTATATTATGTTGAAACGCCAATTCCTTCTTGGTCGACATTAAAACTCTTCATGTAATCATGAAATGGAGTCGACTGATGTTGATTATCAAAATAAGAATCGATATTCACAATGTACAAATCATCCTGAAGTAACGGTAGACTCCTTCATCCGATTACCACATGGATAATTTATCTCGGTCATAAATAAACATTCTAATTAGGTTTTGATTCCGTAAATGAATTAACACTGGATAGAATGCCAGTACGATTATTTGGAATGGAAACGATTCCGTAACTAAATCATCGTGAGTTTCGAAAATGTTTCTGATTAATTTGTTTTCATCAACCAAATTTATCTTCCAGCATCATACAGGGTGTCGCAATATCTGTTAATGTAGTCTTAATATATGTCTGTTTCGGATATATAAATGAGATTGAAGTCCAAAATATTAATTCTGAGGTTGAATTTTTTTCCTGTATGACATAACAAAAATATTTTACCTATTTTCCATGAGGGATAGTTAGTTTTTGACTGTTTCTCAGTTGATCAAATTTCTATAATGAGTAACTAATCTTTTATATTCGAGGATTGAGTCTTCTGTCCCATAGTTAGCGTCTTCGTAGGGAAATATATCATCATCCTTACCTACTTAAGCTTGTCTATTAAGGACACTCAAGTCCAGCAACGCATTTGTGGTTCAGCCTAGCACCACTTATGAAACCTTCAGTGGGTCGAAACACCACTGTTTGGTGTTGAAGAATCATAAATAGGTTGAGTTTGTGCCCCAGTTAACAAACAATATGTCGTTTGAAAAAATTTATATATTAGGAGAATTATTAAAACAATTCTGACTTTCCAAAGGGTTATCCTGGGAATTTGAAAAACTATAAGGCGTTAAATGATTAGTTGGAGAAATTAAGTTACTTTCATCAAGTCAACATTAATTTTTCCAGAAAAAAATCTAGAGAAAGTGCAACATCCATACTTTTTTCCATTATGATGAAGTTTCAAAGAAGTACTTCTTTCAGCTCTTTCGGCGAATAATATTACCTACTGGGGTCATAAATGAAAACGACTTCTGAAAAACATAGTTTTTATCGATAAAATTCATATGGAAAAATGATGCAAAATGACTACCCAATATTCTCCATATCTGAAAAAATATACAGAATATAGTACTTCAACTCCAATATCAGTTTAGCTTCCTTCATAAATACTTAACAAATACAAATTCGCTAATGGAACGTATCTTCCTTCCATGAACAAATCATACTTCACAAAAAAATCATTAGCAAAGGAAAAGTTTTTTGAAATCTTCCCAAACAAATATATTATCTAGAACATTGTCTGAATCAGCGCTGATGTACAAAATGTACCACTTGATCTTTGACAACATCTTATCTTATCTTATCTGATGACTACCGTCAATCCCCTGACTTTCCTGATTGAAAGTTGAGAACAGGTTCAACAATATTCAGTCAAAGTTGAGAAAATGTATGTGAACAATGTTCTGAAAACAATTAAACTGGGATTTCCTTACATTCATGCAACATTATTGCATTCAGTAAATATATATCATTAGGATGTTCAAGAGTATATCCAAATGATGAAATGATAATGAAAAAAATTACAGAAAGGTCACTGAGGAATCCAACAGGTGATGACCTCATTGCGTAAATTGAATTCCGAAAAAAGTGGCACATGATGAAAGAAATTACAGTACAGTGGCCACCATGATCACCTGATTCAATTCACTGTGACTTTTATTCATGTAGAACACAAAATTTTCTCTCTGTGAGGAAGCTGATACGAATGTTTGTTGGATATAATTGTACGTCTTGGTATCAGCCTGAAGAATAAATGTTTTCCAGCAGGCATTTGCCATCGCCATCACCTACAGAAGAATTGAAGTTTTCATCAAATTTTATTGTATCAAATTATGTGGCTAAGAGAAATCTTCTATTGATCTGAAGCTGAATATATTTCGTTGAAAATGGCATCTTCTGCTGGCGTAGCCTTCTCGAATCAGAATCATAACTAGTTATTACATATTTTATCCTCGGATACTTCCTCGAATATACCATTTTGTCTGTTGTTGGAATAAAGACCCACTCAAATTATGATTATTTTACATCTCTCTCACTACTTTATCGATTTAAATGTTTCATCAGTTTCATAAAATCCTTTATGATCCACCCACTACTTATTTATTCCTCACTTTTATACCTTTTCGTAACCATACATTGATATTTTCAATATATCGACAATTTTTGTTGGTTCTTTCACACTTTATTTCCTTGATATTTCTTCCCTATTTCAGTTTCTTAATCTAGTGTGTGATCCATGATTACTTTCAAATCCTTTTCTACAAATCTTTTTAGTCCCCTATTGGAAAATAACTGAATTGTAATCGCATATTGTAGTTTTCAATACTATCGATAACAAGTCGTCAAGAAATCGAAGAACTCCAACAAGTAACTTTTTCTATTGCCACCTAACAATAGTCACTTGTTTGTTCAGGAGCATATTAATGAAATCAAATACTAACATTATTAGAACTGATGATGTTTTCATTGGATGATTGCTCCTAAAATAGATCCTATTTGATATTATTCGTCGTGGAAGTATTATTGAATTATTTAATTTCGCTTCGTTAAAAGAAAACTCGTAAGTGATGTCAACGAGATCCCATTTTATTGAAGAAACCTACGGTATGCGTTGAATAAACACAATTGTTTGATTAATATTGATGGGGATGAATCGGCAGGGTTTCTTAGATAGTCTTCGTTGGTGTGTCAATTCTAATTACTGTCAATCACAATGAGTTTAATGGATGCCTCACATCGTTTTACAGAAGGTTATTAACTCCATCATTTATCAAAATCAAATCGATTGGATTTCGTGTTCAATTTTATACAATAATATATTTGGATAGTATGTACTGAAGTTGTCATGGAATTTGATGATTCAACATTGGGTATTTTCGAAAACTTTCAGCTACTCAGGCAGGCATAGTTTGCCCTGACATGCTTCTAGAGGAATCAAGCGGGCTAAATCTTATCGAAGAAGGCAGTCCTCATTCTTCTGTTATATAGACTTCCGAAGGTGCTTGTGAATACAACTTTATAGAGTTAGAGTATGTCTAGGGGCAGAGCTTCATTGCTTTGGTTCAAATTATAATGAGATTTTATACTGGCTTCATAACTCCAGAAAACGCAACTGAATTTCTCCTGCTACTCGGGAGCCGTCTGAGTTATCCATTTCTCCCCTTATGAGCTTATTGCGTTTTAGTCTCACCTTTTATGTGACACCTTTTCCAAAAGTATTGCCTGTACTGCTATGTCCCAGTTCCCTTGCTGGATGTATATCATATTCTTCTGTACATCATTTGACCTGTCCATGAATTGTTTGCCTCCTGAAATCCAATGCGCCAAATTCGCATGGAATACGACGAGCTGTCTTTGTTCCTTTGCTGCATTATCTGCAACAGAATGAGTGTTTTTCTCCACTATACGCGATTAGAGACTTCCACAGCGAAAATTGTTACAAATACGTATTTCGGTGTCATGGAGTCCCAGAATATGTTTGATGTTCGTTCTTCCACATATTCCAAAATCAACGCACCAATTACCAAGTGGGAACTCTAGAGTTCGTGAGCTACGTGGAAGAAGGCAAGCTTATCAAGAAATAGCTGCTAGTAGCTGGTTGAACATGTAGTGGATTGAAATGAATTTCGAAAGAATTGAAAATGGATAACTCATCTACGATATTCTAATGGATTACATCATATATACAATTTTATTACATGATACACATACGACCGTTTTTTTTTTGTCAAAATCCAACAATTTTGGAACGAACTTCGCTGCCGCACGCTTCATGCTCAAAATTTACGAAAAAATTACGTGGCATGAGCCAACCGATATGTCCACATCCTTAGCAACTTCTCTAATAGTGATTCAACAATTCTCCATAACAATTTGACCATCATTTTGCAAATTCACCTCAAACGGCTATTTCCACACTTAGGTCAAAATCTAACATTACCATGTACAACCAGTACAAATATTCGAGTGGATCAGATGACATGTCATGTCAAAGAAATATTTGACCTTATTGCATCTCCTCTCAATCATCTAATTAATCAATCCTACATGCTAGGCTACTTTCCAGAAGTTCTCTTTCGAAATTGTATGAGAAAGTAATATAATGTAATAATCAACATGGATTTAGGAAAGATCGTTCCATAGAAACCGCTGCCTATGATTATCTCAATAACATATACTCCGAAGTTGATACCAATAGTTTTGTAATTAGTTTTTTTTTTGATCTGTCAATGACATTTGAAACTGTTTCATCAGATTTTCTATATATAAAGTTAGATAGGCTTGGGTTTCCACATAACATACTGACTTGGATAAAATCCTATATGAGTGGTCGGCATTTGACAGTCAAATATAACAATATTGTGTCCAAGGAACATTATGTGACATTAGGAGTTCCTCAGGAATCAGTACTGGGACCTACACTTTTTGTGGTATTTGTTAATGATCTCTCAGAACATGTTAACAATTGCCACATAACTATGTTTGCAGATGATACCACAATGACAATCACTAGGTGTACACTGGAAGATGTATTAATAAGAGTCAAAGAGGTCATTGATAGATTTACGTCATGGTGTGAATGCAATCATTTGATATTGAATGCCTCCAAATCTGTTTCGATGAGATTTTATAATAGAAAAAATAACATTCCAGATGGAGTTGATATAACTGATGGAATGAGCCCTGAGAATTCTTCTTCAGGGCTTGAAAAGTAGTTTTTTCGTGTTAATATAACTATTTCAAAAACCATCAGACATATTAGATATATTGAAGAAAAAAAATGAACATTGCAACAACCAAATTTCCGGGACAACATCAAAACAGAACGTTTGTTTGAAGGTGATTGACAATGTTTCATGTTGAATTTCACTAGTTCGGACTTCCATTGTCCACTACATAAACTGATTTGAAATCCCTGAAACAACTAAAAAAGAAGAATTGAAAATGAGTAGCTGAAAATAACAATTATATTTACCAAAATAAATCTGAAATGAAATAATAGTGAAATAAAATACAAGTAAAAATAAAACAGATGAATAAATAAAAATAATGAAATGAAAAAAGAAAGAAAATGAAAACAAAAAAGTGGAGAGATTCCAAGTCACGTTAGTTCACGACGTTTCGATTGTTAGTATCTACAATCGTCTTCGGGTGATGACTGGACTGATTTCTCTGAGAGATGACTATTTATAGGTCGTTCGAGTACTTTCACTTATTCCCGCTTTCCATTTTCCGCTTCACTGGTTCCGTGGGAGATGAACTTGGCGGGAGTTGGCCATTTTTCGCTTGATGATGGGTTTCCATATGTTGCGTATTTCTACGCTGGCTTGGCTGAATACGTTGTTGGACAACATGTATGCGGATTCCTTGAATTTTCTCCTAAACCAATGTTCCTCTCTGTGCAAGATCTCACCTTGGGACCAATCGATGCTGTGTTGATGGGTCCAAACATGGTCTGCCATTCCTGATTTGCTGGTTTCCCCTCGCTGTGTGTGTTTCTTGTGCTCGGCAATGCGAACATTCGATGGCCTCTTAGTTTCACTAATATAGGATTTTCCGCACTCACAGGGTATCCGGTAAATGCAATTCTTGAAATCGCAGTCCGCGTTTGGTGGCCTGGTTTTCGTGAGGCTACTACGGATAGTGTTACCGGATCTGAAGCAGGTTCTAATGTTGTACTTGGAACCAATTCTTCTTGTCCTCTCCGATAATCCTCTGATGTAGGGAAGTGCAAGCACTGGTTGTGACGGCTTCTCTTCCTGCTGTCTTCTAGTCAAAGTCTTTTCTACCATCGCTTTGGAGTAGCCATTCCGTTGAAGATCATTTTTGAAGTCCGAAGTCCGGAAGTCCGAACTAGTTGATCTTGTCTCAAACATCATACATTTATTGCATGTTGTTCTGCGTTGATGTTGTCAAGAAAATTTTATTGTTGCAATGTTTTCTATTTTTTTAATGTATCTGATATGTCTAATGGTTTTTAAAATAGTTATATCAACACGAAGAAACTAAATTTCCAGCCCTGAAGAAGAATTCAATCAAATTTGAAACGTTGGCAAAAAACAATTGTAGTTTTGAGAAAAAATAGATCCTGTTACCCAACCAAAGAATTTTTTTTAAAATTCGAAATATGTAATTTCGATTTCTCTGTGTTTTTGTCAAAAATTGCAAATGCGTCAGTGCTAGCAGTGCTTGTTTTCAAATTAAAATACTGCCTCTTTGAGAAGATCAAATTGGTAGGAGATATTTTCATATCAAATTGTTTTATTTCACGAAAGGAAATTGGCAGATGGTAAGCCTTCCTTCACTTTTGGTCCGTATTGTATATGCCGCAGTTATACTTGAACCAGAAAGTAAATTATTCATAAACAACTGTCCATTGTTCTGTATAACAATGAGGATGTTAATAACTTCCAAACAGTTTCTTTTGAAGTTGGCAATTTATTGTTGTCGAAGACTAATGACATCGTTCTGGTATTTTTACAGAACTGAAGGGAGTGGTACATGAAAGTATATATCACATACACCTACCGTGAAATATTTTGCAAAAATGTTATATTAAATGAACTCGTAAATGATATGTTGTTCTAGATGAGAACGAATGGCTCGCATCAAATTGATTGCAGAAAATATTATATAGGGTAGGGCCTGTTTAGTCTGCCACATGGCTGTAGGCGGCGATTTAATTCAATGTTTCAAAGTAAATTCTAAGAGCCTCAGTCACATGTCTACGTCAAGAGCCTCACAGACGTAACGACGATATTCGATAATTTGATTCAATCAGTACTTTTTCAATGATAGGTTAGATGAAAAATTCAATAAGACTATTGAGAACGTGAAAATTCCCCCCGCCTTTCAAGGGGCGGGTGTTCACGTGAGAAGAAATAATTTTCAGTACATCAAAAAAATAGTGGGATTTTTTAAGAAAGGAAGAGAACAATCAATTTTGAAATGAACGCTTCACATGGATATGTAGATCATGCAAAGAAGTAACTTTCAGACATAAACTGAAAGAAAAAGCATCTCGTAACAAATACTTTCATATGAACATTGAATTATACAACAAGAACAACAAAATTATTTCTATTCAGTTCGAACTCCAAACTTCCGTTATGGAATTGAATCAGATATAATTTGCAGGATTCAGGTTAAATGACACTCACATGAAATACTGTCCTCCTCAGTGGTTAATGATTACAAAATTTTTTTGGGGGAATGAACTACATTGGGATTTGAATAAATGTTTCATTGGAAATAATTTGTTTCAAATTGAGAAAGAGGCATTCAAGGAGAAATTAGTTTTTTGGTAAATGCGTCTGTTTTCACCTTCAGAAGTTCCAATAGCAGCAAATTGAAAGTTCATGACAAGTAATTTCAAAACCCATTATCAGTTTTTTGGTAAATGCGTCTGTTTTCGCCTTCAGAAGTTCCAATAGCTGCAAATTAAAAGTTCACGACAAGTAATTTCAAAACCCATTAATACAGTTCATTGTATGATTTTCACTAAGAAAGGTTTTACAAAAACCGCGACACGTGGTTATACAATAGCTTTCTCAAGTTTCAATATGGATTTTCATCAAGTATCGGCCAGTTTTATTCAACAAGTGATTTAGATTCGAAACTTTCAAAAGTTCACCTTATGATATGAAATTTCATGGTTCATGGTCGATGGTTCAAGCCCCAGGCTAACCGCTCGATTTTCACTTGCTATCGGCCAACCCGTGTTAGGAATCACACGTTAAAAGGTAAGACCTCGTTAGTCCTTAGCTCGCACAAGTTTCAACTTCTGAGGGTTGTCGTTGGTAGGGGTGCGATATCTGATTACCGTAAGAAACATATTTTGAAACATATATTTATTTAATTCTCTTTCATTTATTGTATAGCGCTTAATGTTCTGGTGTTGGTTTCAAATCCATAACGAATGTTTGAAGTACGGAATGAATAGAAATAGGTTATTCAAAATGGGATTTTTCTTTCCGTTTGTATGTGAAAGAAACTTGACATAAAAAGAAAACTTTCCACATTCTTGAAAACCGTATGAAACAACCACTTGATCAGTAACGGTTGATCGGACCGTTAACCAGGTGTCGCACCCCTATGAACGACAACCCTCATAAGTCGAAACTTGTGCGAGCTGATAATAGTTGTTTGCATGATATATACTCATTTCTTTAAATATTTTATTTTGAAATCAATGTCGTTCTACCTACCTTCGGAAGTTCTCCACACTTTTGTGGAAAGATGGAGAAATAAAAAGCCAAAAACTTTTTTCCCTAAATCAATCTCTTTCAAAAATATACTCTTTCAACCTAATTTTTTTGGTCTACCAATTTCATCAACAGTCAATTCCATTTCGAATTTTTTCTAAGATTTTGAATTCTGAACAAATCTCAAAACAGTTGCATATAAAAATTGGCTACTCTCAAAAGTCGAAATTTGTGCGAGTTAAGAACTAACGAGGTCTTACCTTTCAACGTGTGAGTACTAACACGGGCTGAATAATAGCAAATGAAAATCGATCGTTCAGCTTGCGGCTTGAACCACCGACTGACACGGCGGTCGATTGAGTGAGTGAACAAAGTACCCACGTCAAAACCAACCGGCTAGTAAGATTGATAACTAAATGAGTGTACATTCTTGAACGTCGGGGATTTTTCAAATCACTGGTCGATCTCATTTTACATTGTTTTCTCTTAAATTAATTAGTATTTATACAAAATGTGTCCAAGACTTCTTCTGTATCTGCACCAATTTTTTCAAGGACACGAGAGCATCTAATTGTGACAAATACGATAATTCTATATTCACAACCTGAATTTCCTCATATCATAATGAACTCTCATATGAAAGTTCAATGAGTCATCTGATTATTTGTAAGATAGTCGTATGATTGAAGTGATGAGAATGGGAAGTCATCAACATATTTTGAATGGAACTGAATAAAAGCCGCAACAAACATCAAGCCAGCCTTCGCATTCCGAACCTGTCTCTCACTAATTCCAAAAAATCATTACCACATCCTATGAATTCACCACGCCAAATATTTCCTTCAGATTGAACATATATTAATGAGTATTAGTATCTTGAATAATTGCAAACATTAATATTTCCACAGAATGTCTAATACTTTGTCTGGTTTCTTCGAATAAGTCGGAATCATGATTCATAGACCACATATATATATTGGCAAAAAAGACAAAGCAGATTGGAATACTTGTGTAAGTTAACTGATGGATAGAAAAATACCCTACAAGACCTTATCTTGAGGAATGATAATACACATATTATCGGGGATGGTAAAAAACTTGAGGCATGTATCTAAATAATGTTTCTATATTTTTAATAAAATTTGAAGAATTTACTGATGAGTTGAAGATACATTCTTGTTATTATTTGGAATAGCAGCGAAAGCACAAGCGTACTCTTATAATTTGATGAATTATAAGGTTATATATTATACATTATCACTACATTATAACGTTATATTTTCAATATTTCGTCAATGGATACTGTCATCATCCGAGAGTTGCGGTAATAATTGTAGATTGATACATTTTTTATATAAATGAGATCAAAACTTCGAAGAAATGATCATTATTCGTTGAAAATGAAAATGAAAATTATTATCAGAATTGTGAATAAAATACACTGTCACAAAAAAATTCGAAGACAAACATATTAACAATAAGAAAGGCATCAAGATCTTGAAATTCATTACAGTCATATTTAACATGGTGAAGTCAGGATAACAACTGTATTGTCAATCATGTCAGTTGTCATGAAAATTGAAGAAAAAAACATTTCGGCCTGAGCCGCTGTTCATTCATTCAAGGTACATTGGAAGAGACATGTGTATTTGAATATTTTTTGAAAATAATTATTCATTTATTCATTGAAAGAAGTAAGTAAAATACAAAATTTGATTTTGTATGGACTTTCAACATCATTGACGAATACTTTTTTCTCTATGAAAATCTAGGAACTAACGGCTGGAGTAGTGTATGATAATGAAATAGAAATAAAATCATTGGAAAATGAATGTTTCAGCTTTCTACTCCTACATGTCTATGCAGAAGAATGTGGGAGTCTTCCAAAATGAGGAAGAAAGCAAATAATTTCAAAATGAACTCTTCACAAAGATCATACAAAGAAGTATCTCTCAGACATGAACTAAAAAAAAGCTCACCAGAAATAACTACCTTCAAATTAACATTGGAATTGAATCAGATATCATTTCCAGGATTGCTACACAATGTAATGTATGAAGGAGGTAAAATTTCACTAACAGGAAATACTATCATCCTTAATGGCGGAAAATCCGATGTTACGGAATGAGACACCATACTTATCGCCTCCTCAGCGTGAATATGGATAACTTTACGAAATGGAGCACTCAATTAATTCATGAAATCACGAATTTTTATCGTAAATGAGTTGAATCTACTTATGTCATCGATGACAGTACGTAATAACATTACTTTGCCCATTCGATTAAATCCCAGCCAAAGAAATCTTGTTAAAATTGATAGGATGTATATTTTTTGGAAAAACTAATTCTCAGGTGAGAAACGTTTCGGCTTTCTACTCCTCCATCTTTATACAAAAGAATTTGGGAATCTTTCAAAATGAGAAATTGAAAAAATAATTTAAAAATAAATCATCCACAAAGATATGTTGATCATGCAAAAAAATAACATCCAATCACAAACTGAAAGGAAACGCCGTCTCAGAACAACTTACTTCCATATAAATACTGAATTACACCAATGAAAAATTCATTCTTTAGAAACAACATCCTTTTGCAAGGAGATGGAGAAGTAGAAAGCCAAAACCTTCCTTTTCCAATTCAGATATATGATAGTTTCCCAATTTTTTCATTTTTCTAAGTATTTGAATGTCAGATATGAACATTCGAAGGGGTTCTTGGGTCTCTTGACTCCAAAATTATGACCCAGTTCGAACGCCAATTTTCTACTTCAACCACATAATATTGACTTTGTCTGAAGAAGAAAGAACAAAAGCAGTAAAATGAAATGAATTTTTTTTTGTTCTAGAAGGAGGGCAGAAGTGATCATAGAGAGAAACGAAGAATCTTAAGGAAGATGGTGGTTTGAAATTATGAGGAATTGGAGTTTTAATTCATATGATTTGGAGAATTGTATCACATTTTTCGATTTGTTATATAATTGGCTTGTCCACGGCGTATTCTTCTATGATAGAACGATCATAATTATGTGAGTAATTACATCAAACCAAACTATTTGTTTGAAGGTGGTTGACAATGTTTCGTGGTGCATTTCATTAGTTTGGACTGGTCTGGTTGAGATACCTGGACGACACCTTCATAATATCGAACCATGTGAATGCAGAACTAGGCACCTTCCTGAAGCATACCAACAACGTAAGTCCTTCCATCACTTTCACAATGGAGAAGGTAGTCCACAACGAATTGCCAATCTTAGACGTATTGGTGAAGTGGAGCGACACTAACTGGGAAACATCTGTATTTCGAAAAACCACTTACACAGGACAGTATCTGAACAGGAATCCAACAACCATCAATCGACTGAGAAAGGAATCATCGAGACTCTACTAGACCATGCTTTCGGGCTCTGTAATACAAAGGAAGGTCTTGAACAAGAACTAGGCATCATCAAAACTGACCTACAACGGAATAGTTACTCCAAAGTGATGGTGGAACAGGCTTCAACTAGAAGACCGCAAGAGCTCTACAAGGAAGAGAAGCTGCCACAGCCAGTACTTGTACCAGTACTCGTAAGAAGGATTGGGTCCAAGTATAACATCAGAACCTGCTTCAGATCTGGTAACACCATCCGTAGCAGCCTGACGAAAACCAAGCAACCGATTCCAAGAATTGCATTTACCGAATACCCTGTGAGTGCGGAGAATCATACATCGGCAAAACTAAGAGGACATTGAAAGTTCGCATTGTCAAGCACAAGAAACACACACAGCGAGGAAAAACCAACAAATCAGGAATGGCAGAGCATGTTTGGATTCATCAACATAACATCAAGTGAGCTCAAGCTGAAATCATCTACAAGGAGAACAACAACCAATTTAGCCAAGCTAGCGTAGAGATACACAATATATGGAAACCTCAAATCAAGAAAAACACGATCAACTCCCGCCAAACGGTCAGATTCCAATAAATCCGATGAAGCGAAGAGGGGGAAGAGGGGATAGGTGAAAGCTCTCAAATGACCTATAGATAGTCAGATCTCGTAGGAATACGTCCAGTTATCACCCGAAGACGATTGTGGATTCTAACAATCAAAACGTTGTGTAGTAACAATGGAAGCCGGAATTAATGAAACAAATCAAACAATTTTTTTTTAATGTGATACCTTAATTTTTTTTGATTTTCTCATCGAAGAAACCAGAAAATATATTGAAAACAGTTTCAACAGACTGACTGGTTTTGTTATAAAATACAATTCCCATGGTTGAATAATTCATAAAACTTTTTAAAACACTAACGATTATTAGATATTCGTGATCAATAACGTGGAAAATATTGTTATTTGTAAATTTCCACGAAACATCATTGTTATTATGCAATACTGTTATTATAGCTTGGCATTTTAGTTTGAGAAAAAATTGGACATAAATGTTGTTATGACAATGTTGAATGAAACATATTCAGACAAGAATCATTAACTCAAAAAACAACATATTCTTTATGTACCAAGTTGATACGTCTGTGCTGTCTTGTATAAAAATGTAATTTCCTCACTGGTCATTACGAAACGAATATCTTCATGTCGCCCACACAAAGGAAACAAGATCCCGACACAATCATAAACTAGCATTATCGGACAGACATTGAATAAAACATTCTTCGAGTTGATAGGCAATGTCATAAAGTCTCTCGGTGAAGGTCCGTTTACTTTCAATTTCAAATCTTGGAAATTTGCACAAAACACAGTCACGCTACGTCCGATGTTCAAGTCTTATACGGTCATTTGGCTATCGGCTAATCCTTTACATGTTGTGGAAACGGAACTGCTTTGAATGGTAACAAGCATTGAGGACCAAGTAAATACAATTTGTATGCAGTTTCTATGGGTATAAGGACTCGTTTAAGCTGATTGGATTGGATACAAACGAACATTGTTTATTCGACTTCCAAATTTCATATAAATGAAGGTAGGCTGTTTATGAGGTTTGCTCAGAAAATAACAAGAATTGTCGTTATTGTCTCCTACAGATATATTATAATAATAATAATAATAAACTGGATGCACAAGGTCACCCATTTGTTTTATATGGATGATCTTAAACTTCATGCCTCTGGAGAGAAGGATCTTCATCAGACATTGAGGGTGGTGAAAGAGTACCCGCATGCTATTGGTATGAAATTCGGTAAAGACAATTGTGCAATGGTTCATCTCAAAAGAGAACGACTCGTGGACTATGAAGAGGATGTGCAGCTTGTAGATGGAAGCATCCTACACAATTTGGATACCGGAGAGACGTATACTTACCTCGTGGTGGAACAACGCCACTCACAAGAGGTAACAGCAGTGGAGAACTCTCTTCGCGGCAAGTATCAGCACAAACTTCGCAGATTTGGTCATCGGGACTTTCAAGAAAGAACAAAGTTGTGGCATAAATTTTACTTATATATACACACAGCGAATGGCAGCTCTTCGTCTGGCGGCATTGGGCATGAATTCAAGTCAGAACTAAGTATCGTTTGATAGCACAAAAAAATGTTAGGCGCCACTAGAATTTGATTTTATGAAACCCAGAAAACAAAATATTGAGAATGAAAGAGCTTTATGAAATGAAAGTCAAAATCTACAACAATAATTTATTACTACAATAATTTTTGTTTATGGCGTAGAATGATGATAAAATACAATGAGTTAAATACAAAATCTGGGACACTACCCAAGATAATTATGAACGAATATGTTTTGTCCACTACATGGATGATGAATACAAACAGTAGAATTTTATACCTTTCAAAGAGCTTCAGGATCAGCTCTGCCTTAGACGGTATATTGGTGATGATGAACGTGTATGATGGATGTGACAAACAGGGTGCCTGGTGGATTTACTTCCAGCTGAAGTAAAGACTAGATTCAAACGCATCAGCTGATATTGGTGGAATCAAATCTGCCTTGCAATGGAACCTGCATTCTGAACACTCCAATAGAACTATACATCGGTCCTAGGATACATCTACAGAGTTTGGGACACTGCTACGGTTGAAAGTACTGATACGGTACAATTGCAACATCAACTGTTGAACAGGACCTCGTGGTACCCGTGCTGGACTTCTTGAAATCAGACTCGAAAAAGGAAACTCCAGGAATGGATTATTTCTTCTCAAATTATAGTGAGTAAAGATCATCAAGCCCCAACGGAAAAACCCTGTGAAAGAGGCTTAGTTACAACCAATTTCAAGATACAAAAAAAGGCAAAATGGCGAAGGGAAGCTTGCAAGATTTAAATACTGAAATTACATACCTATCGGGTTCAGAGGACTTGCTCTCAACAGAAACAAACTAAACAACAGAATCACAATCTGTGCGAGCATATCCTCATCGCAAAAGAAAGATTTCACAAAGGAAACCAGTGCTTATGGCTCGCCACTCTGAAGTCACGCCGGCCATCCAAAAAAGAGGACCTTCTTTTTTCATTTCAAAAAAACTTCTTGAGAATCAACCTACAGCGCATTCTTACTGGCACACATTCTAAGTCTGTTTTTCACGTCGGAACGGTGACGTCAGACAAAGTACCTTGAGTTTTATTATTTTCGGACAGGTTAAGATTTGAACTGAAAATAATAAAATTCATATATACACATATATATGGATGTTTTTGAATGACGAAAACTGCAATGCCAAGAACTTCTACCTAATGTCAAAAGGACTACTAGAAGAAAAGAGTAGGTGTTTCGACCCGCCAGATGGCATGTCTAGAGATTCAGGTTTCGTAGTGTTGAATAAACAACGAACGCACCGAGTGTGGAAGGATGATGAGAACAGAACACATTAACCGATGTGTTCTCGGAACATGAAAGAAAATATCCTTGAAATTAAAAGTTAGAGGTCGACAGCCGATAGTTTATTTTCTGATGACAGATGAAAATATTCATGTTCACCACCAGCGCAAATAGACGATCCAAGGCTAGAAAATACATAAATATAACGATGAAAATATATACAGATATATCAATGCATGATAACTAAAGTGATCATACTCTTCAGTAACAGGTGAGTAAATGTAACAATATCTAATACAATTTTATAATAGAATTACTTATACACATCACGTAAAATTATTTGATTTACAGGAATCCTACTAGTAGTGTAATCTGTAGAAGACAGCATTTATGAAAGTTTTGTGGGCTTTACCTGATAGATTACAATTATATGACATCTTGAAGGTAGGTAAGAAATATAATAAATATTCTACAACACCACTAATTCCTTTTTTCCTTTTCAGAGATCGGTGAGGCATTATTATGGTCCATATATGAAAAACATGAACCGCTTTAGTTCATGATTAAGTACTGTAAGTTGAATATGGTTCAAGTTGACCAAGTGAAACATAAGCTACACCTTGAAAGAAATAGCATTTGATAAGGATGGCATAATGCATGGCAAAAGAAAATGCTATAAAGTTGCTGCAACAAAGTAGTCTCGAGAGGAGCTGTATCAACTCGACATAAAGACACGAAAAATGATGCATCTTTTTAGGAGTTTGCATACCAAATCATCTGTTCCACGGTTTCACTCCTCCCGACAACAAGTAGGCAGTGGACTTTTGAGTTTGGAGTGTCTACATGAAAAAAGATACTGGATGCAGCCTGTTGAGTCGTCACGAGTTCGGATCCCCTTTCGACACTGAACGAGGTGAGCACAACTCTGTCACCGAGTTGAAACTTGTTCAGCAAAAGGCTTATATAAAAGCCGCAGAGATCACCTCACTTCTGCGGAAACACAAGGATAAGCCAATGCATAAAGTCTTCTTCAATAACATTGAAGACCTTGGCTTATCAAAGCGCCTCAATTTATTTCGAAGTTCTACCTAGTTTCACTCGCCTCAATAATTTGTTTCAGCTTTTCACTGGTATTCAGAAGTTCTTGATGAATTGAAACTAAGGTTACTTGCTGACTTCCAGCATTTTCCATTTTCGTACCGTCTCTGGTCTATAAATATTCAGCTGACGTATGTTGGTAGACAGTTTCATCTCTTTTTTATCTTTAGAGTTTTTTTTTTGAGGAGTCCTAGACCTCCACATTTGAATTAATCAGAACGATAAACTTATTTTTGCTTATTACACCAAAATGGATATTTTTATTTATTTTTGATTTCACTTGGCTTTCCCCTGTGTTTTAGCGGAGAATGGTAATATAAATCCTACATTCAAACTCACTAGATTAATAACGACAATCTTCTTTTTTTGCCACGAGAACTTCTCAAACGTACAGATTAGGTTAGGTTAGGTTAGGTCGTACGTTAGGTTAGGTTAATTTCACAATATTATGAAATTAGTTTTATATAATTCATAATATTTCAATCATTAGATTACACCTGACTACTACATAAGGAGACATTGTAAAATTGATTCAAGACACTCAAGACACAGGTACCTGTACCAGGTATCTATGGTATAAATAAGGACAGCTTTGTGAGTATGATTATTTTGATCTTGTGTTTTGACACGTGTTTCGGTCACTTGGTGATCGAAACACGTGTCAAGGTGTTGAAAATAACGGTTTGGTATTGAGAAAAAAACTCCAGTAATATTCATTACTACATCAAAGGTTCCAAACAGTGCATCACAAGTATACATTATGAAAATTCGCCAAAAATTGATTGCGCTTGGTAACTTGCTTTTTATGTGGCTACTGTTTTGTACGTCTTGATATTGTACGAAGCACCAATATGATTGATTGTGGCGGCCTCTCTCCCTTGCAGGGATCTTATAGTCTTTTAGCCAAAGTCAGATCCACCAGCTATTTGCAAAAATTATTCCCTTAAAGATTTTTCCTAGTTCTCCGACAAGATGTCTTAGTTTTGCAGAGCCAAAATGCAAGATCGAGTAAGAACGTGACCATTTTCTCTGAGGAGATGTAAAAGATACTGTCCCGTACGCCTTGGTTTCCGGTATACAGATGTTTTTCAATTGTTGTCGGTCCTCACCACCATCACGTTTGAAAACGGCCAATAATTTTGTGACTATGCATCTATAATATAAATGTTACGAAAAGTCTAACATTATTGAGGTGTTGTAGGAAAGTGTTGTATCGTTGTTTTTTTTATCATTTTGTTATCATTTATGTCATTCATCTTGCTTATTTTACTTTATTCCTCATTTGATCTTTACAAAGATCATTACGAAGACATATTGTTTTGTTGTACAACTGCAGTCATACGACGTGAAAAAGAGCTTATTCACATTTTGTACTGCACAGTAAAAATGCAAAAGCTAAATGGAATACCCTTAGATCTCTGGATATCCTGAAGATAGAAAACCCGAGCCTCCATATAACCTCAATAATTCCACATTATTGAATTATTATTCTCTCAATTTCAATCACGTCACTAAAACTCCAGGGCAAAATAATCGCAACTTCAATCGCACCAGTAATGCTACAGGATCGGATCAACTATCTCTACGAATGTTCCGTTATGGTCAAACTACATTTCCTGGTCATATTACTTATATTATCAATTTATCTATTTCTACTTGTACCTTCCTTACGGCTTGGAAACGAGCTACCGTAATTCCAATACCAATGTGTAGTAATCCCACATAATTCGGTCACCTCAGACCAATAAGCTAACTCCCGTTCCTCTCTGAAGTATTTGAGCTGATCTTGGAAGATCAAATATTACATTTTGTGGAAAAAACAACATTATAACTTCGGCTCAATTAGCTTTCTGAATATTTCATAGCACCACTACATCTTTACTGAATATCACCGATGTCATTCTCAATTTGATTGACAAAGACCAACTGGTTTATCTGATTCTACTAGACTAAGGCTTAAGACACTATTGATGGTAATGTTTCCATATTAAGTTTTTTCTATGCAAGCTTGTGCGCTTATTCGTAAATATTTATCGGAACGATGTCAGTCGATAGTAGATGGTTCATTGAAGTCAGATGTCTGAACAGTGACTTTCGGGGTGCCGCAAGGATCAATCTTGGAACCTATTCTTTTTTTTCAATCTATTTTTCAGATTTTCATGAGTGTCTAGAATTCAGTACTTTCAACCTTTATGCCGACGACACTCAATTATACATAGATTTCACGAGGTATTCAATCATTACAGCAACTTCTTGATTCGAAGATGACTCATCATCTTTGTACAACATCTCAACCGCACATAATCTCACACTCAACCCATCGAAGTCAGTAGCGATTCTTCTCGAAACTAAATCAGAACGTGATCAGCTAACTCAAGGTTGTCAAATCAGGTTAGCAGGAATGTCGTTGACCTTTGAAAGTGAAATTAAAAATCTGGATCTGTGTTTTGATGTTGACCTAAGATTTACCAAGCACGTCAGCTACCTCTGCCAGAGCTCCTTCAATATTCTGAGACAGCTGTATCCTAGTCATGATTTGTTATCTGAGTACTAAATTACCCTATTGTGGCACTTCTACAAGCTGATGCAGCTAGATTACAAAAAATTCAAAATCCGTGCTTACGTTTTTTTCATGAAATACGAAAATTCAATCATATTAGTATGAAATTTGAAGAAACAGGATAGCTTAATTTCGATAGCTTCCGAAAACTCAAGTTACTTGAAATGAAGGGGTTATATTTTTAGGAGTGATTAATTTTTGGGAAAGAAAGTTTTTGACTTTCTACTACTCCATCTTGATACAAAAAAAGGATGAGGGAATCTTCCAAAGAAAGGAAGGAAGTAATCCATTTGAAAATAAGTAACTCTATACAATTTACCTACTTTGACGCACGAAGTTTTTAACATAGAGCAAAGCTAAGTATCTCCTCAATGATATTTATTCCCAAATACTCAAGCACACTGTACCAACGTTCTTTTTCGTATTCAGCACCCAAATTTCATAACACTCTTCCCGAAGTGTTTTGGATTTTTTTTATATAGTTTCGACAGGAAATTGAAAATCCAGTTTCAGTCACTAGAGATTCGCTTTTGAGATGGACCTGTATCTAATAGTTATTTACGCTATGGTTACAAATAAGGTGAAAACTATTTTTGAGATACCTGGGCACCAATTTGGCTTTTAATAATTTCAACATTTGACTCATTTTCATTTCATTCCATACATTTCAAACCTGCCAACAACTCCGTAGACGATGCAAGCCCTGAATTGTACGAAAATTATCTAAATTGATTTCATCCTAACAATCAAAAAGTCGTATTACGTTCTAGTTATTCAGCATATCTCCGTAATAGCATGTTAAATAGATCCAAAATATGAGATGCGACATTGAAAACAAACTCTGAGGAAAACCTCGCAGAGTTACAACCCACTCCATCATAATAATGATTTGTATACGGAGGAGGAGGATATATCCTTACATTTGTTCCGCATCAAGATGCTCCTGTGGCTGCACACAACTCAATTAGATTCTGCAAGTGAGTCCCCCCAGAGAATAGCATTATCTTGGCAGATGCTCAGATGTTTCGATGTTCAAACGTTCCCCTTTCGTTCGGTTTCGCTCCGCTAACTTGATGCACCCCGCGATATCATTTTAGGGTATCTGTTTGGCACTTCGCAGCCAAAGACGATGTATTCGGTTACAAAACCCAACCCTTATCTGATTAAAAGCTTCAGTAAGTAATACACATTGGCGTATGCGACGGGTTGATATATACGGACTCATGTATGAACTTTAGAAATCCTCTTTCTATCGATGTATAGAAAACATGACTTCTATGGTGTTTTCCGAAGCAATTTTGCCCAAATTGAAACTTAGGTTGATTTTAGAAATTAATATATATCTAACTTTAAGACAGCTCCAAATATTGATACTGGATGTTGAAATAATTAGAACTCATGGATATATATGTTACGGTAAAAGTAGATATTGCGGCAAATGTACACATTTTCAGGTAAATGTGCACATTTGCCTCCTCGTTTGGGTAATGTGCATTCAACTAACATTTACAATTTCAGATAAGGGAAATGTACATTGAATTCACAATGACCATGTCGTTTTGGTAAATGTGAGCATACAAAATACGAAATCGCAAGTACTAGTAATGTGACCAAATAGTCAGAAGGTTCAAAATATGTTCAACTGATGAGAAACACAGCTTTTCATGAGGCTGTAAAGCTTTTCTCGGAAAAACATCAAATTTACCTATGGAATCTGTTGGACAGCTGGAAACAGAAGAAGAGTTAGAGCAATTACTAGAAGGAGTACACAAAGCCAGTTCACCACATAGCAAAGTCGCAGAAAACGATGAATTTTCCATTGAAACGTTAGATATAATTTTGGATGATGGTTTATTGAGCAACCAAATTGAAGATAAAGATGGAAATTTTGAGTTAAATTCTGTTTTAAACTAGAAGAAAATTTTAATTGATAATCCTCGAAAGAAATTTCCTGCTGCTGTCATTAGTGACAATGTTTTTATTCCAGACGTTGATCGTGGTAGAACGGATTCAAAAAATATGATTTGCGTTGTTTTGTCTAAAGATGACGAACAAAATTTATATGAATTAGGAACTGAATAAGGAGTTCTAAAACAATCTCATTCTAGGCATGAATTCGCCATTTGTGAACAAAAGTTTACATCATACGAAGATATTCCTCAAGATGTGAGAAATCGGTAAGAGAAATTATGGGAATGCAATTCCTTACTGGTGGATAAGATTTTGAAAGATGCATCTGTAAAGGAACATGTTCCCCAAAAAAATGCAGTTGTAAAAATGCTGGAATATTATGTACTTCCAAGTGGCACAATAGCAATTCTTGCTCAAATAAATAAAACTATTTTCATTATGAAATTTTTGTATGTTCCTTTATAGTTTCATGAAATTCGACTGTTATAATGAAGAAAATTATGTTATTATTATTTATTTGATTCCCATCGTATTGGCCTTGAAAAACTAGGACAAAAATTGTATCTATGAATATTAGGATCCCAACCTATGATATATTATATAATATGCAAAAAAGAATGTTTTGTTTGTCATTTACATTTTTCAATTAGAATAATTTCAGTTAATAAAGCCTTTTGTATTATGTTTATTTGAATAAATAGTTTTTTACTGCAAAAACATTTTTAATTTATTTGTATTCCAACTTAAATTTTTTAATTAAAATAATTTTCGTTATTAAAGCCTATTGTATTATGTTTATTTGAATAAATATTTTTTTACTGCAACAACATTTCCAATTCATTTGTATTCCAACTTTTCTTAAAACGTGAAGGTAAGAGTATACATTTTCCACAACTTGAAGGCAAGAGTACAATTTGCCAGGAAATGTACGTATACATTATATTCAATTCACATATACCTAACTTTTTGGGAAATGTACACATTTTACGGTAAAAGTGTACATTTCCCAAGAGTGTACATTTACCGTAACATATATAGCATTCAATATCTAGCAAAATAAAATTGCATAAAGATGTGTGATAAAATTGGCTGATACTTGATGAAAATTCATAACGTATTTCAGGAACACTTTATTTTCACTCAACAGTTTTACAAAAGCGCAACATGTGTTTTGCTATACAATAACTTCTTCTGGTTTTCTGAGGTTTGCATTCCTTGCCTGAAAGGCAATGTGACTGCTGACTCCCTTGCAAAGGAGGGTGCTGCAAGCAGCTTCATCGGACCAGAAACTGCCATTGGCATCGCTTTAGGCTTCGCCAAACAAAGGTTGAACACCCGGATGTCAAGAAGATTCATGGAATTCCGACAGAATCTTTGAAGGCGTTTATTCACTTTTCCAAACAATTGTTGGACTATAGTAGGGATGAACTACGATGTCTAACAGGCATTCTTACAGGTCACTGTCATTTGAATCATCAAATGCAGAGACTTGGACTGTTGGAAGACAGTGTGCGTCGCCTCTGTTTTGAAAATGATGAAACAGTTGAGCACATACTTTATGTCTACCCCGCTGGGAACTGAACCAAATTTTCAGAGTTTGGCAGAGCCGTACTCTTACCATCTGACCTGAAAGACCACTCACCATTCAAACTAATCGGCTTCGTTAAGAAGCGGGGTTCATTTGGTCGGGTGTCAATAGGTGTGAGACATAATGAATCATCGCGGGTTACGGTGGAGGGTCGAATAGACCGACCCACTTTGCATCTAACCTAACCTAATTTAAAGAGATCGGTCAGACAACAGTGAAGCACTGAATGGAACGAGCAAACTGAGAAACCTGTCCAGCAATAATCAAGAAATTATTTATCAGTGAGAAAAAATTTTAAAAACAAGCTGTCATTGACATGCTCAGAAAAAAAGAAAATAAACGTTGAATTGTGTCGAAGTCATTAATTTAGTACTTTACAAAATTTATATGACATGAAAGATTGTCGTAGGATTATTTTGTGTAGATAGAACGAAGCAATATATATTATTTGATTTTGAAATTCTTAACGTGAGTAATTTTGAAAAAGAAATATATTGTTTTTTAGAATAGGTTCAGTTTCCGACAGCACATACACAGATGTTGCGTATTTCTACGCTGGCTTGGCTGAATACGTTGTTGGACAACATGTATGCCGCTTCCTCGAATTTTCTCCTCTCTATGCAAGATCTCAGCTTGGGACCACTCAACACAAAACCTGTCCAGCAATAATCAAGAAATTATTTATCAGTGAGAAAAAATTTTAAAAACAAGCTGTCATTGACATGCTCAGAAAAAAAGAAAATAAACGTTGAATTGTGTCGAAGTCTTTAATTTAGTACTTTACAAAATTTATATGACATGAAAGATTGTCGTGGGATTATTTTGTGTAGATAGAACGAAGCAATATATATCATTTGATTTTGAAATTCTTAACGTGAGTAATTCTGAAAAAGAAATATATTGTTTTTTAGAATAGGTTCAGTTTCCGACAGCACATACACATATGTTGCGTATTTCTACGCTGGCTTGGCTGAATACGTTGTTGGACAACATGTATGCGGCTTCCTCTAATTTTCTCCTCTCTATGCAAGATCTCAGCTTGAGACCACTCAACACAACATCGAGTGTTGGTCTCAAGATGAGATCTTGCACAGAGAGGAACATTGGTTTAGGATAACATTCAAGGAAGCCGCATACATGTTGTCCAACAGTATTCAGCCAAGCCAGCGTAGAAATACGCAACATATGGAAACCCATCATCAAGCAATAAAAGGGCCAACTCCCGCCAAAACGGTCATCTCCCACGGAACCGGTGAAGCGGAAAATGGAAAGCGTGGTTAAGTGAAAGTACTCGAACGACCTAGTATAGTAATCTCTCGGAGGAATCAGTCCAGTCATCACCCGAAGACGATTGTAGATACTAACAATCGAAACGTCGTGAACTAACGTGACTTGGAATCCCTTCACTTTTTATTTTTATTTTCTTTTTTTATTTTCTTTTTTTATTTCTTCACTTTACCAGTATTTTTTTCGCTTCTTTTCCATACTAACAAATCACACATAAAAACAATAAGTCAAATCAAAATACTTTTATTGACGGGTGTTACTTTATTTCACAAAAGACAGTTTCGCTTCCTTCGTCTTTCCTACGCAGACTAACTCGCAGTTGCGCCGCTAGCCTTTTTATATGCAATTAACCAGAACCAGAACTTTCTGGTCGAACTTTCTAGATATCGATAAGTGTCACAATACACAATAATAATTGAAATGAAAAAAAGCATAAGTTTGCTTAGGTCACGCACTTTGCGACTATCCTAGTCTAAAAATATAGTTGAGGGCAGAAATTGGCCCTTGGAACGAACCGAAAAAATCTTTATGGCCCGAAGGCTTCAAAGTTTCGAGACCCCTGTAGTAGACAATGGAAGTCCAAACTAGTGAAATTCATCATGAAATATTGTCATTCACCTTCTAACAAGAAGTTATTGAGTGTAACAAATTTAGAAACATCAAAGTCAAAGCCAATTATGATAAAAAAAAATTTTTTTCAATATCTGCAATTTTTCGAGAAAGAATGATAACTTATGATATATTATTGAAAAGGTAAAATGGTGTTTTATTAAAAACAGAAAGTATCCAATATAAAGCCCATTAGAAAAAATGAAGTTAATGATGGTGGCCATTATGTAGCAGGGAATGGGGGACAATGTGGTAGTGAAATTTGTTTTAAAAACCATTTTCCAAAATTTTTGTTTTTGCCGGATATCTCCTGATATACTAGGAATTTGAAAACTTTCTCAACGTCATAGTGTCAGTCAGGTAAATGCGCAACTTTTTCCTCATTTTTGTATGAAGATGGAGAAGTAGAGAGCCAAAACCTTTTTTCCCCAAAAATTAGTCTTTCCTGAAATAGACTCTTTTCAATACAAATTCAGAATTACGTTCTCATAGTTCATTTTAATTACCTTCTGAGTTCGAAATGAAGGAATTAATGAATTTTCATCAGCTCCTAAAATCATAAAAAATATCCTGCAGATCCCCTTTTTGTTCCTCATCCCCGCCAATGGAATTATCGCAAGTGGCATCTAATAAAAATGGCTGAAAGAGTAAAATGTTGAGAAACGAGTCGACTGTACCATAATGATGGCGTGCTCGTCTGGAAAGCATTTGCATAATCGTGAATGACAGTTTCCATTGCAGGCTGCGATCATGTTTCAAGTGTTTATTAATGTGACGTATTTTCAAAGCTTGCCGTGATGGTTACATGGAAGCGACCGACGGATGTGAAGGGTATCAACAGTTTCCAAAACAACACGACGTGATACCCTACAAACACGCATTTTTGGGCTCTCATCTTGTGTGAACAGTTCATGAATAAATATTGACTGATACATTTCACACACTTTCATAACTTGATTGTGAATTTGGTTACGGATTCAGACATGAAAGTCTATATGTACAGTACATTTCTTTAATGCCCCCCCTTTTATATGGGTCAACTTGAAAAATTGAAATTTAGGATAATGAAATTAATGCATGAATACTTTATTCTGAAGTAGAATAAACAGATGAAACTTTCTAGATGTCGACTGAGCGTCATCTGAGAAAAAATTGATTGGAAAGGGGATCTTGTGACATATCATTTTGAAGCTCCTGAGGAATACTTCATAACCCTAGAATATGAAGTCAATATCTTCACCTACTACAAAATGGCGGAACATTTAATTATTTCCTGAAGACGAACACATTAATATCGATATTTCTAGAAATATTTCTTTTCATCTGATATATGGCAATTCAACCCAATGAGGGTTGTTCAATTATTTTTTGTTCATAAAAACGTCAAAAAATTTCAGTACAACAATGAACATCATTATTCCTTAAGAATATTCTCATTTAGTTTTCGGTTTTATCAATAGAAAGGTATCACGTCAACAATCTCTAAAATGGTCAATTCTCGTCCATTGGAAAAAAAAAATGAGGCGATTTTTTTTACTGTGCGTCGCGTAACTTTCATGAGACCGAAAGGATTTACAATGAACGTTTTCCGAATCGTCCTTCCTGTAGAAAATATTTGAGAGAACTTGTTTCCAAATTCACAACTACTGAAAGTGTACATAACAAAAAGCCCCCAGGTCATCCGTCTATTCCGGAAGAACAGCAAGTGCAAATAATTGGTGAGTTGGTAATAAATCCTGAACAGTCTACTTATTCCGTCGCGAATGTTTGTGAGGTGGCTCCGTCTACTGTATGGAGACTTTTGAAAAGGAATAGGTATCATCCATATACAATTCAAATGGTACACCGATTGACTGAAAGACAGAATTGCCCTTATTGGAGTGACACCAACCCTCACATTTTCCGGGGAAAACACATACCCAATATCCCGAAAAAATTAACGTTTGGGTAGAAATAATGGGAAACCATATTGTGGGACCTCTATTTATTGATCTGTATTTGGAAATACTGGAAATTACTGCTGACTCTCTCATCACTGAAATCGTCGAAGCGAATCCTAATGAATTTGATATGGATATTGTATTCCAACAATATGAAGCACTACACTATTACCCCAGACAAGTAAGAAACTATTTGGATAAAACTTTTCTGGTCGTTGGAATAGCCGTCGAGGTTCTACAGAATGGCCAGCCCGCTCGCCAGATTTGACACCTTTGGATTTTTTATGGGGTGATTTGAAGCAGAAGTTGTACGAAACTGAACCTGCTTCAATATTGGATATACGACGGATACTGAATATTTGTAGAGATATTGACGTTACTGTGTTTGAAAATGTTCGGCGTGAAATATCGGATAGGCTTTTCATATGTCAAGAAAATCAAGGCAACTATTTTGAGCATCTTCTGAACTGATATCAAGCTTACCACCTCATTATGTACTTAAATGTCAATGTATTCAGGCAATTATTGAAAGTTCCGCCATTTTGTAGGAGTTGATGATATTGACATTATATTCTAGGGTTGTCAGGAGCTTCAAAAGATGTATTACAATGCCCCCCTTTATATTTAATTTTTTGTCCCAGTCGGCGCTCAGTCGCCATCTAGGAAGTTTCATCTGTTAATTTCATTTCAAAATGAAAGTTTCAAGCATCAATTTCATTATCCCGAACTTCAACTTTTTGAGTTGACCCGTTCAAAATATAATGGGGGGTGGGCATTACAGAAATGCACTGCATGTATGTTACCATGGATTGCGTTATTATAAAAACGAAAGGGGATTTCAGGAGTTGAGAAGTGAGCAATGAAAAGTGAGGGTTTGATATATAGTTGAAGTTCTCTTCTGTGAAGATATATGGCTCAATCCTTCAATTTCATGAAGAGTTGAGAGGCCAGTCAATAAAATTTGACAGTTTCGAAGTTCAACAGGTTTAATAAGTCATGATGCCGCCTCCTACGAAAGACAACTCTTATAAGTCGAAACTTTTAGGAGCTGAGGACTAACATGGTCTTACTTTTCAACGTGTGATTCCTAACATAAATGTATGAGAGATCGAAAGTTCTATACCGGGTAACAACGAGCTCATTCAGTTGTTTCTGTGGTAAGAAATTTGTATTTGAGAGAAAGTTATAGTTACTTGAAGCTAATTTGTGTGATTGATGACTTTTTCAGTTTGTGTGATTTAATGGAATCAATAAAAACACGTTTGTCTAATTACCACTAGTTGATTTTATTTATACGACCGGTTTCGGCTTTAATCCCATTATCAAGTACAACACTGAAATGTGAAGTTTGAAAACTCGGTTATAGTAGGAGATTTCAGTTAAGATGGAAAGACAGGTAGTTGAACGACAGATAGTTGAACGAACCTGGGTGTCAGCTTTAAAATTCAACACTGAAGATTGAAGGGGTTGTTAAACTCATAAATTAAATAGTGGAGACTTACATAAATCGAGTTTCTCGTTTAGGGGTATATATTCCTGGTTTTTAATTGATTTGTTAATTTCCATGGCTTCCAACATATTCATTTTTTGCCTTTCTTGTGTTTTGATTTTTGAAGATGTTCGTACAATGTACAATGTACAATGTATATATACCTGACTTTTTCATTCCATCTCGTTTGGATTTTAGCTCGATGGTACACATAGATTTCGCAATCTCTTTACCTAAAAAGAATTTCCAAGATGATCTGAAAATAATAAAGCAAATTGCAGTAAACATTCAGGTACCAATTTCTCTAATAGAAAGGATAGTAGCAGGAAAAACTCGCGAATCACTTAGGAGTAAATCATAACCAAACTGCCGAGGCCATAATATAGTTAATTATAGTAACATCAACTACTCAGGTGAACTTTCTGAAAATATTCCAAATTATACTAAGTTAGGCAGAACTTTGTTCAATGCAAAATCCAGAAGGGATAGAATGAAAAAATCAGGTGAATATAGAAGAGAGTGTGGCGATTGCTCTGCAGTAGATACAGGCCAAACCGGTGGATATTTTGACGTAAGGCTGCGTGAACACGTCAGTTTGGACAAAAAATTCACAATGTACGAACGTCTTCAATTATCAAAACAAGATAAGTAAAGATAACCTCAAAATCCTATACATATGAAATAAAGGAAAAAATAAATCAGAAATATATACCCCCAAAGGAGCAACTCGATTCAATTTTAAAGTTGACACCCTGGTTTGTTCAATTATCTGTCGTTCATACCTGTCCTTCCATTTTACCTGAAAATTCCTGATATAACCGAGTTTTCAAACTTCACATTTCAGTTTTATATTTGGTAATGGGGTTAAATTCGAAACCGGTCGTATAAATGAAATTAAGTAGTGATAATTAGAAAAAAGTGTTTTTTTATTCATTTCATTGAAGTTACTTGAAGCTGATATTTCCACTGAAGAATTGAAAACTCATTTCTATTCAATCGGAAATGAACTCAGGGAACGAAACAGCATTTATGTATAAATTACAAAATTCTCTATCGATCAGTATACCACCTAATCGTAATAGTAATTTTCGATATCAATATAATGATTCAGACGAGGTTGTCGTTGTCTCATCTATGTTTTCAATTTTTTCTTGGGTGTTTAGTATGAATGCATAATTTTTCGGAACTACAAGATTCACAGATATCATCATCATATTTTGTTCGGGTTGAGGAATATGTTCAGGTTATGTCTGATGTTAGTAGTATGATCAATTTTTGTAAGTTTACCTCGATAAATATGTTTTCTGACTATAATGTGAAAATGAAATTAATGTTTGTCATATCGAATGATTCCGTTTCGTGAAATAATATGGTTTTTTGTGAAGTAAATACATTTTTCTATTATGACATGCAGAGTGGTTCAAAAGTGATTGGTAGAAAATAATCCAATGATTAGAATGATCCGATAGATCACCTGATATGACACAACCAGATTGTTTGTGGAGATACGTGAAATTTGAAGTATACGTTATACAACCGCAGTCTAGTCTCGAATCTATGGATAGAATAAGAAGTGCTTGCAACGAAATTACTTCACGGATATTTCAAAGTGTAAGAAGAATATGCACACAATCCTCATTTTATTCATTAGCGGAAGGTAAAGATTCCAAACGTTCATTGGGATAGACTGGTGTGAGTTCTGAATAACATTTCATTTAAAAGTCATGATATTAATGTTTTGTGATGCACTGTTTGGAACCTTTGTTGTGGTAATGAATGTAACTGGAGTTTTTTTCCAACTCCAAAATGTTATTTTCAACACCTCGATACGTGTTTTGAACACCAAGTGATCATAACTTACAAAGTTATCCTAATTTATACCATAGATACCTTTTTTAGGTACTTGCGACTCAAATTAATTTCACAATATCTCAGTGTTAAATTATGTAATGGTTAGACAAATGTAATAATCAAAAAATTATTATGACAAGCTATATCGTATACTATTATAGGTATTGGTCCTCCATCGTTATTCATGATATTATTATGTTTATTTATTTTTACACTCCCATAAGCATCTAGATACCTGTTGTTGTTAACTTGTCTGACTAATCTTAATGAACTGAAGTCTTTGGAATAGTTTTGTTGCAAAAAATAATACGCAACTGCTGATTTTTCGGGTCTTCCATATATTAAGTGTGCTGAATGTTCCTTATATCTAATTTCAATAGATCTTTTTGTCTGTCCATTATATTCTGCATCGCAGTCCTTACATTCAATTTCGTGAATTCCAGACTTTTCCGAATTCTCGACTTTGTCTTTTGGATTTCCTAAAGGCTGTGTAGTGTGTGACTTGTTTTAAAAACCACCTTCATACCTAGTTCCTTTATATTCATGGATTGATGAAGAGTTCTTGAAAATACTATTATACCACCAATAACTCAAGATTTCATAGTACGATTTCAGAATGTGAACTGTTCTGTACAGAAAAATGAAAGAGTTTTTTAATTTTCCTGTCCAGATATGTAACCTCTCTCTATCCCCTTTGAAAAAATAGTTGATAGCGTCTTCTCGACGACGTGAGAACTCTATAAGTACACACTGTCGGATCTTCTCATTTCCTCCAGTTCAAAAATTTGTAGGAAAGGCATCTTACGTCCGCAGAATGAAGGAAATCACTTTTCGACAGCATCAAGTCAAGCGAATTTCGAAACAGCTCAATATCAACAAGGCGACTGGCCCTGATGAAGTGCAGAAATGAACTCGTACCAGTATTGTGCAGACTTCTCAACCTGTCTTATGAGGAAGAAGTTTTTTCTTATTGTTGTAAGATTGCTCGCATTCAGTCTATTTCCAAAAAGGTCAAGACAAATCTTCCACATAGCTATAGATCAGTCGCTTTGCTATCAGTGATATCAAAAATCATGGAGGAAGTCGTTAACCACCATATCCTCAAATATTTGGAAGGCTTCAACATCTTGAGCGATCAGCAATATAGCTTTCGGAAACAAAGATCAACAGGCGATCTTCTATCGCATGTCACCCATATTTGGAATAACGCAATCGAGAAACATGGAGAATCAAGAGCTGTTGCGCTTGATATTTCTAAAGCCTTTGACCATGTGTGGCATGATGGTTTGCTTGCCAAACTTCGATTATATGGCTTGTCGGATCATTTCTGTGTATGGCTCTTCAGCTTCCTGAAAGAACGTGCCTTGCAGGTAGCCGTCGATGGATACCTTTCGAATACTTTCACCATCAACGCTGGTGTTTCCCAGAGATCCATATTGTCACCAACCCTCTTTGTTTATATATCAATGACTTATTGGAAAAGGCCATGAATCCAATATATTGCTTTGCTACGACAGTACACTTTTCTAGTCATTCCATTTGCATTCTAGGACATCAGCTACGGAGGCACATCTTCACCGGCAGCAGGAGGTTGCATATCTTAATGAGGATCTACGAGTGATTTTGAATAGGGGTGAAAGTAACCAGGTTCATAAAAATATCGGTTCTCCCCAAGGAGATGAATGTCTGCTATCTGCTTCGATAAGTTTGTTGGGTGTTGAAATGGACACCAATATGTCTTGGCACAATCATGTCGCTGAAATTGCTGAAGCTGCTTCTCAAAAGCTAGGAACACTGTTTCGAACCAGAAAACTGTACATCCATCAGCAACTTTTGATGCTTTATAAATCTCAGATCAGACCTTCTTTGACGTATTCTTCTCATGTATGGAGCTCTGGCCCCAAACATAACCTGAAGTTGCTGGATCCCATCCAGAAAAGAGCCATCCGCCTGATTGGAGACGCGAACATCACGTGCAACTTTGATAGCATGAAACATCGAAGAAAGGTTGGAGATTTGTCTTTCTTCTATACATACTTTCACAGGAGGTGCTTAAGTGACTTGACATATTTGATTCCACCAAGAGCGGTAGGTATATATCAGAAATCCGCGACGGATTGTGGCTGGTCATCGTTTTGAGGCTCAACTCAGTACACCTCGTACTTCATTGTTTGAGAACTCTTCCATCTGGAGAACTGCTTTTATCTGGAATAAACTCTCTGAGAATGTACCAAATGGATTCAATCTTCAGCGATTCAAATCCAACATGAATCGCTACTTTCGCCCAGGCATGGCTCTGAGAGCGCCTCGAGAATTTTTCTGTAGTGCTTGTATTTGGTCCTTGAAATAACTATTGAGTAAACAAAAAATACTCTTAGCGTAAATTTGAATATATTTGGAGAATAATAAAATGAAGATATACAGTAAGCTTTATTGAATGAGTGAAATATTCTACTTCCCATACCAACATGAATGTTGATTTCTTCATCCAGTCACTAGTCCGGCTGAGCTGAAACAACTTGATGAATTTTTGAGACACTTCAACTTGTCTGATAGTTATTTCATATCTTTCTGCAAGTATTACAACCAAAATTTGTCAAACCATCCAGTAGGAGAGAGTATCCCATATATTTAATTCAACGTATTTCGATCGAACTTAATCGACTTACTTCCGAAACTACCTCAATTTGGATAAGTCGGTGTCATATAGGCTGAACTCCATCGAAAATCTGAAACTCCTTGCAGCAGCAAATGGCAGAACTGATGTTAAAACTTCAAACAGATAGATTATTCCATCAGGCAGATGTCAGGTAACACGAGAACCAAATTAGTGAGTTTACTTGGTTGGCAACTTTGATTAAGATGAAATTTCAGCCAGTTTCTGCTTGCCTCTAAGACATCGGGATATATTGATTCATAAATATTGAATATCTATAGGAGCTACGAACTTTAAGTTTCCTTCAATTTTATAAATATATTGAAGATATTGTAATGCATTAGGGAATGAATCAGTATTGATTTTTTTGACAACTTCAAATTCTTGAAGAAGATTCGAATCCTTTCCTATTCAGAAAATGTTTACTTTCAGTTCAACTCTGGAACAGTTCGAATCTTTGTTGGAATTTTTCGAGTTCTTGAGATATATAGTACTCAGGGTGTCGTTCGATTTGGTGAACCCACAACTTTGAAACTTCAACTGGCTCTGTATTGTTTTATTAATAGATTAAATATCGGGCAATGGAAGATTTTATGGATATTTCCGATACTTTTGGCATTTGGTGTTGATCAAATAAATCATTACTGTTTTATTACGTCCCTGCTAATCGCTCAAATGGAAACAGTTTCTCACTCTATGTACTACAGATAATTCTCAAAAACTTCACCAGGTGAATTTCCCCCTTGCAGTGAGATTTTCACATGAGGTACACTTCCCATGAGTTCAATAAAACCTTGAACTTTCATGTCCAGCCTCCATTTCGGCTGTAGCGATGTTGGATAGGTAGTCAATCAGTAATAAAAATTCTATTAGTTCTATAAGATGAATGAGCTTATACTGACCTGAACTGTAAGTAAATGCATCTTTCCCAATTCAAATCTCAATTGAAATTCTTAGAGAAGCTGCAAAATAAAGGTTTCTACAATTTTTTGAGGAATGGAGAAACGGACATAGATATCTGATTATACTGGTGTCATACTTCAGAATACGAGGTAAATATATGTTTGCAGAATCCATTTTGAAGGAAAATATTCATTATTTGATGGAAAGACAAAAAACTGTAAGAAATGAATTTGAATAAAATTTTGTTTTGAAATTTTCACTAGATAGTTCACAAAATCGCAAGTTATGTTCGAATACATTTTAATTTACTTTCATCAAGTACTGGTCAATATCAAATACTCTATGAAAGAAACGACTTACACAGGGTGTTTCTAATTCGATACTCACCATTGGGATCTCGGAAACTATGAGAGATACGAAGATGGTTAAATTGGGACAAAGTTGCGCATTTACTTGACTAACAATATACCGTTGAGAAAGTTCTGAATTTCCGAGTATACTCGGAGATATCCGGAAAAAACTGAAATTCCGGAAAATGATTTTTATTTTTGTCCGGCTACACTTTGCGAAGGATTCAAAAATAAATTCCACTTTCACATTGCCACTTTTTTCCTGCTACATAATGGTGTTTTCCGATATGCTATCCGACGTTTCGTCATCCCTCCACCATCATCAACTTTATTTTTTCTTATGGGTGCTACATTGAATTCCTTTTGTTTTGAATAGAACCAGATTTTGAATGTTCAATGATGTATCATTGGTTATCATTTTTTTTTTCGAAAAATTGATATTGATAAAAATTTATTCTTATCATAGGAGTCTTTGACTTTGATGTTTCTAAATTTAACTTTCAATTTGTTACACTCAATGACATCTTGTTATTGTACAAGTCATTGAAATTTTGGGAAAATGGCTCTCACGAATGAAGAAAAAAGAGATATAATACAAATTAATTACAAATACGATACAAACAGATTTGGAGCATAAACAACCCCAGTCAGTTCCGGAAAATACGACCTCAAGTGCGAATCAGTACTAACGTGTGGGCAGGAATGTACAAATATAGAATTTTGGGTCCTCACTTATTTGACGGAATTCTGAATGAAGAAAACTTTCATCAGTTTTTAATGTCGATTTTCGAAGAATATTTGGATGATCTACCTTTGGCTAACTATACCAACATCTGGTTTCAACATGATGGTGCTCCATCACACACTACCAGACTAGTATATGATTACTTGCTTGGGAGGTTTAGTGATAAATGGATGGGGAATAATGGGGCTGTGAGGTAGCCAGCAAGGTCTCCAGATTCAAGTGTTATGGATACATTCTCATAACATGCAATGAAAAATAGAGTTCATGGTCAGATGGAATATCAAAATATTGATGACCTTCAACACAGCACTGTCAGAGAGTTCTGAAGATTGAGGAGAAGGGAAATTATTCGTGCAGTGAATAATATTCGAAGAAGGGCACAGTTGTGATATCATGAACTAGGACAGCATTTTGAGCGTTTCTCGTGATTTACTTTTGTCTTTACATTTCAGTTGATTATTGTTATTTCTTCAAAGTTCTATTTTCATTGAAAAGGACACAATGTCTAATTTACCTCATAAACAACTCATTTATCAAATTTTGATTGTTGATTCTGCCTCCGTCATAGTCTCCGAGATCCCAATAATAATAATAATAAAAATAATAATAATAATGTGTATTTCAAATAGAAAAATTAATACAATTAATAAATATAGAATAATAAACATATATGCTCACAGAAGCAAGGGGTTGCTTGTGCGTGAGTGAGAAAAAGTAAGTTGATATTCAGTAAGCATGATATAGAAACATACGTAAACGGTAAAATAGTTGAATATATTGACAACACTTATAATTAAAATATATACAGTAAAAGCGAAATAACGATAACACTTTTACGATAATAATGAGGGGTCATATTCGAGAAATTTGCGTCAGAATCGGAGTATTTTGTCAAAAGCGGAAACTTCACTATTCAATTTGAGTATTGAATACACTAAAAGTGAGATTGCCATATTCGAGAAAATTTTATCACAATCGAGGCATTTTGTCGTAATCATAAATTTCATCATATTCAGATTAGAGTATGGAATAATATATAATTTACAAAAGTTATGTTTTCACCAAATTTTGTTGTTGACTATATCACTAAAAAACAGTCTTCCGGTGGTTTGCATCCAAATTTTCAATTTATGTTTGAATGAGTTAATGTTGTTGATCAGTTTAAGTTCTGGAGGAAAATGATTGTACAATTTATGACCTAAGAAGTTTGTACATCGTTGTCCAATATTTTTTTCACATTTGGGAATTTGCATAGTTGTATTTCTTTTTCGAGTAGGATAACTATGATCGATGGCTTTCAGTTCAATTTTAGATTTGTGTATGTTGATAATAACGTTTTGGCAGTATAATTGTCTTATATCTAGTGTTCCACTCAAAAGAAAGAGTTCGTTAGAGGGAAAGGTTATGTTTTTTTTGTGAATAATTCTCAGAATCCATTTTTGCAATACATTCACCTTTTCCAGTTGACAATCAAGTACTCCACCCCAGCCCATTATTCCATATGTCAATTGGGATTGGATTAATGAGTAATATACGGTTTTTAAGTGATGTACATCCAAAAACTGTGTTAAGCATCTGAATCTACCAATAGGACCTCTAATATTTTTTGTAATATAATTAATATGTTTGTCCCAGCGTAAGTGCCTCTCTATTATGATTCCGAGATACTTGACAGATTCTGCTTCTGGTATTGTTGTACTTTTATCAACATACAGATTTCCCAGTTGAGGTAAATTGTTAATGTAGGATGTGAATGGAAGATAACGGGTTTTATCTATATTAAGCGTCAATTTATTGAACTGAAACCATTTTTTGATTAATTGAAAATCGGTTTCGGCCGTGACTTTCACATCTTCCCAGCAACGCGCTGCATATACTATCGTTGTGTCATCAGCAAAGCTGAGAATTGTTCCCCTTATATTCATAGACAATAAACTGTTCATATTCAAAGTGAATAATATTGGTCCTAACACAGTTCCTTGTGGAACTCCACACGTGACAGTTCTCACCTCACTGATGACTCCATTTACGCATACCTGTTGCTGTCGATCAGTCAAATAACTCTTTAAGAGATCATGTACCTTTCCTCTAATGCCGTACGAATATAATTTGTTTAGTAGAATTTCATGATTTACGGTGTCGAACGCTTTAGAGAGGTCCACAAAAATACCTAAAGCTGGTTTTTTCTTATCCATTGCTTCATATAATAGTTTTGTGAAGGCATAGCATCTTCAGTGGATTCACCTTCTCTGAATTCGTATTGATGACTTGAGATGATTTTGTGCGCATTTATAAAGCATAAAATTCTACTTTTTAGCATTTTTTTTATTATTTTAGACAGAGTTGAAATTAATGATATCGGTCTATAGTTACTAACTTCTGATTCACTACCTCCTTTATGTATTGGTTTAATGATACCCATTTTTAGGGATTTTGGAAAATAGGCAGAATCAAAACATTTATTCATTATGTAATGGTGAAACACTCTGTATAATGTTGAATGGAAAAGAGAAAATGGTATCATCTTCAGATAGTTCCCATCAAACATGTCCTATTTTGGTGAAAATATACGACAATGGTTTTCCAAAATCTTCTTACTGCTAGAAATGAAGTATTTTCGACACTGTTGCTGATACATTGTAGTACTTGAGTACTACAAGTATGTATTACATTTCTCTAAGATGTTACTGGAACTTTCCATTCAACATTTTGTTGTAATTATTCTCGAAAAGTTTTCCAAACCTACAAAAATGCAAGTTCAGTTCCATTATATAATTATCAATTCAACCCTTCGAATGACTTTTAAATGGAAAGAATGATTTGTGATGACTTTGAATCATATTTCAGTTTCGAAAAGATAATTATTCAGTCTCAGACACATAAATTATTGCAAATATCAGTGCTCTTGGCCGGTGACCGCTAAATAATACACTGATATCCAACATTGTGAGATCAGTTACGATGCAACCAAGAATGTTGAACATATGTCGATTTATTGTCTTCATTATTCAGCACCCGTTATCTGCAAATAATTGGATTAATGACTAGAGTTGTAGCAATTACTGACTCCCAGCTCTTGTAACTGAGCTTTGCGAACTGATAATTGCTGTACAGATTATTCAAATAACGAACGTGTAGACAAAGAAATCTCTGTATGCAAATAATTTCTCTTGAGAATCATGTAGTGCGGATTCGAAAAAATTATATGGTGAAAAATACTTTTCCTTCTAAGATCTTATCCTTTCAAATTGTTCGAAAACAAATAGAATAAAATATAAATAATGAGTAAAATATCATTCCCTGAATTTCTTAGAACCACATTAGACATTTTGGAAAAAATTATAAAAATATTTTTTAATATTATATGGTTGACAGAGGTTACAATGTCTATGCATATCCAACGTGTTGAAACCTAAAACACACGAAGGAACGAGGTTATTGACATCAACGTTATCACACAATAAAAAGTAAAGCTGGAACCTCTGGCGTGGAAAAATCCAAAATTATTTTTCTCCCAATCACTAGAAATGCAATAACCTTCTCGATGCGTGTTCCACCAACCAAGTTAGAATCTTCAGAAACTATTAAAAAAATAATAATAATGTTCATGTCCAACAACCAATGTCCATGTCCAATGTTGAGGTCCATGTCCACTGTTCATGTCCATGCTCAATATACATGCCCAATGTCCATGTTCATGTCCAATGTCCATGTCCAATGGCCATGTCCAATGATCATCCCCAATGTCCAATTCACATGCCCTATATACAATATCCATGTCAATGTCCAACGTCAATGTTCAATGTCAATGTCCAATGTCAATGTCCAATGTCCAATGTCAATGTCCAATGTCAATGCCCAATGTCAATGTCCAATGTCAATGTCCAATGTCAATGTCCAATGTCCAATGTCAATGTCCAATGTCAATGTCCAATGTCCAATGTCAATGTCCAATGTCAATGTCCAATGTCAATGTCCCATGTCAATATCAATGTCCAATGTCAATGTTCAATATCAATGTCCAATGCTACATGAATGTTTTTTTTGTCATTTTTTTGAATCTTTTCTAGAGGCTATATCACGCACAAGGAGCAATCTTGCGATTGTTCCTTCAGTGATGCCATTGTTTATTTATGCATCTCTCAAGCACTACTGATATATTCAATATTGTAATTTTTTGATAAACATTATTATTATTATTATTATAATGTCAATGTGATTGTCCTAGGTTCATGTCCAATATTCATGTCCTATATCCATGTTCTAGGTCCATGTCCAATGTTTATGTTGAATGTCCATGTCAAATTTTCATGAAAATCCAACGTGTTGATAACACACAATGAAACAAGATTATTGACATCAACGTAGAAACACAATAATAAGTGAAGCTGGAAGTGAAGTTGAAACCTCTGGAATACTGTTTTCGATGCGTGTTTCATCAACAAAGTTAGAGTCTTCAGAAACTATTTCAAGAAATGATATTAATGTCCATGTCCAATTTCCAGTATCCATGTCCACTGTCCATGAATATCCAACATGTTGATAACACACAATGAAACATGAATATGGACATCAACGTAATGACACAATAGAAAGTGAAGCTGGAACCTTTGGCAAGAAATAAATCTGAAATCAGCTTTTGTTCCAATCATAAGAAATGCAACACTCTTCTCAATGCGTGTTTCATCAACTAAGTAAGGTCTTCAGAAACTATTTCAAAAAACAATGTCCACGTCCATGTCCATGTCAATGCCCATGTACATGTCCATGTCCATGTCCATGTCCATATCCATGTCCATGTCCATGTCCATGTCCATGTCCATGTCCATGTCCATGTCCATGTCCACGTCCACGTCCATGTTCATGTCCATGTCCAATGTCCATGTCCAATATCAATGTCCTATGTTCAATGTCTAATGTTCATGTCCAATATCCATGTTGAACGTCCATGTCCTAGGTCCATGTCCAATGTCCATGAATATCCAATGTGTTGATAAACACAAAAAAAACGAGATTATTGAAATCAACGTAATAACACAAGAAGATATAAATCCAAAATTAGTTTTTTCTCAATTACTAAAAATACAATATGTTCTCGATGCCCATTTCCTCAACCAACTTGGCATCTTCAGGAACTATTTAAAAAAATATTAATAATTAGTTTATTTCATTACTACCAACTTGGTAGATAAAAAACGCATGAAGAAGATCATTGCATTTCTGGTGATCAGAATAGGTACTGGTAGTAGCATAATATGATAATATAAGTTTTGGTAGTAGCATAATATAATATAACATTTTCACTGTCTATTGAAACGAAATCATGAAATATAATTGAGGATTAATTCCAAAATTGTGGAATCTATTGCGAGAAGAAACTGCGCACTTCGTTTGTTGCTTCATTGCTTTTCCTGATATCTACCGCAGTAGTAGACGAAACGTCAGGCAAGAAAACCAGGAAACCTGTCTAAAAAAACAGAAAATAGCTTTTACATAGTTATCTTCGGCTCTGAAAGTTCATATTCTTTGATAATTTGGGTTTGTCAAATATCCAAACTGGTAGGTAGTCACACATGGTTCTTTAGAAGAGCCTACAAGGTCGCCTGATATTTTGTGAAGATACTTTATCATTGCCAAGAGTTGAACGGTAATTATTCTGAATAATTATTGGAAAGGACTGGGGTAGGTTTCCAATATTTTTTTTCATGATATGGTTTTTATCGTTCATTTGGAGATATACATAGAACCAAAGTGAAATTGCTAATTACTTGAGAACAGCTGATCCTATAGAGAAATAAAATATCTACCTACCAAAAGAACAATCATAAAACTTTCTTTCTATTTGAATAATTGGTAGCGCTTTCTTGGCAACGAGTGATACGACACATGTTTTTCTTAATGAAAATATTGGAAATAATATTTTTTAAGTGAAATTTGTCCGACCTTGACAACTTGTTCCATATAAAAATTGAGAGAGGGGTACTATTCAAGTCTGCATTGAATATGATAATTAGTTTGGTGCCGCCAAGTATTTCAAAAATGTGCGATGTGCTTATGAGAAGTTTTGCCAAATTTTTTCAGCAAGGGCTTCAGAGAGGCTTTGTTTAAAATCTGTTAAAATCTGTTTATCCGTTAACCAGCTGTCGCTCTCCTACGAACGACAATTATCTAAAGGCGAAACTTGTACGAGCTGAAGACTAACGAGGTATTAACTTTCAAAGTGTCATTACTAGCACAGGTTGGACGATTGGAAGTTGAAATCGGTCGTTTAGCCTCGCGGCTTGAACCACCGGTCCACACAACAGTCAACTGAGTGAGTGGAGCAAACCACCCACGTCAACCCGACCGGCTACCGTCATCGCTATCGATGAGCGGCCTCTCCATACCTCCACCTATTCCTCATTTTGGTCTTGGCTGACCATAGCTTAAGAATCCAAATTTCGAACTGACAGTAAATAACTTCATACCCACATGACTGCAGTTTTAACATTGGTATTAACAATACATAGAATAATCAAATCAAACTTTATACTGATGTATTGAAAAAAAGTAATGAGTTTTGTCACCATTGCAGCAATTTTCAGCTCTTCTTACATATTTTTGACGAATATTATCAGCTGGCAAACGCCTAAAAAAATATATTTTCCTATAATATTTTTATTTGAGAATTATATTTTTCATCCAAGTAGCTTAGATGCCTGGGTTTCTGCAATATATATTGTACGTATGCATTCCATCTCAAATGTTGATTCAATATCAATCCCACAATTATTTTATTCTTCCCATTTTCTCAAAACTCAGGTACCCACCATTATGTTGGTGATCGCTTGGAAGAATGAAAGTAATAAGTTTTGATTTTTCACCATCGAGACTGAGAATATTGGTATTCCATATTTCACTCATGCAGACTGTCACTGTATCATCGGCATTAGGTGGGATGTCCTTTCAAGTTATTTATGTGATTAAAACTGACAATTTGTACTATAAACAATGTCGAAATGAAGCATTTTACGGAATTGATCAAAGAGTGTAAACTTTCACGGCCGGAGATAACTGTATCGAAGCTATTTTCCTGATTTTTCAACTACGATGGTAAGATTTTTATGCATGACGATTCTTCTAATATTGATGAATACATCATCAAAGGCTATGTGGTAACGGACGAAGTGGTAGAGTTGTCCTCAATGCAGAAACTAAAATGTTGTAATTCTGTATAATCATTGATGAGCGTGACTTTGTTTACCTCAATTGGATTTATTGAACTTGTTTGTGTACAATCAGGTATAGGTAGTCAAATTTCCCTAATGTTCATTGCCTTTATCTTTCTATTGGAATGATCCCTGGGTTTCTGAATTTCTATTTTCTCTCTACATAATCTTGGATAGTAATTTAGAGTCTCATCAACTATTTCTGTATCTTCGAAGGAGATGATGTGAGTGCCTTCTTTGAGAATATGATCTCAAATGCCTTTTTTGAGAGAAGGCACAAATACCCGACAAAACTCATGATAACTATCCAAGAATATACAGTGTGTAAAAGCCAAATGTATTAAATTCTTTATTTTGGTTGCGGTACATATTTCAACAGAATCCTGAAACACGTCAAATCCAAATCATAATTTGACATACTTCAACAGAAAAATGCTACCACTACCTTCAACACCCGTCGAATAATGGGTACAGTCCCCAATTTTTTAAATGGAAAGTATAGGCTTGTGATATATCGTTTGGAAGGTGTCTTCATTCTCTATTCAAAAATGTTATCGCTTTTAAGTTTGTTGTAACAATTGGGATAAAATAAATTAAAATCATGTGTTTACCTAAATTCATGTTCAAAGTTCGTTAATTTCAAATGTGAAAGTGGTTAGATTAACGGAAATGCATAAAATAACAGTTTTACAAATGATTGGTTGCGGAGACAAAACCCGAACACAACAGGAAGTAGCTCCCCTATTTCATGAGAAATTTGCAAATTTACCGCTCATATCTTAAAAAACAATAAGCAAAATAGAGAAGCAATTTCGCGAGCTTGGTCATGTGGGGCAGATAAAAGAAGCAGCTTCAAAAGCAATGGGTTATGAACTCAAATCAGATGTGATGCTTGAGTTTGAGGAAAACCTACTGACATTGAGTAAACAGGCATCCACTACATTCAATGTTAACCATACATCGATAGTAAACATATTAAAAGAAAATAAAATGCGTTCCTTATGAAATAATACCCACTCAGGAGCTCATGGAAGACGATTTCGATAGAAGAACTTATTTTTGTGAACTGATGATGGACATGTTGAATAACAACATCATCCAATTAGAAGACGTTATATTTTCTGATGAAGAGATGATGAAGAGACTTTGTCTCTTATCGGTCATGCTAATCGGCAAAATTATTGCTACTGGTCAATAGAAAATCCTCACTGGATTAAACGTTTCATTATGTTTTGCATTGAATTTCAGTTTTTGAGTGTATTTTATCGAATTTCGGCAAACACATGATTTTAATTTATTTTATCTTGATTGTTGTAATAAACTTGAAAGCGATAACTTTTTTTGATAGAGTGAACATACCTTTCAAATGTCTCAAATCTATATTTCCCTTTTTTTTAATACCTTTATTCATAAATGAAAAATTTGGTGTTGCACCTGACACTCGAAGGGAGTTGAAGGGAGGGGTGGCATTTTTACGTTGAAGAATGTCAAATTATGACACAGATTTGCCGTTTTTCAAGATTTTTTTCAAATATATGCAGTAACCGAAATAATGAATTCTTTCCATTTGGCTTGCACACACTTCATATAAGGCAATATAAATTAAGAAACACAGTGCGTGAAAATGAATATCAAGTATACAGTACATTTCTTTAATTTCCCCCTCCTTTTATTCTTTGAACGGGTCAACTCAAGAAATTGAAATTTGGATAATAAAATTAATGGATAAATACTTCATTTTGAAGTTAAACTGACAGATGAAACTTTCAAGATGGTGACTGGGCGGCATCTGGGAAAAAAATTAAATGAAAAGGGGGGTCTTGTGATACATCATATTGAAGCTCCTGACGAATACTTCACAACCCTAGAATATAAAATCAATATCTTCACCTACTATAAAATGACGAAACATCTAATAATTTCCTGAAGATAAACACATTAATATCGATATTTCTAGATATTTCTAGAAATTTTAACAACCCAACAAGGTTTGTTGAGTTATTTTTTGTTTATAAAAATGACAAAAAATATCAGTTCGACAATGAACATCATTGTTCAGTTAGAATATTCTCAGATAGTTTTCAGTTTTACTGGTAAAAAGGTACCACGTCAAACATCTCTAAAATGATCAATACTCGTCCATTGAAAGAAAAAATTGAAGCGATTTTCATTTACGGTGCGACGTGTAACTTTCACGAGACCGAAAGGATTTTCAATGAACATTTTCCGAATCGTCCTATCTGTAGAAAATATTAGAGGAAACGTGTATCCAAATTCACAACTACCGGTAGTGTACATAACAGAGGTCATCCGCCCATTCCGGAAGAACAGCAAGTGCAAATAATTGGTGAGATGGTAGTGAATCCTGAACAGTCTACTTATTCCGTCGCGAATGTTTGTGAGGTGTCTCCTTTCACTGTGTGGAGAGGAAAGTTATCATCCATACAAAATTAAAATGGTACACCAATTAACTGAAGATGATCCTTATCGAAGAACATAATACTGCGAAATAATGACGGAAACTATTGCAAGGCATCCTAGCTATCTCCACAATATTTGTTTTAGTGACGAATGTAATTTTTTTTACGGCAATGCTGACAGACAAAATTGCCCTCACGTTTTCTGGGAAATGTATACCCAATTTCCAGAAAAAATTTACTTTTGGGTTGGGAAACCATATTGTAGGAGCTTCATTCATTGATCAAAATTCAACAGGGGAACTGTATTTGAATATGCTGTGGAAACTACTGTTAACCCTCTCATCACTGAAATCGTCGAAGCGAATCCTAATGAATTCGGTATGGATATTGTATTCCAACAAGATTGAGCACCACCACATTACTCCAGACAATTGGGAAACTATTTGGATAGGTTTTACTTCTCCCGGTCGTTGGATTGGCCGTAGCGGTGGTACAGAATGGCCAGCCCGCTCACCAGATTTGACACCTTTGGATTTGTTCATGGGGCAATTTGAAGCAAAATGTGTACGAAATTGAACCTGCTCCAATATTGGATATACGGCAGAGAATAATAAATATTTGTAGAGATATTGACTTTACTGTGTTCGAAAATGTTCGTCGTGAAATATCGGATAGGCTGTACATATGTCAAGAAGTTCAAAGCAACCATTTCGAACATCTTCTGAACTGACCTCGAACTCATTACCTCATATTATTATTGACATAAATGTCAAACTTTAGGCAATTATTAAAAGTTCCACCATTTAGTAGTAGTTGAAGATACTGACATTATATTTTAGGGTTGTGGAGCATTTGTCAGAAGCTTCATAAAGATTTTTTCCCAGATGGCGCCCAGTCGCCATCCTGAAAGTATCATCTGTCAATTTCACTTCAAAATAAAGTATTCATACATTAATTTCATTATCCCAAATTTCAATTTTTTGAGTTGACCCGTTCAAAAAATAAAAGGGGGGGACATTAAAGAAAAACACTGTATATTGAAAATAGACAATTATCGGGATCAAGATTGTAAAAACATATTTTGAAATCAGACGGTTGAAATCGAGTTGAATGAAACAAGACGAGAATGGTTGCCAATGAACTCCACTCTGAGAGGCGTAAGATTTAAGAACTAGTGTATATTATTATATTCGTGAAGTATTCCAAGCATATCCTCTGAAATGGATCGTGTTTGTCTACCCGTCTTGTCTAAACATATGAATAGTGGCGAAATTGCAACAGACTACAATCGAATGTTCCAGAAATGAATCAACAACATTGACATATTTCTAACCTTTTCGGCATCCATCGAGGACATTTGATTATCAAACGAAACATTGGATCTTTTTCAATTCTGAAGACGGAGGCAGATTCAAGCCGCCGAAACGTTGAGATGAGTATCTGGGAACAGATTTTTGGAAAGGAGATTTTTGGCTTTCTACTCCTTCATCATTCAACAGAGGATGTGGAAACATTCAAAAGAAGAAAGAAAATCTAACTACAATAAAATTATTTATAAAGATATGAAGTGCTTTCACAGAAGTTTCTCTCAGATAAAAACTGATAGATAAATCATTTCGAAACAGCTGCTTCCATATGATCATTGTATAACAGAAAAATTTATCTATTCGAAACAAGTACTTTCTTATGAATTTTCATCTATACGCAAATCACTTTATCACATATAGTTTGAACTGTAAACATTTGTTATGGAATCAAATCAGATAACATTCATAAGAACGCTGCGCAATGTGATTACGAAAGATTATCGATATCAGATGTCATATACATGGAACACTATTATTCTCAATGGTGTACTTCGCCGATTCGGAACAGGACACTTATCTTACCACCTATTTTAGTTCACCACATAAAAAGACATATTTAATTCGAGTTCAACATTAGATTTTCACGTTGAATCATATGTTGCTGATAAAAGTACCAAATCAATTCATTTGATTGAGCTCCATTCTGATAAATTGGTTGATGCTATCGCGGCCGAGTTACTATCTCCATTCGGGTTTGAACGGGGTTGCTACCTGGTAGCAGTCTCACGAAAACCAGGCCACCAAACGCGGTATCCGGCAGATGCAATTCTTGGAATCGCAGTCCGCGATTGATAGCCTGGTAACAGCCTACCAAAAACCAGGCCACAAAACGAGGACTGCGATTCAAATTGCATTTGTGAGTGCGAAAAATCCTATATGGGTGAAACTAAGAGGCTATTGAATGTTCGCATTGCCAAGCACAAGAAACACACACAGCAAGGGGAAACCAGCAAATCAAGTATAGCAGAGCATATTTAGACCCATCAACATAACATCGAGTGGTCCCAAGCTGAGAAACATTGGTTTAGGAGGGAATTCAAAGAAGCCGCATTCATGTTGTCCAACAATGTATTCAGCCAAGCTAGCGTAGAGATTCGCAACATATGGAAACTCATAATCAAGCGAAAAATGGCCAATTTCCGTCATACGGTCATATCTCACTGAACCGGTGACGCGGAAAAACGATAGCGGAAATAAGTGAAAGTACTAGACGGGACTAATTCAGTCCCGTCATCACCCGAAGACGATTGTGAATACTAACAATCGAAACGTCGTGAAGTAATTCGGCTTGGAATCTCGTAAATTTTTATTTTTATTTTTTTTGTTCATTTGCTTCATTTTTACTTGTATTTTTTCCACTGTTTTTTCAGGTTTTTTTTGCTCAATAGTCTTTTTTGATTCTTCGTTTCAGTTTTTCAGGAATTTCAATTGAATTTTTTTATTATCAAGCTATGGAAGTTAGAACTGATGAAATTCAGTCGAAAAAATATTATATTGATAGTTCTGGATTCGAAAAATGTATAGCATCTTAATAGCCCTTGGCCTTCTTGGTACTTACGTTCTGATCAGTAAGTTTTATTTTTATTCAAACATTATCATTGTTAGAGTCACGAATAGAAAGTTCAGAAATAGAAATAATTTCAAGTGGCTATGAACAATAGAATAATTAGAATAAGACACTAGGAAGATCTGTTCCTTGATAGTTTTATCTGAAATATACCTGATACAAATGATATTTCTCATTACAAACTGTGTCGAAGTATGAAATGATTGAAATAATAATTTTCATGAGAATATCAAATGATGAAAATGATTTCCCTACAGAAAAATGTATGCCTTCCGTTCAACACGTTCGAAAACTGGATCAATTATATTCATTATGTTATTATGTACTCTCAGACTGTTATTTCGAAATTCACTGGTACACACCGATACGTAACTCATTAATAATAAATAACTCTAATGATATCTCACCAAGTCGAACCAACTGCTCTTTTGATATACAACAATGCATGAACCAATTAAAGAAATCGTAAAATTGAGTTTTGTTACTTAATTATCGCGGTAGGTGGCTTCCGCTACTGAAAGCCCGAATAATTAAGGTCTCTCAAAATAAAAAATCGAACCCCTGTTTATTACTGAAAGGTGGACCTCATACCGTATCGAAATAAATAAAAGTGATTGTGAGGCGTTCCCATCATTCATCATATATGATGTTCAGGAAAGGGCGATTTCTGAGAAAAAAACTACAGTGACAATTTGAAAACTTTTTACCCTCATATATAAATAACAATAATTCCATCGTATCCATCGATTCTTTGATCATAATCCCACTCCAAGGATAACAAAAAAAAATCAAACCTATGACAAAATATTAGAAATGAGGTGAGTAATTCAAACAGATGTGCCACAGGGATCGGTTTTGCGACCATTCTCCTGTACTCTGTATTCATATCAGTTCATAGAGGATGCTCATATCATAATGTCTGCCGATTTATCTATACTTATACATGATGAAGTCACTCACTGAACAGTCACACATTAATTCCCGGTTTTTAGGACTGGTAAGTGCTAGGAAGTGTTCCTGGGGAGAAACACTTCGGGATTAAAGTAGCACGTTTACGTATGAAAATTATATTTTCATCACTATTTCTCCGTACCGCTATGTTTTTGAAGACTACAATTTTGTATGTAGGTTCATTTTATGTTGTAGATGTGAAAGGAAAAAAAATTTTCAAATATGCCAATTGGGGAGCCAGCAGCAGAAAAAAAACTATATTTTCGTCACTGTTTCTCCGTACTGCTATATTTTCGTATGTAGGTTCATTTTATGTTGTCGAATGGTAGTAAGAAATTTTTTTTGAATATTTCAACTTGGGAGCCAGCGGCAGGAAAACAAGCGCTTTCATAAAAAAAAATTACCTTTTCATCACTGTTTCTCCATACCAAGTGCAGTTAGGAAGGATGTTCGCAAAGACTCCCTAATACCCTAATAGTCAATATAGATATAGATGGTAGATGCTGGTCCCACTCGGCATCGCCGGTGAGATACCATCGCAACGTCTTAGGCAGAGTAAAGTCGCTTTCGGGCTAATGTTTCGTTACTGTGCTGCTGTTTTCGGTTTCAAGGGTGGGAATATATGGACAATGCATGATGACGCCCCTAGGGTCAAAATACCCAATGGACCTCCGAGTTGAGAGCTGATTCAAGAGCATTATCCTGCAGACGTTATTCAAAAACCACATTTCTGACAATCAGCAAGATCTTCCTAACATCAGTCCACAGGGAAATAACATGGTAACTGTAGTTGCTGAGAGGCCATCCAAAACATCAAAATTGATTTCTGCAACATCAGAGGACTCAACTCAAATATGAATTCAGTGCACCAACATCTGCAATCAATAGTCCTCATATACCTCATATACCAAAGTCAGTGCATTAACAAACCCCATCAATTTTCTATATCCCGGCTCCCGATTCAGACGTAACTTTTGCAATATTAGAAGCAATCTCACCTGCCAACGAGAGGAAATGCTAGATGCTATGATGCTAGTGATTCAAAATAATATCACAGAGGATCGCGATACACAATATAGGGCACTATTCTCTTCACTTGCAAACACTATTGACTTTCTGCAAATCAATCATCCCAGTGCCGAAATTTCCATATTGGGTGACTTCAATGTCCACAATATCAAATGTCTCAAATTTTCAAATATCAACGACGAACAAGGTAGCGAAGCTGAGGCTTTCGCAATAACAGCGGACTTAATCAGATTATAAATGAGCCAACCAGGATTCCTGACCGTGATGGAGAATATGCTAGTTTTCTGGATCTATACCTAACAACAAATCCAGAAATTTACACAGTCCCCGTAAGGTCCCCATTTGGATATTCTGACCACAAACTCATTTCAAAGTTGAGTGAATTAGCGATGAATGTTGGGAAATAATCTGAACCTCGCAAATTTCGGCATTACAGTTCAGCTGAATGGGAGGATCTTCAAGATCATTTCTGAAATTTTCCTTAACTAGATGTTTTTTTCAGCTCTAAGGATCCATTAACTTGTGCTTCTGAAGTCACGGAAGTTATTTCTATCATCCATTAATGCATATATTCCTTTTTTAATGAAGCCACTTTCTAATGGCAAACCTTGGTTCAACAAAAATTGCGAGCAAGCTGTCGCCTCGAAAAATCTCGTCTACCGGCAATGGCGCAAAAATCTCAGTGCCGAAAACCGAACTATATTTGTTAATGTTTGTTTCATAAATGAAAGTAAAAAACTGCAGAATAAGTGAATGAGGGATAAACTGCATTCCAGTCCCAACGGGTCTAGATTTTTTGGTTGGTGTCTAAAGCTGTTGATTAGAACTTTACAAGTGGCGGTCGATATATATCTGTCGAATCAACGCTGGTATTCTTTGGGGATCTATATTGTTCCCAACCCTTTTTTATAGTACCTATATAAACGACTTATTGAAAAAACAGGAATCCAATCCAATATATTGCTTTATTGACGACAGCACACTTGTCTCGCCATTCCGTTTGGATTCCAGGTTTGTTGGGAGTTAGAATGGACAAAAACTGTACACACCATAGCAACTTTTGATGCTTTATAAAGCTCAGATCAAACCTTCATTGGAGTATTCTTCTCATGCATGGAGGTCTGCCCCCAAACATACTCTGGATTTCATCCAGAAAAGAGCCATCCGCCTGATTGGAGACGCCAACATCACGTGCAACCTTGATAGCCTGGAACATCGGAGAATGGTTGGAGATTTGTCTCTGCTCTGTAGATACTTACAAGGCAAATGTTCAAGTGACTTGACACATTTGACTCCACCAAGAGCGGTACATATCAGAAATACGCGACGGACTGTGACTGCTCATCGATTTGAGGTTCAACTCAATACACCTAGAACTTCAATGTTTGAAAACTCTTTCATCTGGAGATCTGTGTTTTGTCTTGGAAAAAAATAACGAATGATGGTTTTATGATATTTTATAAGCATAAGCCTAAAATTGCCAAATAAGCATTATTCATCACCATTTTGGAATTTTTGATACATATCTCTCTTTGAAGATGAAACTGTTTTCTTTCTGATTTGAGTTTTCGTACAGTTAGTGACCTCAGCTACTTGTTCCTGAACCTTCACAGTTAAAATACAATATAAGTTACAATTCCACTCATTATCAGTATTAATAAATATTACTGAAGTTTTTTCCCAACACCAAACCGTTATTTTAACATTTCGACACGTGTTTCAATCACCAAGTGATAATCTTCAAGAGGAAGATTAACCTAAATATACACATGTTGTTATCCTCATTCATACCTTATATACCTCTTCTAGGTACCTGCGTCTCAAGTGTTTTAAATTAATTTCTCAATATTGCCTTATCTACTATTCTCAAATTGATTTTACAACGTGTCCCCATGTAATAGAAACGTAAATCTAATAATCAAAATATAGCTTGCTATAATAATATTTTATTATTAGATTTACCTTACTATTACATGAGGACACATTGTAAAATCAAGGCAGTATTGTGGAATTAATGTAAGACACTTCAGAAACAGGTACCTAGAAGAGGTATCTATGGCATAAATAAGGATAACATTGCAAGTATATTTAGTTTAATATTTCTCTTGAAGATGATCACTTTGTGATCGAAACACGTGTCGAGGTGTTAAAATAACGGTTTGGTGTTGGGAAAAAACTCCAGTAACATTCATTACTACTAACCATCGCATGAGAAATTCTCATTATATCAGCCTTTGCTTTCGTTTGCCTAAATCCTAATAATTTATCAACAATTTATCTTATTTGTCCACTGAGAAATTTGTTCTTCAGCTTACTGTGAGAAGGCATTTTCAAAGATAACATATAACTCATAGTTCACCACATAGAATACTTTTTCCACTTACTGTACTGATATGATTTTCGCTACACGAGTTCCTAGATATTGAAGAGGTCTCGCCTCACTCCGCCGGGTGAAATTATCAGGAAAACAGCTACATTTGTCATGCTATACCACTTTCGATAATGTGGAAACATTTCAAAAACCCAAGAAGGTACTGGATGTGCGTTCACCAGTCAAGGTTCGACTCACAGTTGGAGATTACCGGCACAAACAAGTATTTTCACAGCCGAACTATGCGCTATCCAACAAACAACCTACTTCTGTCAATTCCATAACGAAATAAAATTTCTCATTTGTACGGACTCCTTAAGCTCACTACACGTACTAGAAAATTCATTCAATAAAGATCCACTAGTACAGACCGTATTGACATCCATACACTGGACGAATAGGAATGGAAAACACATCGAATTTGCATGGACTCCTAGTCACCAAGAAATCTCGGGTGATGAATTAGCAGATCAGGCAGCCAAACGAGCTACCGAAATACCTGATGTTTGTAATAATATTCCTATTCGACCGGAAGACGTAAAACATTATTTTAAACAACAGATTATGGATTTATGGCAAACTGAATGGGAGGAAATAGATGCAAAATTGAAAGAGGTGAAGCAAAAAATCACACCCTGGAGGCATTCTATTCCAAAGACACGAAAAGAACAAACTGTGATTACACGCTTGAGAATAGGTCATATCAACTTAACTAACATATTCATCGTTTGTTTGAAGGTGATTGACAATGTTTCGTGATGAATTTCACTAGTTCGGACTTCCATTGTCTACTATATAAAATGATTTGAAATCCCTGAAACAAGTAAAAAAGAATAATTGAAAAAGAATAGTTGAAAATAACAATTATATTAAGCAACAATAAACCTGAAATGAAATGATAGTGAAATAACCTACAAGTAAAAATATAATAATTGAATAAATAAAAATTAAAGGAATGCAAAAAGAAAATAATAAAAAAATAAAAAAGTGTAGAGATTCCAAGTCACGTTAGTTCACGACGTTTCGATTGTTGGTATCTACAATCGTCGGGTGATGACTGGACTGATTCCTCCGAGAGATGACTATTTTATAGGTCGTTGAAATACTTTCACTTTCTCTACTTTCCATTTTCCGCTTCACTGATTCCGTGAGAGATGACCGTTTTGGCGGGAGTTGGTCATTTTTCGTTTGATGATGGGTTTCCATATGTTTCGTATATCTACGCTGGCCTGGCTGAATACGTTGTTGGACAACATGTATGCGGCTTCCTTAAATTTTCTCCTGAACCAATGTTCCTCTCTGTGCAAGATCTCAGCTTGGGACCACTCGATGTTGTGTTGATGGGTCCAAACATGGTCTGCTATTCCTGATTTGCTGGTTTCTCCTCGCTGTGTGTGCTTCTTGTGCTCGGCAATGCGAACATTCAATGGCCTCTTAGTTTCACCAATATAGGATTTTCCGCACTCACAGGGTATCCGGTAAATGCAATTCTTGGAATCGCAGTCCGCGTTTGGGGGCCTGGTTTTCGTGAGGCTGCTCCGATAATCCTCTGATGTAGGGAAGTGCAAGCACTGGTTGTGACGGCTTCTCTTCCTTGCGAGGCTCCTGCTGTCTTTTAGCCAAAGTCTTTTCTACCATCGCTTTGCACGGTCTAATAGAGTCTTGATGGTTCCTCTTTTTGTCGATTGATGGTGGTTGGATTCGTGGTTCAGATACTGTCCCGTATGAGTGGGTTTTCGGTATACAGATGTTTCCCACTTAGTGTCGGTCCTCTTCACCAAAACGTCTGAGAATGGCAATTCATTGTGGATTTCCTTCTCCATTGTGAAAGTGATGGAAGGTCTCACGCTGTTGATGTGTTTCAGAAAGGCGTCTAGTTCAGTATTCCCATGGTTCCATATTATGAAGGTGTGGTCAACATATCTCAACAAGACTCGAAGTTTCTTGTGGGCTTCTTCAATGGGCAAAGTTTCAACGACCAGTATTTCAACGACCTATAAAATAGTCATCTCTCGGAGGAATCAGTCCAGTCATCACCCGAAGACGATTGTAGATACCAACAATCGAAACGTCGTGAACTAACGTGACTTGGAATCTCTACACTTTTTTATTTTTTATTTTCTTTTTGCATTCCTTTGATTTTTATTTATTCAATTATTATATTTTTACTTGTAGGTTATTTCACTATCATTTCATTTCAGGTTCATTGTTGCTTAATATAATTGTTATTTTCAACTATTCTTTTTGAATTATTCTTTTTTACTTGTTTCAGGGATTTCAAATCATTTTATATAGTAGACAATGGAAGTCCGAACAAGTGAAATTTAACATATTCATGCTCTGAGGAGAACAACAACCAATATGCCAACAATGTAGACAGAGGCTAACAGTGAAACATATCTTGCTAAATTGTGTCCAATATGAATATCAATCAGTTGATTCTGTACAGTATTCATACAGAATCTTACTTACGCAATGAAACAGGATTTAAAAAATAAAAAAGATTTCCCAAATCAGTTATTCCTGTTTACTGAATCATTCTTTTGGTGTTAAAATGTCGCTAGATGATTTCATGAAATAATATCACTGGACATTTTCAACTTCCAGACCAAGTGGCACTCATGAAAAAATGAGACAATGATACCGTGACTACAATAAATCGGGCATATATGGCCTTCTGCGAGAATCTCGACCTTCTACTGTTAGCAGAACCGCACGTGAAGATAATTAAGCCAGAGCCGGCCTTTATGGATATCACGACTTTGCTAACATGATGATTTACTTTGCTTTGATAAACTTTGTATATAAACTATCTCTTTTGGTCGGTAATTACCACGAAGTGGATTTATATGGCGAGATTCTGTGAGCACTAGTCCCGTGACGACCGTTTGTTAACGAGAATACAGCGGAAATTTCGCGATTGTGACGAGTTGAAATATGATCCGGGATAATCTCAGAAACGAAAGACACAGAAAGTGATTTTCGAAAGAATTTCTGTTACAGATTGTACGGGTGAAAATTTTATAGTCTTTGATTCTTCTTGAGTCACATTTGATTTAAAGTTTGTAACAGAGAAGGCATCTTTAAATGACGTGCCAATCAAAGCACGTTGAGATCTCAGTTGAAATGATATGCAAACAGAAATTCAACAACTCCAATTTTTCAAAACATATCTTGAAATTGTAAAACTTTTTCTAAAGTACCTTTCAGAAGGAGTGAAAGAAATGTGATGGTCGTTCATTTCAAAAACCGTTAAGGTCTGAATTGGAATGACATGTAAACAGTAATTTTTCTTTAAGAACAAAACACAAGCACTGCGGAAATATCCTCAAAGTGCTGTCAGAGCGGTGCCTGTGCAAAAGTAGCGATTCACATTGGATTTGAATCGCTGGAGATTAAATCCATTAGGAAAAAGGTTCTCAGGAAGTTCATTCTACATGAACGCAGTTCTCCAAATGAAAGAATTCTCAAACAGTGAAGTTCGAGGTGTACTGAGTTGAACCTCAAAACGATGTGCAGCCACATTCCGTCGAGTATTTCTGATATGTAACGCTCTTGGTGGAATCAAATATGTCAAGTCACTTGAACACCTCTCGTGAATGAATCTATAGAAGAGAGTCAAATCTCTGATTTTTCTTCGATGTTCCAGGCTATCGAAATTGCACGTGAAATTACCATCTCTAATCAGGCGGATTGCCCTTTTCTAGATGGAATCCAGCAACTTCAGGGTATGTTTGGGATCAGAGCTCTATACATGAGAACAATACTTCAAAGAAGGTCTGACCTGAGCTTCACAAAGCATCCACACTTGCTGAGGTGGGTACAGTTTTCTGGTTCGGAATATTGTTCCAAGCTTTCGAGAAGCAGCCTTTGCAATTCCAACGACATCATCGTGCCAAGATATATTGGTGTCCATTTTAACCCCCAACAAACTTATCGAAGCAGAAAGTGGAATTGTCTGACCTGACATTATTATATCCGGTTCGGAAACATTTATCTTCTTGGAGAAAACCGATGCTTGGGTTTTTGTGGCATTGAATTGAATCTGTTTTCTTTCATCCCAATTCGAAATTTCTTCTAGATCCTCATTGAAATTTGCAACTTCCTGCTGCCGGAGAAGATGTGCCTCCGTAGACGATGTCCTGGAATCCAAATGGAATGACGAGACAAGTGTGCAGTCGTCAGCAGATCAATATATTGGGTTTTTGGTTTTTTCCAATAAGTCGTTGATATACAATGAGAAGAAGGTTGGAGATAAAATGGATCACTGGGGAACACCAGCGTTGAGGTTGAAAGTATTCAAGAGATATCCATCGTTCTTTTATGAAGAATTTCATTAGTTCGGACTTCCATTGTCTAATATTATATAAAATGATTTGAATCCCTGAAATAACTAAAAAGAAGAGTTGAAAAATTGAAGAAGAGGAATAAAAATTAATAGCTGAAAAAACAATTGTATTAAGCAAAAACCTGAAATGAAAATTAGTGAAGTAAAACTCAAGTGAGAATGAAACAAATTGAAAAAGAATAAATACAATGAAAATTAAAAAGTTAAGAGATTCCAAGCCAAGTTAATTGACAACGTTTCGATTGTAAGGCATACACAATCGTATTCGGGTGATGATTGGACCGATTCTTCCGTGGGCTGACTATTTATAGGTCATTTGAGTACTTTCACTCATCTCTGCTTTTCTTTTTTCGGGGCTCCTGCTGTCTTTCAGTCAAAGTTTGTTCCACCATCGCTTTGGAGTAGTCATTTCGTTGGAAATAATTTTTGAAGATGTCTAGTTTTTTCTCGAAACCTTCCTCTTCTGATCGATTGATGGTGGTTGAATTCGTGGTTCAGATACTGTTCTGTGTGAGTGGGTTTTCGATATACGAATGTTTTCCACTTAGTGTCGGTCCTCTTCACCAATACGTCTAAGAATGGCAATTCGTTGTGGGCTTCCTTCTCCATTGTGAAAGTGATGGAAGGTCTTACGCTGTTGATGTGTTTCAGGAAGGCGTCTAGTTCAGTATTCACATGGTTCCATATAATGAAGGTGTCATCAACGTATCTCAGCCAGACACGAGGTTTCTTGTGGGCTTCTTCAATAGCCAGAGTTTCAAACCAGTCCATATATATGTTGGCTATGACTGGTGGAAGTGGCGAGCCCATTGGCAGTCCCTCATCTTGTGACGAATTCTTTACACACAGCCACACACGATCAAAGGTCTTAGAAATATCAAGAGCAACAGCTCTTGATTTTCCGTGTTTCTCAATGGCGTTATTCCAAATATGGGTGACATACGATAGAAGGTCCCCTGTTGATCTTTGTTTCCGACTTTCTCCACGATTTTTGATATCACTGATAGCAAAGCGACTGGTCTATAGTTATTTGGAAGATTTTTCTTGCCCTTTTTGGCAATTGGCTGAACGCGAGCAATCTTCCAACAAGAAGGAAAAACTCCCTTTTTGTGAGACAGGTTGAGAAGTCTGGTGCGACTTCATTGGCGCACTTTCCAAGAACGATGACGGGCACTTCATCAGGGCCAGACGCCTTGTTGATATTGAGCTGTTTTAAAATTCGCTCAACTAGACGCTGTCGAGAAGTAATTTCTAGCGTTGTAGTTTCTAGTGTGGAAATAGTGGGTGGTGCCTTTCCCAGAAAATCGACTGTGAAGTGGGACGCTTTTTCTATGGCTGCTGTTGCAATTGAACCAATGATCCAATGATTTAATCAATAAATTTTCATAAATTTCCTTGGTAGGAATTTGTTCTGAAGTTGATTGAACATTGACAAAATCTATAATGAAATCAATGAAACCAATGAGCACATGTAATGAACAAAGTGTTTTCATGTTATTCGATAAATTATTAGGAATGGAAAGTTCAAATATTTAAAGAAAGTATATTCCATTAAGCATGATATGAAGCCGATGAGCGTGAGCATCTCAATCTATTCTTATGAGAAATGATCATTCTTCGCCATAGCTAAATATCGATTGAAAAAAAAATTATCAACAATTTTCAGATATTTCATTTTGCAATAGATATAAAATATATATATATATATATATATATATATATATATATATATATATATATATATATATATATATATATATATATATATATATATATATATATATATATATATATATATATATATATATATATATATATATATATATATCAAAAGAGCTCCACGAAGTTCAAAATTCATAGGCCAATTATTTATACCTTTTATCCCATCATTTAGGCCAACGGAGATTGGGAAAAAAATTTGTTGGTTAACAATTGAATAACTTTTTGAAAAATGGTGATGAAACTTTTTTTTCTACGAGACTCGATTCATTCAAGTGTCAAGAAGATACTAGATTTTTCAAATTTTCAAAATGACATTTTATGTTATGAAAAAATTATTTCTTTAGATAAACTCTCTTTAGCGGCAACGCGCGCATGCCGTAACAGCCGCGCGGAACCCTATTTTCAACATCAAATTAAAATTATAAATAATGAAGATAGAGTTTCGGGAGTCAGGACTTTTTTATCGTAAATTTCCTCCTCTTTGACAAGCTTTTTTTAAAATTGCTCAAATATTAATATTTTTTGAGTTATTAACGAAAAACTTAATACCATTTCTGTTTGCAATTTTTTACCTGCACTAAAATCCTTCAAAAACATTTTTCTAGAGGTAATTCCGAATCGAATGAACTATCGCTCATAGTTTTAGGACGTTTATCTCTATTTTTCATGTTTTTGAACTTGTTGATTAGACTATAAGTATTTCAACTTCATGGATGATGAAATAATAGTCAAATTCGTTTATGAAGAGATGTTCTAAGCTCATTCAAAACCAATAAGTGTTGATAACATTTACTTCCAGTGGACTAATGTGTGAATGAAGCAATATATACACATACACATTCAACATCACTGTTTAAACTTATTTCCTTGTTACATTATTAGCGGGAACGAATAATATTTTGCAGTTAATTTGCAAAATGGCAACTTGCCAGAATATACCCATCAGGATGTTTCATCTTACTGAAAACTGTTGATATTGAAAAATATTCTTTGAAATAATAATCATAATGGAAATCATAAGCACTTGTTAAAATAGTTGTTAAAGCCAAAGATTCAGTAGAGTTACCTACGGAAAAAATTAAATATATAACCCTACTAATAATACGAGAATTTTACTTGAATAAAGAAATATTGGGGTTGGTATCACAATCTTATCACTTCATGATCAAAAGAACAGATCCTAATTACTCAAGTGAAATTTATTCTTTTCTCCACACAATTTTCAAAATTTCTCTTTCCAGGATACATTTCAGTTTTCCAATCACTTTGACTTGCGACAAAGAACTTCAAAAGAGGCGGCCGACGCTGTTTATCATATTGCGTTGAAAAAAGTATTTATATCCGTCGGAGTATGAATTTTCCAAAGATAAATTCTGTATGATGCGAAGATAATTGAAATATCGTGAAATCTAACTTGAGAAAGATAAAATCTAACTTGAGAAAGATAGTTTATATTTGAAATAGTTTTTATTTGGGATTGCTATCTTCTACAGATCTATAAAATAATCAAAATATCAAATTTGAAAATAAATACAAATGTAGAAAGGGCAAAGAATTACTGCATATGATAAATTAGTTTTTTGAAAAAAATAATCTGTCAGTAACTTGAATTCATAAAATTTGGCATATAAGAATGAATATGTATCATCTGGTGACGTTTCAATGACTATCTATTCTCTTTATCCAACATATTTAAATCAAAATATAATAATTTGTAGTAATTCGTCTTTGGATGCAATTCAATATTATTATTATTGATACTGGTGATATAAAATTGATTGTAGGTTCGATAATGAAAATAGATAGTCTTCGAAACGCCACCAGATAAGATTACAAATAGAATAGGTTTCCGCGGTTGAACCGCGCTCAAAAATTTTGCTTTTTTCGACGTTTCGGCTTCGATTTTGAAGACATTTTCAAGAGGTAGAAAAGTGTTGCTGTACTGAGAGACACACTTCAGCGCATGTTTCATCCAAATAAAAAATGGATTTACCCAGTGTTCTGGCTTTCTTTATTGCTCTTAAATAGTTTTTTCTCCATTCTACAATCTCTGATTTTTTTATTGAGATGCTCTTTATCTCATTTTCCAAAAGTGAAGTTCAACTCTATCAGGATCTAGTTCTGCTTATTTCGGGAAAAAAACTGTCTTCACGAATAACTGACAAAATTTTATTCAATGTAGGTATTTCATTTTTTATGTAAGAAGCGTGTACTGGCTTCTTCGTCGATAACCAAACACTTTCTACGAGTGGATACTTTCGGCTTCAAAAAGCTATTGTTTTCCTTGAATTATTTTAGAATTCTAAAACTTGTCGATCTATTGACACCGGTCATACTCGCGCAATACTTGCACTCATTACTTTTTATTTCAGGAGGATAATATTTCGTAGCTTCCATGTTTATTCAACGCGCTCACGAAATAAACTGAAGTATATCACTAAGACTAAGACAAACTACTCTACTATGGCCAATTCCCAACAGAAAATGCTGTAATATTTTCTTCCTATGGAAAAATCCAAGTCGTTCCTATTGATGGGTACAATGTGTCTGTTAACGGTGTAATTCAAAGGAATATTTGTACCGCCTGCAAAAAAAAACAATGTTTTATCAATCCTCGTCAATACTTATTTGTTGAAGAATTTCTTGGTTCCTACAGGACATATTTTCACATCTCCTGTGAGATTTTTCAAGAATAAATTTTGCATATTCTTTTACTCAGTAAGTTGAGACTAAATGATTTGAATGGCATGACAAAATAACTTTTTTTGTTCCATTCTATCGGAATTTTCAGAATGGAAGATTTTGCGAAATCCTTAAGGAATAATAACATTAAAAATTATTTTTGTTTTACTATTTTGGCATATTTCAGCTCAATTTTTTTGTGACATGTGTGGCGTCACAAAAATACTCAACATAAGATCTCTTAATTAGCTAAGGAACATAGAATTTTTTTTATCAAAAACCATAAAGAGTAAAGAAAAAAAAATCGAAAATTAACAGAAAATATTTATACAAGAGGATTGAGAGATTGAAAAAATATTGGAGAACTGCTTCAATGGAGTATTGAAGGTGATAACATCACCCCTAACGAAAAGGCTATCTATAACTATAGGATAAACAGAAAACTCAATCTACAAATATCAAAGATTAACAACGCATCCTGAGGCTGCCCAATTGCAAAGTCAAATCCTGACATCAATTGCCGAACCAGATTCGTCCTCTGCCGTACACTGCAGCTTTCAGTGCAATACAACTAGATCAAACCAAAGCGCAAATGAAAAACATTTGTAATCCAACACCAGGCAGCACTATTTTGATTCACCAAGGTCTCATCAGTGGTATTAGGCTCAACCAAGAATGCACTTCTGGGCTCAAGTATCTTAAAAGAAAAATCCGGAATAATTGAGAGAGATGACTTCTCCCCTTATGAAAATAAACAAGGCTCCTCAAGATGAACCGTTGCAAAACTAAGCTTCAACATGATCTGCCGAACTAATAAACAGCTTTGTCTCAAGTTGGAATACGAATGTCGATCATTAATCGATGTCCAAGTTTGGCTTGCAACCTTGTTCCAAAGTCTGGTTTGATTTCGATATCGTATTGGGTTTTCTGTCGATTATATAGATGGCGTCTACTTGAAAGGAAACATCATCAGCGCATTTGTAGTGTTGCCTAGCACCCCTGAATTATTTATGTTTGGGCTCTATTTCTATCTCGATCAAAAATAAAAAGAGAAAATAATACAACAAAATGAAAGATCGCTCTAGTTTGTACGAAAAAAAACCCATAATGAAGCTTTGTTTCCTTGTTTACATCAAGCAAGTGAAATTTAACAAAAACCTCATTGCTTGTTAGATGATTCTTTTCAATTCAGGGCCGGAAAAATCAAAATGAACGCTATTAAATTATCTAAGAACAATTCGTTCAGGCCAGTCTCAACTCCCTACACAGTAGGTTAATGGACTGACACTTATCAGAAAACAACTACTCCCCTGGCTAATACCACGAAGGGCGTTGGATTATATCCGACAGGTGTCAGTGCAGGATTCTTCACAGAAGTTATTCCTGCATATGCTGTTGGCGATACAACTGCATATGTAGGAACTACAATTTTCAATTATTGGAACACACTTGCAGACCGGTTTCGGGCTGTTTGGCCACTCGTCAGTGCAAGGTAGTGTATATCATCAACATAAAGTCAATGATATCCGATAATTGAAAATTGAATTCCTTCAGAGTATCATTCCTCGAACTAAGCTGAAACATACAACAAACAACAGGTTTGTCGTCGCCCCATCTGCCTGTGAACGAGGTAACCAACTGCATATCCGAAATTTGCCCAATTCCTCGTATAAGGAAAGAAAACTTTCACATATAGTCAGAGGGCATACTTGAAGACTGGCTATGAATCAAATTATCTAAGAACAATTCGTCCAGGCCAGTCTCAACTCCCTACACAGTAGGTTAATGGACTGACATCTATCAGAAAACAACTACTCCCCTGGCGAATACCACGAAGGTCGTTAGATTATATCCGAACGCTGTTAGTTGAACTTAGCGATTTATAAAGATATCATCAGTTTTTCCAGATCAAAATGCGCAGAATTTCAGCAAAAACGGCATCTTTATCAAAGGAAACTTCCACTAAGAATTCACTAAAACGTACTTTGATGACATCAAACAACCACTCCACAATTATTCATAACATTTCTCCATTACTATAATACACCAGATTCCGACCCTCGAGAGGACTGCATGAATAATTCGAGAACGAACTTTTCAAAGTTGTACGGTCGCGAAAAGCAGCAAAGTTAGCAAGGAAAGAGTCCTAGTCAAGAGCATTTTCTCCCTGTTTGTGCGTCGCAAGGACTCTCGATCATCCCCGTTACCAACATTTTCCAAGCAAACACTTCAATTACCACTGTGATAATGGTGAGCTGGTATAGAGGGAGCTGAATTGAGTTTTGAATATTGATATCGCAATTTTATTTACGGGTTAGGGTCTTGAGAGGCTATTCGAAGCTTTGTCAGGATAAAGGAAAATTCGTTGAAGTAGGTTTACGAAAATATTATGAAGAATGGGGAGAGTCCGCTCATTTGGCAAAAGGTGGAAAACTGTCTAAGAATAAGATTTCTCAACGGTCGACTATTCGATGTATATAAAATACAGTCCTTCAAGAGAAAGAAATTTCACGCAAAAATTAGAGATTTTGAAAAGATTCGGAATGAGTAATTTTTGGGAAACACCTTTTTGGTTTTTTCGCAACGAGGTGGCATTCAAAAGTTTTTTTGTTTTTTGTATCGGAAAAGTAATTGGATGTTTTTATACTGTTGAATATGCCTCATAAACACTATCAGTCGAGTAGTTGGTATTATTTTCAAAGTGTATATTTGTATTATTAAATTTGAAATCATCAATAATTCACTCCTTCCCAACCTATTATTTCATATGCAAGCTGCAACTCGACAAGTGAAAAAGGCAAGGTTTGCATCTGAATAATTTCTATGATATTTGAATCTGTGAAGAGACCCTCGATTGATCCAATCATGGTTCTGATGTGACTATCAAAACGTTAGTGTCTATCCAATGTTATTACCAGATGGTTCATAGAGTAAGATACAGGTACCTGATAATCACATTGTTGAATTTGAGCTGTCCCATATTTGGTGATTCAGTGATGTATGACACAAAAGGTGAGTATATCTTTGAAATTGGAAGTCAATTCAATGTGCTTCAACCATCTCTGAAAGAATTGTTCTGTTGGCGTTCTCAGTTGTTCTCATGTTGGTTTGCCAACAGTGTCTAGATTCACTAAATCATCTATATATATATGGTAAAGAGATGCGGTCCCAATACTGCTCCTTGTGGAACTTTGTCACTTTGTGAATATTACACGATACACCATCTATAATGGTTACGAACCATTTGCGTGCGATCATTTCAATGGGTCTCCAATACGTCATAATATGTACTTATTTTCAAAAAGCTCACGGTTGCTCACCGCATAATTTATTGGAAACTTTGCATGATTCGCAGCACTGTTCAATTGACAGTCCTTATGTTGTATAAAGGATAAAGGAATTACTTTTGTCTAATTTCTAATGTGTATTTATGTTGACTCTTCAGGTAGTTTGGTGTTCTATTACCTCAATATGGCTTGAGTAAATTACGTAAAGCTTGTTTATATTGATTCAGGTAGTCTGATGTGATAATACATGTACCTGAACATGATGAATTGTCGATAAAGTTAGTTTTTGTATATTTCATGAATTTCATTCGAAGTAACTGAGCTTGGAATATATTCTAATGTTTTTTATTTTAATTTTTTTTATTTGTCAACATTCAGTTTTATTATTTCACTTGATTTTTAATATTTGCTTGTTTGTATATTTCTGACCTTCCACCTATTTCAACTGAGTAATTCATTTTCATCATATTTTTTATTCCATAGATTTTAAATCTGTCAAGATTTTTTCAGATAATAGAAGTAAGAGCTTGTAACATACACCAAAGAAAATTGTCAACAATTGTTTAAAACAAATATCACATTTGGTACATATAGAGGATTGAAAATGAAAAATATTTCAGCGAATACTATATAAAATAACAGAATCTTTAGATAGAATATCGTGGATATATCGAACTGATTGTGAGAGAATGAGGGTGTATGATACCTTGAAAATAAAAAATATACCAGAATTTCCGAACAGAAAAGAGTCAATTTCACTAATTCGGACTTCCATTGTCTACTATATGAAATGATTTGAAATCCCTGAAACAACTAAAAAAGAGGAATTGAAAATTAATAGATGAAAATAACAAGCAAATTAAGCAAAAAAAAACCTGAAATGAAATAATAGTGAGATAAAATACAAGTAAAATAAAACAATTGAACAAAAATGAATAAAAATGAAGAAATGAAAAAAGAAAATGAAAAGTTGAGAGATTTCAAGTCACGTTAGTTCACGACGTTTCGATTGTTAGTATCTACAATCGTCTTCGGGTGATGACTGGACTGATTCCTACGAAGGATGACTATTTATAGGTCGTTCGAGTACTTTCACTTATTCCCGCTTTCCATTTTACGCTTCACTGGTTCCGAGGGAGATGAACGTTTGGCGGGAGTTGACCATTTTTCGCTTGATGATGGGTCTCCATATGTTGCGTATTTCTACGCTGGCTTGGCTGAATACGTTGTTGGACAACATGTAAGCGGCTTCCTTGAATTTTCTCCTAAACCAATGTTCCTCTCTGTGCAAGATCTCAGCTTGGGACCACTCGATGTTGTGTTGATGAGTCCAAACATGGTCTGCTGATCCTGATTTGCTGGTTTCCCCTCGCTGTGTTTGTTTCTTGTGTTCCGCAATGCGAACATTCAATGGCCTCTTAGTTTCACCAATATATAATTTTCCGCACTCACAGGGTATCCGGTAAATGCAATTCTTGGAATCGCAGTCCGCGTTTGGTGGCCTGGTTTTCGTGAGGCTGCTACGGATAGTATTACCGGATCTGAAGCAGGTTCTGATGTTGTACTTGGAACCAATTCTTCTCATCCTCTCCGATAAGCCTCTGATGTAGGAAAGTGCAAGCACTGGTTGTGACGGTTTCTTTCCCTTGCGAGGCTCCTGTTGTCTTTCAGCCAAAGTCTTTTCTTCCATCGCTTTGGAGTAGCCATTCCGTTGAAGATCATTTTTGATGATGTCTAGTTCCTTCTCTAGACCTTCCTTCGTGTTACAGAGCCCGAAAGCACGGTCTAATAGAGTCTTGATGATTCCTCTTTTAGTTGATTGATGGTGGTTGGATTCGTGGTTCAGATACTGTCCCGTATGAGTGGGTTTTCGGTATACAGATGTTTCCTACTTAGTGTCGGTCCTCTTCACCAAAACGTCTGAGAATGGCAATTCGTTGTGGATTTCCTTCTCCATTGTGAAAGTGATGGAAGGTCTCACGCTGTTGATGTGTTTCAGGAAGGCGTCTAGTTCAGTATTCCCATGGTTCCATATTATGAAGGTGTCGTCAACATATCTCAACCAGACCCGAGGTTTCTTGTGGGCTTCTTCAATGTCCAGAGTTTCAAACCACTCCATATATATGTTGGCTATGACTGGTGAAAGTGGCGATCCCATTGGCAGTTCCTCATCTTGTGTAAAGAATTCGTCGTTCAGTTGGAAATAACAGTTTCGTACACAGAATCCTAGTAATTCCATAATTACTTCTATAGGTAGACTCGTTCTCTCTTTCAGGTTCCCGTCTTCGGATATCTTTCTCTGTATGATTTGGAGTACTTCTTCGACCGGAACGTTGGTGTAAAGGCTTTCCACGTCGAAACTAATTAGTTGATCTTCCTGTGTGACCTCAATTGACCCTAGTAGTTCGACAAAATGCCTTGAATTCTTCACAAAAGACGATGTTTTTCCTTGTAATGGTTGTATTAGGGGAAGTGAAAATCTAGACAAGTTTTGAGTAGCCGAATCTCTGGAGCTGATGATCGGTCTAAGTCTCTCAACTTTTTATTTTTATTTTCTTTTTTAATTTTTTTATTTTCATTTATTTTTGTTAACCTAGATATTGTCTGATCTATAGGAGAGGAGCTTCAGGAAACGACGTTGTACTGATTCAACTTCCTCTGTATACAACTGATGAGATGGATTCCAGATTATGCATGCATATTCTAATTTTGATCTGACGACAGCATAGTATAAGGCTTTCGATGTAAATGGATCTGCGAAATTTCTGAAGATTCGTGCAATAAATCCATACATTTTTTGTGGCTTCAATGTGTGGTACGAAGAAAAATTTTCTATCGAAGGTAACACCTAGATCGGTGAATGCGAGAGGCCGTTGAAGTGGAATATCGTTTATTAAATATTGATATGAAAATATGTGATTACATTACATTCACTCGAGTTTGAAGGAAGAGTCTTGCGAAAACACCATTGCTCAATACGTTTCAGATTGAGGGAGAGTTGAAGACAGTCCTTGATGCCATTGATCTCACAATATAATTTCAGGTCATCTGCGTATATCAAACGGTTAATGTCAATGACCTCAAGTATGTCGTTTATGAAGGCGTTGAAGAGAAGTGGACCTAGGTTGCTTCCTTGTGTAACACACGAGGTAGCTGCATATTCCAAGGACTTGAAGCCATTGAATATAACATACTGATGCCTGTCAGTGAAGTATGATATGAAAAGTTGGATCAGGGTCAGAGAAAAGCCGTACCTGTACAATTTCGCTAGCAGTAATCCGTGATCAAGTCTGTCATAAGCCTTAGAGAAGTCCGTATATTCGACATCAATTTGGGATATCCTAACGATGGTTTCAGAGATATATTGGGTAACATTGAAAAGGTTGGTGATTGTCGAGCGACCTTTCATGAAACCATGTGTAAGTGGTGTAATTCGATTGCTCACATGAGGATATAACCTGCTACAGATGAGGATTCCAAACACTTTGGCGAAGTTGCATATTATAGATATGGGTCTGTAATTACCGACATCAAATTTGTCCCCTTTTTATAAATTGGCTGAACTTGAGACAATTTCCATAGAACTGGGATGGTACTAGTTTTGATGCAGATATTTAATAATATCGTCAAAAGACGAGCCAAAACATATGCACAATCTCAAAATCTTACTCTGACCCCTGCAGATCAATTGAGGGGATAAGAAATGGAAGGGAAACACCTGAAAAAATATTACGAAACCTTATGTATGTTCATTGTATCGTGAAAAGAGAAATTGTTATTGAAAGGTATGCATAACTTAATATGTCTGACTGATAGATCAGTTCACGAATTATTAGTATATAATCTGCTTTTACTCATAGCACACATGGCGAGCACTTCTAGTAGTAATTCGAAATGAGTGAAACATCATCGTCAATTACAATCATTAGTAGTCGATTCCGTGGGCTTCTTCACTTCTTCAAAATAACACATCAGGCACTTGCTGTTCAACGCGAATAAATATTGATTCGCTTTCAATAAAGAACAAACATCAATAAAGTAAACATGTGAGGCGTGCCACACAATATCAAGAATGGAAGGAAAACATTTTTAACGTAGGCGGTGGCTATAAGAGTGCCAACAAATGAGCAGGAGTAAGGAAGCGAACGTATTTTTGAATAACAAATTGAACTTGAGTTGAACCTTTCTGAAAAATCAGAGTTGATGATGCTTCTAAAAAGACGAGTTTTTTCTTGTTTCTCCAAATAGATGAAGTTGTATAATTGGGCATTCCAGGATTATCCAGGTACCTACACTTCAAAATATATTAAATGAAATTAATTATGCCGTCATCGAAATTTCTGCCAGGTGAACAAAATCTTACTTACAAAGCTGAACTAAATAGGCTAATAGAAAAGGTGAAACGTAGAATGTAAAAACTAAACTACATATTCCTTTAAAATGTTCACAAATTTCATGAATCAATTTTCAATGTTTTTGTTATGTTTTCAGTTGTATCGAAAGTAATACCACAAGACCTCAAAATTTCATTGATGAATTTACATTTCTTAACGAGAACTTATTTAGGATTACCATGAAGGGAATCAGCCAGTGTTGCTGGATATAATTCAATATGCAGCGTGGCTTTAGCCGGGGAAGTAGTTTACCACACCCTACTGTCTAGGTAGTTGGGAGAGGTTATTATTTCGATAGTTTTCACTTTTAATTTTTGTTAGAATTGTGATATATGGGATGTTTCTTCCCCGCTTGGGGCTTTGTTCACGAGATGGAGTTGTTACTAGTTAACAATTAATCTCTGTGACGAAGATTTCACATATGTAGCGGAGCCGTTTTGAAACTAATCGAGTCCCTACGCTGTCTGCGTAAGAACTTTTCTGTACTGACGATAGGTAAAACTTCGAAACCGCGGTCTGCAGGTGATCTACTTGAATAATTTCAGCATGGTCCTGCTGCTGAACGAACGAGAAACATCTGCGAGGCTAGCCTCTGCGAGAAATCTTGCATAAATGTATGTCGAATATAATTCAATATCCAGCGTGTCTTCAGCCGGGGAAGTAGTTGTTTTTCGACAGACGTTCACCACACCCTACAGTGTAGATAGTTGGGAAATATTAATGGTTGTAATATATTTCGAATTTCCTTGTTTTCACCGTATTATTGAAATATACAGGTTTGGGTTTATTTATGCTTTAATTCCATTATTTGGGGGATTGGTTCATATATTTGCCACAAAAATCTTTTTGGGTATTTATTTCTTCAGATTGGTGAAACTCAAATCTGTATTATCCCACTAATTTAATACTTTATTAATTCAGCATTCATAATGAATTTTCAGAACTGACATTCCAAAAAATATTCTGTAAATATGTATATGACAGGTTTTTGAAGATTAGAAAAATTCAGGAATTGTGAGAGAACTAAAACAATGATACCTAACAAACGGTCTGATCAATAACATTAAACAGCTATCATAAACCGAATACTAATGAAGTACACACATTCCACCCAAGCAGACTGGATGTTATTTTTATCTTCAGTGCTTTTACTTTACCTTAAATGGTATTGAGATGAACATTCGTTGACTTGTTGACATAGTCCTGCCAAAAAAGGGATAATTTAAGGACCTATTGTAACATTGTCATGGATTTAGGTGAAAAGGGAAACGATTTCTATGTGATGCAAGCTTGACGCCGTGGAAAGTACTGAAATGCAGTTGATGAAAAGATTCTGAAAGAAAAAAAGTAGATTTTGACATGGAACTAAAAATGTTACATTCAATTCAGAATTGAAAAATATATTTCAAAATAATGAAAATTATTTTTCAGTTTCTATATTGTAATTTCTTTTTCTTTTAGGTTATTTGGACTTGCTGGAGCTCTTAGAAGAGATGAACTGTATAAACTGAAATTAGATGATTTTGAAGATTTAGGTACAATATTCATAGTAAACGTCCATGATACAAAAACCAAAATCTCAAGAAAATTTACCATCACGGAACATCTTGAATTATACCGAAAATATACGGCACTCCGTCCGCAAAAATACGCAGAAAAAAAATTATTCATTAATTATCAAGGTGGAAAATGTACCTGCCAGATCATTGGTATAAATAAAATTGGTAAAGTTCTTTCGGTAATTGCAAAATACCTAAATTTACCTCATGCTGAACAATATACAGGCCACTGTTTTAGGCGGTCATCCGCCACGTTAATAGTAAAAGCTGGAGGCGATTTGCTTACCTTAAAAAAACATGGAGGTTGGAAATCCTCTGCAGTGGCAGAGCATTATATAGAAAACTCAATTACTCAGAAAATTGATGTGGCAAATAAAATTTTATCGCCTCAAAATCAAATTTCCTCAGCCCCTATCGCCACTACTTCTAGCATCTCAACTTCCAAGTCAAGAAACACATTAATAGAAAAATCAAATGCTGCAGGTGTAAGTTTTGGAATGGTCACAGGTTCCAATATTACTATTGAAAATCATTATTATTCCATATCAGAATGAAAACCAAAAATAATAATCTCAGTATAAGAAGGTACTTACTAATTATTCTGAAATTCAATAAAGCTCTTTAAACTAATGGTGCTTAATTTTCTCTGTATGGTCGTAGAAAAAGTATAGTGTGCAACATGTGCGTGAAGACTTTTTTACACTCGCGTTGTTTGCGACACTCGCCTGAGGGCTCGTGTCGCAAATTCCACGCTTGTGTAAAAAAGTCGATTTCACGCATTTGTTACACAATATACTATTTCAGTACTTATAACTATTATAGCAAATACAAGTAGTGATAGACAGACTAAATAATGTGGAGTTCAGAAATCATTTATATGAAGGAGAACTACACAATGTAAGATATAAAAATAATAATATTGAATTTCACTTACGAAAAAATCATTCACTTTCCAGGTGAACTTCGCAAAAACTAATCTATGTGAAAAGTGTAATTTGACGTTGATATTTGAAAGTACATGTTTCGAATGGATTTCTTTGCAGTTAGTATTTGGAAAAGACAACTGTGGATAGTCTACACATCTTTGTGAATAGTTTTCATTGACATATGCAATTTTATTTTTCGTAGTTATTTTCCATATAATGATGGTTGAATAGAGAGCTAGTCTGTTATGAGTCTGTTATGTGCTACAAATAAATCTTTGCCAAGCAGACTATTTATATAAAAAACGAATCAAAGAGAAATCTTGTTTGAAGGTGGTTGACAATGTTTCGTGATGCATTTCATTAGTTTGGACTTCCGTTGCCTACTATAATATATATTGATATTAATTCCCTGACAGAATCTGTGAAAAATTGAAAATATTAGCTAAGAAATGACAATTATATTAAGCAAATAACTGAAATATCAATGAAGTAAAATACAAGCAATAACCAAAAAATAAAAAAATTGAACTATCAACACGAGATCGAAATTAAAAAATGAAAGAAATGAAAATTAAAAATTAAACGATTCCAAACCAAGTGAACTAACTTGGTCTCTTATAAAACACTACATTTCAGACATTTGAAGTTACGATTACTTCCGTATCAGAAGTGACTTGAACTAGTTTACTGTGGTTGTTTTTATACTGATAGAACTGGGCACTTCTGTACTCAGAGGTCAGTTGGCGAAAGTTCATCTTTGCATTCTCCGTATACTATTCAAAACAAAGCTTTACGGAGCTCAGCTGAAAAATTAATTTGAGTTCAAATATTGATGATGACTTTCATTAGTTCGGCCTTCCATTGTCTGATATTATAAAAAATTATTTGAAATCCCTGAAAAAACTAAAAAAGGAAAATTAAAAATGAATAGCTGAAAAAACAATTATATTGAGCAAAAAAAACCTGAAATATAATAATAGTGAAATAAAATACAAGTACAAATAGAAAAATTGAACAAAAAATGAAAATAAAAAATTTGAGAGATTAGAAGCCAAGTTACTTCACGACGTTTCGATTGTTAGTATCCACAATTATTATCGGGTGATGACTCACCCGAAATTCTTTCGGGGATATCAAATCATTTTATATAATATCAAACAATGGAAGTCCGACCTGATTAAATTCATCATGAAATATTGTCAATCACCTTCAAATTGAATATTGATATTATACAAACAGCACAATAAACAGAGATAATAAGAATTGCACATCAAACTGTAAGATAACTACTGAGAATTGTGCAAAGTATATAGGCTTTTATGTATCCGAATAGAAAGGATCACACGTACATACAATATATTTCATATTTTAGATACTCAATTCCGGAACATGAAAAATTATATCAAAAAACTTGTCCATTTTAATGATTCTACCTCAACATGTAATTATCTGAGTGAACCCTTATTCAATTCATTCGAAATGACCGTCTTTTGAATCAGTGCACTTTTACCAACAACAGACGACTAATTTAGTCAGCATAAAAACTGTGTATCCGGGATTCGATGAAGTCGACGAAGGCAATTTTTGCTTGGCCGTGATTGGCGAAGGTTCTAACGGTGATACAGTCATTGAAGTGCTTGAAAAGATGGTAGCCGGTTGGCGAGAGGTCTCGAAAGTATAGTGGGTGGGGCAAAACTCTGACACCCAGCTCGTTTGATTTTCAGACGGTGATTTATAATAATAATAATATGTATATGTAGTCCTCCTCGAACACCAGAGCAAAATGATATTTGTCGTGGAGTTTTCAGCTCCTGGCGAGACGAATATTATTGGAGTCCTTGGTGGAACGGTGTCCTCTCTACTCTCGAATCTTAAAATCACACCGGCTTGCCGCACTAAGGCAGAAATCTTAGCCGCGCAGATGCAGAAGGCTGTCATTCTTGGTTCACTGCGCTTGCTCAAGGCACATGATTTTCGGACCCAATGATCACTTACCCCACGGTGTGGGGAGTTGTCATTGGTTGATAATGCTGGCGCGCCCTCCCGAATGTATCGAGGCTTCGGGGGATAGGGACTGACCAGCGCACACTACGGTGAAAAAAAAATAATGATAATAAATTTTATTTGCATTCAATTACATGGTTCGAAAGAAACATAAAAATATTTCAGAAAGGATGACAAAACAAAAAAAAGTATTCATATATATACACACACATATATATATATATATATATATATATATATATATATATATATATATATATATATATATATATATATACATACATATATACATATAAAAAATAATAAGAACAGAAATGCAAAATGACGATCTGTGGAAACATTGGGTAAATCATTCTTGGCCAAGAGGCCAAGTATGAATATAAAATATAGTTTCATAGTATGAAGTGATAGGTCGTTCTCATTATAAAGTTTGAAGACATTATAGGTAAAACTTTTTCGGAACAGAGAAGTTTTGTAAGGTGGAAGCGAGATATTACCCCTATGACGTAAATTACTGTTATGAATATCTGTACTATATTTTATTTTATTGTTAAGATATGGGGGACACTTTTTATTGGTTACTGCATTAATGAGTAGAATGAGTTAAAATGAGAAAATGAAGTTTTCGACGATCTTGCATTTTTAGCCATTTTGCGGATCTTAACTTGTGAGATATTGGATCATATTTGCGAATACCGTAGATCAATCTGAGACATGATTTCTGAATTTTTTTAATACGATTTATATCGTTATGATCGGAGCATGGTCCATACAGAACGTCACAAAAGTTAAAATGACTCAGGACAAGTTTTTTTAATGATTGTGAAAGAACATGTCTATGAGGGTAAAGCATTTTCAATGGACAATAACGCCTTTGAAGACAAGAGTTGATATGTCTTCTAAATCGAAGTTCTGTATCGAAGTGTGAACCTAAATTCCTTGCATCACTTGTAAATAGTAACTCTTCATTTTGAATTTAAATTCACATATGGTTTCAATGTGATATTTCTTTTTTCCAAATATCATTACTTCAGACTTGAGTGCATTGATTTTCAACTTATGCGCATGTGATACTTCTATTAATCGGTTTATATCTTCAGATATAACTCTTTGAGCCTCAAACCAGTCTTCTGGAGCAAGTGAGTGATAAAGCTACAGTGTATCATTAGCGTAAAAGTGGACTTTTCAAGTTTTAATATTCGAAATGAAATTACTTGTGTATATACTAAATAGTACGAGACCAAATATAGACCCATGTGGAACCCCACAAGTGACCTTTTCTCTTGATGACTGACCCACAGCTGTCTCCACATAGTGACTCCTGTCCTGTAGATAATTACACAAAAGACTAATAACACTGTCCGAAAAACCTATAAAGTGTAAAATAGAGAGTGGAATTTCGTGGTTGATCGTATCAAATGCTTTTGAATAATCTAAGAAAATAAGAACAGTTGTTTTTTCTGCATCTGTCTCTCTAATAATATCATCTACAATGTTAAGTAAGGCTGTAGCACAGCTGTGTTCCGGTCTGAACCCTTATTGTTCAGAAGGCAATATAGTATATTTTTTAAGATGATTTCTTATCTGAAAGTTCATAATTTTTCCACAGACACTTTTCTTAGGCAATGCAATTATTCGTGACACTTTCCAGATATCAGGAAAAATACCTTCCAGTAAACAAGAATAGACAATATTTGTTAATACTGGTAGAATTGTTGGGCAGCGAAGTAATGTCATTTCTAAGTTTATTAAGTCAGGACCAGTAGCTAGTGATTTCACTTCTAGCAAGCATTTATAAATTTCTTCGACAGTGACTGTCGAAAACTGAAAGAGTTCCCCAAAATTAGATTTTTTGTTTTGAATATACTTATTGGGCAAATTTTGTTCAGGTTCAGACTTAACCGATGATGACTGTATAAAGTGCTGATTTATTCTATTAGGGTCGTCAAGACCTTCTGGTATAGATACAGTTGTTTTGCTGTGTATATTCAACTTTTATAATCTTTTCCATAATCTTTTGTAATCTTTTTTCCGTTCGGACGGGGGTTATCATGGTGCAGGATCAAACCTCTTTAATTCACCAGTACTGGCCGCTGCTAACGCAATTTTCTGTACATTTCGTCTATTTCCACACAATAGGACCCTACTGTGATGGTTTGGCCAGTTTCAGAAAGTTATTGTGGATCACACCAGCCACTGACCACCATACAATAACCATGTTTTTTTTAAAGGGTTTTGCCTTCAGGAAATGCCTGTATGTTTCATCGGTGTCCTCAAGGTCTCCTGTTGTAGTAAGGTATCCATCTCACGTGACGATCTGATTCACAAAAGAATCATTTCGGTTGCGAAAAAGCAAAGAAGAAACAACTTCGAAACGTGAGAAATTTTGTAGATCATTCAAATCGTGGGGCTCTTATTTTTCGAGCTTCTTGGTCTTTCCAATACGTTTTGAACGTTCAAAAACTGCATGGAAGCTGAAAACCACTTCTTACACCATCCCACGCACCATATTTGCCAGTTTCCACGGAGGTTCTCAAGTCTTCGTTCTGGATAGCTGTAGGTCGATCACTTCGGGGCTCATCTGGAAATATCCGGAAAGAAATTTTGCAAACCAACGTCGAAAAGTACGTTCATCAAAACTATCAGTGCCAAATGACTGGTTGATTTTCCGGGCTGGATTCGTAGCGCAAAATTGGCCGAATATCCCTCCACATCATCATCATGAGCTGATAAAAGACAAACCAATGAAATTTGGAAAAAATAATGTATGAAGTTTAAAATTCTCTATTCGATCAGTATATATCATGACACAGTAAAAGATATATTCATTGAAATATGGAGCTCCAGGAATACATGACATCAAAAAGGACAAAACCTAATAGAATTACTGAAAATGGAATTAGGTGATGAAAGAAAATTGAACTTTTGAAGTAAGTACTTTTTGCATTTAATATATCTAATCCATCATTCACCAAACTCACTTCCAATGTGATTCAGTGGAAGTATTTATACAGGGTGTCCCTGGACTTCCTCTTTTCCTCTCGGGAATGTATAGATGGGGTCAAAATATCACCAGTACTTCATATAACTTTTTTTCCTAAAAGTCTTCGTAACCAAGTTACGGGCCCTCGAAGTTACAAAATGAAAAATGTTTTTCTTTGATAACTTTTCAAGTGAATATTCAAAATCATCCAAATTTTGGTAATTGACTAAACAAATGAATTCCGTCGAAGAGCTTTCATGCAGGAGTCAGTTGTTTTGCTACAAAGTCAGGAACGGACTACCCCCGATGGTCCACACCCCAAAACTTTGAAATGACAGATATTTTTCAATATTTCTCAACAAAATAAGGTTATTTGGACAATTTTATGAATAAAAGTACTCGTGTGGAAAGTCGATCGGAGCAACGAGTCTTGATAAAAATGTAGTTCTACTCGACGACATCAAACCCGCTCGTCCACCATTATTTGAAATGAATAATTATCAAAGCAGAAATAATAATGATAACGTTAATTCAACAACATTTATAACAGGAATAATACAAAGTATGCTAAAATGAAGTCGTAAACAAAAAGTACAGTACCTATATGGAAGTTTAAGTCACAATTGTGATAGCAGATATTTTTTCAAAAGAAATATCAAGTTCTGTAGATTCGTGGTGTTTTTAAACTAACAAGCTACTCTACTATGAAATATCGAATTCATTCCATATTTTGTATGTACATAATACGTGTGGAATAATCACGTTTCGTGTTGATCAGTTATCTGAATCTTCAAATTCTTTAACACGAATCTAAATTTAGCTGAAAAAACGCACATCGGAAAAAATATTCACTATACTAATAAAAAGCAAACGAATGAACTACAAAAACGGCTGCACATGATCAGGTGAAAAATATCCAGGGAATAATTATGTTCCATTTCTTTCACAGATGTTGACAAAAAACCTTTTAGAAAGTTTTGATAAAAAATGAGAAACTGGAATGCGATTTTGTTTTGTTGAGTGGTGCGTTGTCATATGACTATCATTGTATTGTCAATAATCTATAGGATATTTTGATTTTTTTTAATATGGCCGAACAGTTTACATTCAATGAATATGCAGATATGCATGTATTTTATGGACGAGCATTTTGTAATGCTGCAGAAGCTCGTCGTCTGTATTCCGAGCATTTTCCCAATCGAACGGTACCGTCAAGAGAAACATTCGAGCGTGTCGATCGCAGCTTGAGGGAGACAGGTATGTAATAATTGATAATTAATTTGAGCACGTTGTTTTATTTCGATATTATTGTAGGTACAGTTTTGCCAAAACGAGGTGGTGAGGGCGCTCCTAGGACTGTACGAACCGTTGTATTGGAGGAAAATATTTTGGAAGCCGTCGCTGATGATCCTTCAATGAACATCAGAAATCTATCAGAACAGTTCCATACATCCAAGTCCACTATTCATAGAATAATTAGGGAACAACTGCTCCACCCATTTCACATCCAGAAGGTACATGCCATGACACCTCAAGATTTTCCAGCACGACTGGAATATGCCAATTGGTTCATGGATAGGCAAAGAGAGGATATGACTTTTATTAATCGAGTTTTATTCACTGATGAAGCAGGTTTCAGTAGAGATGGAGTTATCAACTCTCATAATCTCCATATATGGGCCGAAGAAAATCCCCATGGGATATTGCAAACCAAACACCAACGGAAATTCAACGTGAATGTTTGGGCTGGTATCATAGGAAACCATCTTATAGGACCATTCGTTCTACAGGACCGATTGAATGGAGAACGTTATTTGGAGTTCATTCAGAACGATTTGAATGGACTTTTGGAACATGTTCCATTGCAAACCCGAAAAGATATGTGGTTTATGCATGATGGCGCTCCTCCTCATTTTAGTTTGATTGTACGTGACCATCTGAACCATATTTTCCACAATAGATGGATTGGTAGAGGTGGGCCATATTCATGGCCATCGCGGTCTCCGGATTTGAATCCATTGGATTTCTTTCTGTGGCGGCATCTAAAAAGCCTTGTTAACGCTACACCTATTCACATGCATTGTTGAATAGAATAACATTACATTGTGAAGCCATACGAAACGACCCTGGAATGCTATTTCAAGTACAGAGAGGGTGTCTTCGCAGACTAAGAAAATGTATAGTGAGAGAAGGTGGTCATATCGAGCAGTTTCTGTAGCGGATTTTTCATTTCTGTTTGCTCTTGAGGCTCTTGAGTTTCGTTAGTTAAACGTGTTTGCATTATAAAAATTCGTTATGAACATTTTACCTATCATTTCCATTTTCCTTAAAAACTAATATTTTCGAATAATGGTAGACATCTCAGGATAAATGTTGTTGAATTAACGTTATCATTATTATTTCTGCTTCGATAATTATTCATTTCAAATAATGGTGGACGAGCGGGTTTGATGTCGTCAAGTGAAACTACATTTTTATCAAGACTCGTTGCTCCGATCGACTTTCCACACGAGTACTTTCATTCATAAAATTGTCCAAGTAACCTTAATTTGTTGAAAAATATTGAAAAATATCTGTCATTTCAAAGTTTTGGGGTGTGGACCATCGGGGGTAGTCCGTTCCTGACTTTATAGCAAAACAACTGACTCCTGCATGAAAGCTCATCGAAGGAATTTATTTGTTTAGTCAATTACCAAAATTTGGATGATTTTGAATATTCACTTGAAAAGTTATCAAAGAAAAACGTTTTTCATTTTGTAACTTCGAGGGCCCGTTACTTGGTAACGAAGGATTTTAGGAAAAAAAGTTATATGAAGTACTGGTGATATTTTGACCCCATCTATACATTCCCGAGAGGAAAAGAGGAAGTCCAGGGACACCCTGTATATCATATTAAAATAAAGTAAAAGTTTTGGTGTGTGGTCCAGCCATATACAATAAAATAAGAACTTTTTTGTTAGGCATTGAAATTAACACAAAGACAAAAGGTTACATATTGTAGATATTGTAGAGTATAAATATCTGTTGTTCATAGGTACAAATGTGAGTTATAGTGGTACCTGGCCAAACCGCCAAAGTAGAGGGCTTTACAGTTATAATTTTATGATTGTATGTATCTATAGATTGTGATCTCTTTCATTGCCCTATACGTACTCCTAGAAATGATTTGAGTTATCAGAAAACCTATGTTATGTAAACCAAGTGAATGAAAAATGTTTGTTTCGGTAAGTCAGGAAAATACTGAAAACTTTTGAGGATTTTTTTTGAATGAAAACGATGAATCAGCTGAGTGGTCCAAGTTCATTAGTTTTCGAATAGATTCATAGAGATGATATCAAAGAAAAAGGCATACGACTACCATTTCGGAAAAGGAATTCAGAATATATGTGTCATTTTCTCGGTGCTGTGGAAAAGCGTTTATGAATAATTTCAAAGAAATTCGAGCTGTCAACGTAAATACTCCTTCCGAATCTGCAATGAAAAAATTATGGGGGATAATGAAATGAAGTAAGAATGAACTGAGGCTGAAAAATAATATATTAAGAACATGATTTCAAAAAAATATCAGGTTGCTCAACAGTAATAACAATAAAAATTAGGAACTGATGAATGTAGAATATTTATTGAAAGGATGACCTATTATCTGAATTCACTAGAGTGTATTTGGGTCGTTCATCCCACGAATTCTTCGATCAGTATAATGTATAAAGGTGACTTCAAATTATCATGTCTGACTCTGTGATCATAATGTAACTAATCTGTACCCAACGTTTTTGTTTTTCATAATTGTAAATTTATTTTGTCTCCTTCCTTTTATTTCATTTCATTTAATGAGTTGTTTTTCGTTTCCTTCCACTATTCAACAAATACAATTCTGAAAATATTCAAGAGAATTCAGGATTCGTCGAAAAAAATTCAATTTTCATTCACAAACTCCGAATCTGACCTCTGAGTGGTTTGGTTGGGTTGTTCCATAACTTTTCTTAAATAGTTCCAAGTTAACACCAATATTATTAAGTTATCTCAGTCACTAATTAGTAAATCCCTAAAAGGCCAACAGGATCTGTCGTACCGCCATTTGAATTCTCAAATTCCAAACTCGTTTTAATGATTTCGAATCACAGTTTCATTACCTGTTAAGAGGAGATTTGGTCTGTTTACATGTTAACAGCGCTAATCTGCATATAGAGTAGTCTAGATGTCTGAAGGATTATATACCGTTCTTTACCATTACCAGTGCCGTTCAATAGTTTTTTAACATATTGAAAAACATGAATATTCAAATGTTAACAACATTTTTGATAAGTAAGTAAAGCCTTTAACCAACAGCAAAAAATTTTTTGACGATAAAAGAATCGATTGATGTTTTTTTGGAGACAAACGATAATATGAATAGGCTGGAATTTCTCGGGCCTGAGAAAAAAAAAATTTCGTTGTCGTTTTTCTCAAATTCAGCTCTATTTATCAACATAATCCCCATCAGAGGCCACACAATCATTTCAGCGGCGCATTCAATACCACTTTTGTAGAACGATTTATCTTTTGCCTCAAATTAGGGCTCAGTTTCTGTTCTGTTCTGTTTAAAATCTGTTTTTTTCGTTATTCAGATGTCGCCCCCATACGAACGACAACTCCCAGAAGTTGAGAAACTTGTGCGAGCCAAGGACTAACGAGGTCTTACCTTTTAACGTGTGATTCCTGACACGGTTGTAGAATCATTCCAGTTTCAACCAGATAAATTATTTCGAAAAAAATATCTGGTCGAAGCGGGAATCGAACCCACGGTCTTCCGATCGTGAGTCGGGCGCACTACCACCGCGGTCAATTCCACAACAGAAATAACCTCTCCATAATATGGATGTGAGTTCAATTCAAAGTTTAAATCATGTAGTTTTACCATTGTTTTGATTGACTTGTGACACGGTGCGAGGTCTTGATAAAACAAAAATGTTTTCTTTGCCATATGCGGTCGTTTCTCAGGAATTTCGGTCTTAAAACGCTCCAATAACGCTATATAATATTTACTGTTGATGGTATTTTCCTTCTCAAGGTAGTCGATCAATATAACACCTCTGACATCCCACAATACCGAGGCTGCAATTTTTCCAGCCGATTGTTGTGCTTTCGGGCGCTTTGGATGATGTTCACCAGTTGCTTTCCACTCAGATAATGATCGATTTGATTCCGGAGTGATGTGATTGATCCATGTTTCATCTATTGTCACATATCGTTTAAACATTGGTAAACACTGCTCAGAATCATCAACACATTTTTGTCAACAGTGAGCTCGCGCAATACCCACTATGGATTATTTGAAACCTCTCATTATTGAATCGAACCATGAACCGATTGGAACAATGTTTATATATATTTGAATTCAAATATTCACTTATATTCATATTTATATTAAAATCTAATGATGAAGAAAAGATAATTGAAACCTCCTAACTTTATTTCTTTTAACCAAGTAGTAACGGCTACATCCACCAATTTATTAAAATCTAATGTTTTAAAATTGAGTCAATAATATATTAATCACTTCACGCAAACATTATTGAATTTGATAATATCTTCTCCAGAATTGAAGAATTTATATTGAATCTAATTAGTGTCCATAGGTAGAACTCTTCTGAAAAAAATTTTCGTTTGGAAATCACTAACTGGTATTTGAGTGAAACGATATCAGAGATGTAATTGCCTCTATGATTCAATATCAATCCAATATTAACGATAATACATTTGATTATAATACATTTGATTTCAATTTGACTTGATAAAAGGATAGTTGTTTTTTCTCTGCAGCACAATGTAGCCAACGGTAAAGATGGTTTCAACATTCAACTGCTTGTTTAAACTTCTCTTCGGCAAATAAAGGACTGACAAAGTCCTGTAAGCCAGGTGTCTCTGCATTTTACTCACCTGAATTTCTGAGTGATTTGTCTATGACCTTTTTCGTTTGTCATGTCACTTGGTGAATATTGATTCATATACTTACCTGAGCTATCATTTATCTACGCGAGTGAATAATAAATTTCACCTAGATAACTGAAAAGAGGAAGAGTGGACAAGCCCTACGTTTATACTCGCATCTAGTTCATCGCATAATAAATGAGTCTTCCAGAGTTTCCGAGGGAAATGTCAGTGACACGGCGGAACCTCGACTCCCCTATTCAAATAAGTCTCAATTTCATGTACCCCAACGTCTGGAACGGACACCCGCTATTCGATACCACCGGGTGTTGTTCCGTCGCTGACAATAAATTTCAATTTCGTTTCGGAATCTTTCGTGGAACTATTAGCGTTCCGGCGTGGATTTTGAGACATTCATTGAAAACATTTCAAAGAATTTACAATTCTTGAAAACCAGTTTTACTTTCAAAACCAGATGAAAGAGAACTCTTTTACAACACATTCTTCAGTAAACGAAAACAAATAGGCGTATTTTAATTGAAACAATACAAGCTTTCATGATGTGGGAATGGAAATATCGTAGAAAAAATACGGCTCACGAAAAAGATTATTTATTTTCGAATAAAAAATGTTTAACATGGTTTTGAAATCAGACGCATCATTCCGATTGTCTAGTTATGACGAAAACGACGAGAAATGATACAATATCCATAAGTTGAAATTCGTGTTTGTTAGACAAGAAACTTCTGAAAATATATGTGCGAGAACTTTCCAAAGGTTTATACATTGAGGCAAACTTTTCAGTTCATCTACAATTTATTTTCCAAGTTGTGGAAAGTTGAAATTTAAAAAACATCAATGAACAACAAACATTCAAAGCGGTCATTGAAATAGGAAGTTATTAGGAGAAATTTCGAATGTTAATAGTTTGTGTGAAGTGACTCACTTCATGTTGACTTGTTATCGAAATCCATGTTATCAATGTTATCAATATCCATTTCATACAATTATAAAAAGTAGGTGGTGTTGGACACAAAATTGTAAATCAGTGGTTACGAGAATTTTTTTTTCTGAATGCTTGCTGTGAAAAAAATTATTTTTTGACCCACTAGTGAAGACTATGTCAGGCTGATCAGTGAAAAATAAGTACGTACATGTGAGTAGAAACAGTTATGAATACATTCATTATATATGTTACCGGCCAAACCCGATTTTAGGCCAAACTAGTTTTACTTAGGCTAAACTAGTTTATCCTATATGCGATCGGATAAATAGGTACAGACCAGGCGAAACGGGTCTGTTCTAAGGATGATAGGAGAAACTAGGAGGAACTGGTTGGGCCTCATATGAATAGGTACACTTCAGGATAAACTAGTTTGGCTCAGTCTATTCTATGCTAACAGGGACGAATTAAGCGAGTAGATACGTGTCGAGACCTGTGCATTCGGGGATCCCCCGATTGTATTTCTCACGTCGTCGCTTGCCCAGTTATGATCATTCTGCTTTGAATTCAGGACGTGTTAGTTGATATTCGTGTTTTGAAAAGATAAAAGTATATGTGCCTTCTACATTTAGTAGACAAGCAGATCAAAAAAAGTGGAGAGAAAAGTTTGTAGCAGAAATTGCGGAAAGTGAAAAGAAAAAGTCTTCTCGGAACTGGTTGAACAAGTGGAAGATGCTGAAGAGTCGGAAAAAAGGACACCTTCACAACAGAGACGACTCAAACGATTTGGTGTGCTAAAAATAGGAGATGTAAAAAAACTAATAGCACGGAGGAAAGGGAATATAAAATACTATCTACAGGCTGATGAGCTTTATGATGTGATTGACGCAGCTCATGTGGCGGTTGGACATGGAGGACGTGACAGAATGTTAGCCGAGACATCAAAAAAATATGCTAATATCACAAAAGAAATGATAAGCCTCTATTTATCAATGTGTGATGTATGTCAACAAAAGAAGACAAAAAAGAAAAGAGGACTAGTTTCAGAGCCAATTCTTAACTCTGAAATGAATAGCAGATGCCAGGTGGATTTGATCGATTTTCAGACATAACCTGATGAACAATTCAAATTTATTATGGTTTACCAAGACCATTTAACAAAATTTGTTCTTCTGCACGCGTTAACATCTAAGAGAGCGGCAGAAGTAGCCTACTACCTGAATGATATATTTCTAACTATAGGAGCACCATGCATTCTCCAATCTGACAATGGTAGAGAATTTGTCAATAATGTGATTAGTGAGCTCGCAACTCTTTGGCCAGAACTTAAAATTGTGCATGGAAAACCAAGGCACAGTCAAAGTCAGGGTTCCGTTGAACGCGCTAATCAAGATTTAGAGGACATAATAAGTTCTTGGCTGAAGGAGGGTTTAAGATATGTCTGGTTTATGAAAAACCGTGCCTTTCACTCAGGAATAAAACAATCGCCTTACAAGGCCTTACTCGGGATAGAGCCTAGAGTAGGACTTTCGACTTCATCGTTACCGCAAGAAATAATAAATGATCTTCAGGATGAGGACGACCTCAGAAAATTTATCGAAGATGATTCGAATAGTAACCATAGTAAACATGGAGATGGCGGCGTTGTGGAATTTGATACACAGAACATTGAAGATGCTAGAATAACGGTGGCAAAAAATCTTAAAAAACAAGCAAAAAGAATGAAAGCTTCTTCCGGCAAATCCCATCCACCTGCCAACATTGGAGACAATGTGACTATACCAATTCCATTCGTAGACAAAGCAGAGGTGATCTCAGAAACATAATTGGGGTTATTCTTCGGAAAAACGATGAGGACCTTCATAAAGTTGGCACCAAACATGGTGTATTGCGAAAATTATATTGCAGGTACAGATTTTTTGCTCACTGTATTTTTAAAGCCCATTTTAGTAATACTCATTTTAAATAGACTTATACTTCAATGTCGATATTACCATATTGTTCTGGTGATGGAAAAATATTAGTTTTGATTTGTTTTTTTCTTTCAGAACTGAATGCGATATTTGCATTCAGAAATTTTCAAACGTAGGTGATGTTGACCAAGATACTAAAATATCTCTGAGGACTGCAGCCACTAAATATTCAGTTGGTTCAGAGCAAGGTTTCGTAAGGTGCAGCTGCGTAAAAAATGTTTGATAAACAGGTGCAAATGCAAGAAAAAATGGTGCTTTGCAATTCTAAATGCCATCAGAGTACACCATGCAAAAATAAGTGAATTTGATTTTGATCTAAGTAATAAATACATCTTGATTTTATTACTCGTATTTCTGGTATTTTATTATTCCCTGTTAGCATAGAATAGACTATGCCAAACTAGTTTATCCTGAAGTGTACCTATTCATATAAGACCCAACCAGTTCATCCTAGGTCAAACTAGTTTATTCTGAAGTGAACTTATTCATATTAGGCCCAACCAGTTCCTCCTAGGTTAAACTAGTTTCTCCTATCATTCTTAGGGCAGACTCGTTCCGCCTAGTCTGTACCGGTTTATGCGATCGCATATAGGATAAACTAGTTTAGCCTAGGTTAATCTAGTTTGGCCTAAAATCGGGTTTGGCCGGTAACATATATACAAAATGAAATATTGGAACACGTGAAACATGTGAAACACGTGAAAGTGAACACGTTCTCCTTTGTTTCGAAATACAAATTTTTCGTTCCAAATATCGACACTTTTTCCTAATGACAATATCTATTTTTTTTGACAATTTCATTCAAAAATGCATATTTTTGGGCATTCTCTTCGTAAGTTGAAATTATATATTCTGGAGGGACTTTGATAAAATAAAAAAATATTCTGTGAGATTTGTTGCGACTGATGTATTACACCATATTCCTACTTGTTTCCGATCTGCCTAGGAAAGTCTGACATAGAAACTAAAGGCAGCCACGATGGTTTCAATTTCGAACTGCCACAACTTCAAATTGAAGTGGAAAATTCGCTTCCATTGAAGTAGAACACTTCTTGAATTTCAGGTGGCATAGATCTTTATGGAGAGGTTTAAAAATATGATTTGAAATCTATTTACTACCAATATCTGAACCTGGGCAGATTCTTGATAGTTTTGTGCAGATTCTGACCGTTCTCAAGAACAAATTGGTCTACTATCTCTGATCAACATTGCATCAACTTGTCATGGCTTCGCTAATATGCCTTGTATTGCCCGATGGAATGGTGAGAGGTCTGAAAAAACTGAAGCTTCATTGGAAAACAAGAATTGTAGAATCGGAACAGGTTATCTTGGAGAAATGTGTTTTCTAGAGCTACGCCTCCACTTTTTTTCTGTGCTTCAGTATTGTCATCATCCTCTGCATCACTTCAGTTATTACAAAGTTTGTATCAACAGGCTATCTTTTTTATATGAAAGATTTGAAACTGTATGTCTATGGAGAATCGTATCTCTTTCAGGCTTTGGTATTCCATGATGAAGAAATGTGTAAAGATGCACCCACTGAACTTAAACATCGTAAACCATTTGTATATTAGAGAGATGTATATTCATCTTAAGATGGAGAAAAAAGTAACATCTAATTAAATATTCTTTCCATTCTTCTGTTGTTTGCTTTCTGCAATAAATATTACTGGAGTTCTATATCGAACCGAACCGTTATTTTCAACACCTCGACGCGTGTTTCAGTCACCAAGTCATCATATTCAAAAGGAAGATTGAACTGAATCTACATACAATGTTGTCTTCATTTATATTATAGATACCTTTGCTAGATACCTACGGCTAGGTTGTCTTAAGATCATTTTCATCTACTTGCCCCATCTACTCATTTACTATCAGGTTAAACTGATAACTAAAAAAAATATTATTTCAACAAGCTATATAGTGAACTATCAGGTATTGGTCCACCATCGTTATTCATAATTTTATTAGATTGACTTTTTTCTTACCTCTTATATGCATCCAGATGCCTATTTTTGTTAACATGTCTAACTGATCTTTATAAACTGAAAACTATGGAAGAGTTTTGTTGCAAAACATGATGAGAGACCGCTGATTTTTCTGGTCTTCCATATTTTAGGTATTCTAAGTATTCCTTATATCTCATTTAAATGAATATTTCAGTCTGTTCATAATATTTTGCATCGTAATCTTTACAATTAATTTCTTAAATTCCAGACATTTCTGAATTCACGACTTTGTTCTTTGGATTTCCTAATAAGTTTTGTACTGTATGACTTGTTTCAAGTACCACCTTCAAACCTAGTGCCTTGGATATATTATGGACAGACTAGAGGATCTATTAAAATGAGATATTAGAAATATTTAACACACTTACAATATGAAAGACCAGAAAAATCAGCAGTCGCCCGTCATGTTTCGCAACAAAAACACTCCATTGGAATCAGTTAGACAAGTTAACAACAACAGTCATCTAGATGAGAAACTAATCAATACAGTTTATTGTGTGATTTCCACTGTAAAGGGTTTTACAAAAACCATGACACGTGTTTCGCTACACAATAGCTTCATCAAGCATAAACCGAATCTAGCTATTAAAATCAACACTAACGAATTTGGTTCACACAAATTATTCAAGTAGGATTCAATCATTACACTAGCTGTTACCCACGTTTCCTTTCGGGGAGCCATCAGTTTCTGTATTTTTTGTCAATTTCTGATGTTTTATTCATAAAAAATTCTTTTATGAAGGTAAATGATGGTTGAACAAAGTTTCATTTGAATGAGCTGTATAAAATATCTTTCTTAGGAAGGTTTGAATTTATTCTTGACGCAACGTTTTTGTTTCTGGGCGAAATGAGAAAATTTTACACTAAATCCTGAAGGAAGCTCACCACAATACTTTAGTGAGAAACCCGCTCAAATCGCATTAGCTAATCGCATTAGCGCGTACAGACAAACAACCTAAATATCCTTGTTTGGTCTCTTCAACTATGAAGTTTCTCCAGATATCTTTCATGTACTGAGATTAATCAGGTACACTTTCATCATATGTAGAAGAGTTTCAAACTGTTTGGATTTGATTCTTGAATTCAAACAACCAGACAGCTCACTCATTTGTATAACACCTCACATCAAATATACTGAAAAAAATTGTTTTCACACTGTTATACACATTGTTAACTTTGTTATAGTTTTTCCCGCCAAACATCAGACCAGATAGCCAATCTGTATGAAAATAATCATCAGTTGTTATCATCTCATAATAACATCGAAACGGTGGGTGAAATGATCTCAAAAAAACATTCCACAGTTCTCGAGTAGAAGCAGTTGAAAACGCTTTGAAAACATTTTGAAATTTCCAACCCATTTTAATATCAGTATTTCGACTAATATAAGTTACTACATCAATCCCGAGTTCATATAAACTTTCACAAAATTGAATCATGAAATTCTATAGTGGAAATGAAAACTTCTAATAATTGACAAAATAATGTATTTTTATTACTGTTGTCCGCGGCTTTAATTTGCGTTTACTTCAGATTTTAGGTTTGATCAAATTTTCCTACTCCACGTATTTGCTTTTCTTGATCCATGAAGAAACAATTTCACAAACTAAAGATATAGTTAACCAATTTTTCAGTCCATTCCTCGGTTGACGAGTGAAGAGTAGACAGCTTCATTCATCAGCTCCGTATAAGTGAACCTTTTTCTTTTTACGATATACTGACACTATAAGGTAGTACCTTATTATGTGTTAGTGAATAGTGTAAAAACTGTAAGTAGTTCAGTTCATATTTTGTACTCTGAAACAGTTTTCTTCCGTTGCAATTCGGACGAATAGTTTTTTCAGGATCCGATGCATATCATCGACAAAAACTTTCCTGAATGAGCATCAATGTACCAGAGGTTCCTAACTACAGGGGCCCCAACACATCTTCTACAGAAACCAACAGAGAAAACCTACCAAATATGTCATACTCAACAGCAGCAAGTCAACAACAGATGTCTCAATTTTCAGGAAGAGATCAAGCAGTTATTTTTACAGCCAAAACTGGAATTAAAGTGCAAGAATATATATACTAGCTTTAGGAAAATTGGTCACCCCTAGAAATATTTTATTTGCTTCAAAAATCTCGAACAATGGAATTTGTATTTATTTATCGAATCGCGAAATCGTTGACGACTTCATGAACAGAAAAGGTTATATTATCGTAGAAGAGGAAATCATCAGAGCAAGCTCATAACACCATTCGAGCGGCTCATCATTTCAAACGTAAGTCCTTCAATTCCACACATCGTACTAGAACAGAAACTCTTACAAGTCGGAATCAAACTACTCTCACCTAAAAATTTCCTCAAAATCAAAATGTCAGATCCTCACTACTCTCATATTTTTATTTTCCGCCGACATGTGTACATCACTCCATCAGAAGATATCTTAATATCAGAATCAGTCACAATAGAGTATGACAATACGACATTCCGTATTTTCTTATCTATAGATAATCAGACTTGCTTTACCTGTAAGCAACCTGGTCATATCGCAACACAATGTACTGCTCCGCAAATTTCAAATACACAAGACCTGTCACCAAATTTTACATCGGTCTCAGCAACATCCACAACAGAACAAGTAGTTTCCGAACCAATTATAACTGAAAAATTATTACATCAATAACTTGTCATACCCCAATAACTGCAGACCCTAACTAAGATTACAGTAACGCCCAATAATATTTCATCCCAAAAAAGATCCAAAAGACGATGATAACCCACCATTACACGACCCATTCCCTAAACCTGACGCGAAAACACTGAAAAAGCATCATCAAGAGAACAATTAGCGGCAACAGTAGAGGCACAACTTTTACCAGCCCAACAACCAATCGAGAAAGGAGCAGATTCATTTACTTTGAGTTTCTCTCAGCTAAAGGACTTTCTAGAGAATGTGCATGGAAACAGTGATCCTCTCAGTACAGCCAGAGAGTACACAGGGAGAGTAATATAGGGTAATAATCATGCTATCCAGAGTGTACCCTTGTTTTACCGAGCGTAGTATGAAAGCAAGATGTACAAAACTACAAAAAAAACTCAAGAAACAGTTAGCGGAACAACAAGGTGCCCCCAAACCCAATATATCTGACACAGAAACTGAAGAAGCATCATCCCAAGAAACCTACTGAGAATATTTACATAATAATAACAATAATAATACATAGGAACTAGATAAAAATACTTATATACTTCAATGGAATATTAACGGGATATACACTCACCTTGAGATGCTCAAATTACTTATATCAGAAAATGAACCTCTTGTTATTTGTCTTCAAGAGACCCACTTGAAGAATAACCAAACATATCAAATGAAAAATTATAGCTCTTTTCATAAAAACCGAACTGAGCAAACTAGAGAAAGTGGAGGAGTTGCAATATACAATATACAATATATATATATATATATATATATATATATATATATATATATATATATATATATATATATATATATACCACCCAATGTGGAAGTGTCCTACGCAGAGATCTATGGACTGTTTCAACAAATACCCAAACCCAGAATCATCCTAGGAGATTTCAATGCTCACAATATTCAGTAGGGATGTGTGGCAACAAATAGCAAAGGTAAAACTCTGATGGAAGCAATAAAGGAGGACAATCTACCGGAGGAGAATTACCGGAATAAATCCGGAGGAAGGAGGAACAACCACTTAACATGGAAATAAATAAGGATGAATTATACGACTCACTAAGGGACTGCAAAAATTTTAGTCCTGGCCATGACGACGTACCATTTATTTTTCTCCATAAACTTCCTCCAAAAGCAACAGAAACTGCTCGAAATCTACAACAGAATATGGACAGAGAGATGCTTCCCAGACACATGGAGAGAGGCTATAATAATACCAGTTATAAAGCAGAACCAATCCAACACGAGCCCAGAGTCTTACAGACCAATTTCACTCATCTGTACAATGTGTAAGCTATTAGAAAAAATCGTTAACCGAAGGCTTATGTGGTACTTGGAAAAAATGGGCACCTGGCACCTGAGCAGAATGGGTTTCGAAAGACTCGATCTACACTGGACAATCTGGTAGATCTTGAAAGTTACGTCCACGAAGGATTCGCGAATGAACAGTTTTGCACAGCAATTTTTTTCGATATAAAAAGCCTACGATATGACCTGGCGACATCATATAATTCAGCAGCTTGTTTCAAACAAGGTCCGTTTAACCTTGTTCGAAATTTGTTTGCAATTTACTAAATTGCAGATATTTCAGAGTGAGAAGCAACGGCGCTATATCATTCCTCAGAGAACAGCAGAATGGGGTACCTCAAGGATCAGTTATTAGTGTTACTTTACTTGCCATCAATGAAATTGCACAACAAATTGATTCCCTAGTACGAATGAGCATGTATGCAGGTGACTTGCTTATATATTCTAAGGGTAGAAACATGAACATTGTGCAAAATAACCTCCAAGGTGCCATTAAACAATATCGAAAATTGGTTAGCAAATTCAGGTTTTCAGCTGAATGTCAACAAGACCAAAGCATTTTATTCACTAAAAAATCGAACATCGTCAAACCTACTCTCAAATAAAAAGGAAGCAACATCGAAGTCACGAAGAAAGTACAATATTTCGGAATGAAACTGGATGATAAGCTCAGTTGGGACCCTCACAAAAAAAAACTCGTATCATCATGTCGGAACATTCTGAATTAATGAAAGTATTATCAAATCAGCGTTGGGGATCAGACAGCAAAACACTGCTCATGGTGTATAGGGCATTATTGAGATCAAAATTAGACTATGGTTTATTGGTATATGCTTCAGCTGGTAACAAATTACTCAAACTCTTGTTCATAACACCGCACTCAGAAGTGTTCTCGGTGCACTACGTAGCCAGTTTATACTGCGAGTCGGGAGAGCCATCACTCTATAACAAACGACAATATTTGAGTCTCTCATACGTATCAAAAATTGCAGCCAATACACACCATCCGTCGCGCAAGTGCACATCCTCCAATGCGAATAGAAGGAGAATTGATCTTCCATTTTATGAAAGATTAAATCGGTATCCCCTTACAAATCAGATTCAATTCAATAATGTAGCAGAAAACCAGTTTCTCAGATATTCCCCCCTGGGTGATCCCAAAACTTCCAATCGATTTCTCCCTTACCCGTTTCAACAAGACCGAAAACACCATCCACTACGATAGTTCGAAACTTCCCTCCACTGAATACCAACTTTCCTGAACATAAAAAAATTTACACGGATGCGTCAAAATCAGATGTCAAAGTAACGGCAGCTTTCGTAACAGATAACGCATCACAAGCATTTCTACTGCCATCAAGCTTCAGTATCTACAGCGCGTAGTTATTTGCATTTTGCAAGCTATAAAATATATAACAAGACTCGGAGCCAAAAAATCTTTGATAATCACTGACTCGCTGGGGCAGTACAGAGTTTGTAGGAATTGTATCCAAGCCACCCAACCATTATATCGTATAAAAGAGCAGATATATCACTACACATCTCACTCTAACAGTGAAATAAAAATTATATGGGCTCCTTCACATGTCGGTATCTCAGGCAATGAAGAAGCAGATAGAATAGCTACAAAGGCAATGAATACATTTGTCAGATATCAATGAACAAAAATTATGGTATAGGAATATAAACAGCCAAATAAAGTTCCTCATCCAAGAATACTGGCAAATGCAGTGGCAACACAAAACTGCTCCAAATTACTCGAAGTGAAACATTCGGTAAAACCTTAGACATCTACCCTCCAAATAGAACGGCACCAGGTGATTCTATCGAGACTGCGTTTTAGTCATACACGGTACACTCACGAACACATCCTCGAAAGAGAACTAGAGAAAATATGTGAATTATGCGTAGTGCCTGTGAGTGAGAAACATTAATTAATCGAATGCCCAAAGTATGCCAATCTTCGCCAGAGATTTAATTTGGAACCTGACCTTAAATCTATATTGAGAGAGAGATGTGACATAAAAAAATTTTATATCATTTTTTAACGAACTCAACTTAACGGACAAATTATAGACATTGTTTGGGTACTTGTTAATATACTGAATAATGTGAGTGTAATTAAATATTAATC